>NC_080073.1:11152754-11474114 GCF_949987535.1 Balaenoptera acutorostrata | reverse complement strand
CGGCACATGGTGTAAACTTATGGAGGGCAAACCTTTGCAGACATTTCCAAATGCAGCAAGCAAAAGAAAACAAAACCCCTAAACTGCTGAGTCATCACATGAAAGCAGTAGCCCTTCAGAGCTGACATTTGCCACCTTATTAATTATGGGAAGCAGATACAGAGGGGTAAAGTGATTTGACCAGGAATCTATCCCACACCTCAAAGGATAGGTCACTGCTACAGTGTACAGGAGAGATGGTGGCAGTGGGAGGGGCAGGAGGGGACATGATTAAATAGATCTAGTAAAAATACTTTGGTGGTGGCAGCGGCAGCCTTTGCTCCTCCCGCTGTATCTTTTTAAAAGAGATCCTACTTCCGCGACAAAGGCAATATAACCTAACTCAATATTTCCTGAGATTGCCGGATGCTCAAGAACACTTGTTATACACACATTCTCGGGACACTCCATTGGAGTTCGATAGGTCTAGGACAGGACCTGGGAACAATCACCGTGAGCAATTCTTACAAGTTAGGGTGTTTCAATAAAAAAGTGTTAAAAGAGTACAAATTAGGATGTTTTAACAAAAATAATTCAGGATACCGTTTTGTGCAGTCCTTAAGCTTAATGATAGTATCATCCCCCCCTACCACATAACAGACAAATTAAAAACCCTGTCCTACAGAAACGTCCTTTTTCCTCCTCGTTCCTTACGTCTTTTATCTGTCACCATCCCTAACACAGAGCTGGAGTAGTTTTCCTCCATCCTAGCTCCGCGAGAAACAGGCTCTACGCGGAACCGGTTGGGCCCGGGGCCACGTCCCTGTCCGCCGGCCGTCCGCTCCCGTGCCGCGCTCCCATTGGCTGGAAGTTCCCTCGTCCGGAGCCCGAGCGGTCCCTACTCGCCACGCCAGCCCATCCGAATCCGCCCGCCCAGGGGGCGGGGCCCGGAGGGCGGGGCGGGGCCTCGCGGCGCTGGAGACGTACGGGTGGCCTATGGCGCGGGAGGGAGTCCGCGGCCGCGCCCCGCGAGGCCGAGCAGGGGCCGGGCCAATCCGGGCGACCGGACGGGCGAACGTGGGGCCTGGCCGGCCGGGCCCGAGGTGCTGGGGGTGTGGGGACAATGGGCCAGTTCCTGGTGCGTCACGAGGGAGTTCCTTAAAGGGGAAGTGAGCGGAGCTACTGGGCAGACGTGGGGTGCGGTGGTCGGCGGGGAAAGCCCCCCGCGTTTGTAAATAATGCCCGCGGCGCCCGCGCGACCATGCAATGGCGAGCGCTCGTCCTGGGGCTGGTGCTCCTCCGGCTTGGCCTCCACGGAGTGCTGTGGCTCGTCTTCGGGCTGGGGCCCAGCATGGGCTTCTACCAGCGCTTCCCGCTCAGCTTCGGCTTCCAGCGCCTGAGGGGCCCCGACGGCCCCGCGTCTCCCGCCTCGGGGCCCGCGGGCCGGCCCGGGACGCCCGGGGGGCCGTCGGGGCCATCGTGGCTGCAGCCGCAGGTCCCTGGGGCGGCGGCGGGGCGGCGGCGGGCTCCGCGGCGGCCCGAGCCGGACGTCTGTGGCCCGGGCCACTGGGGCTACGTGCTGGGCGGCCGGGGCCGCGGCCGGGACGAGTATGAGAAGCGCTACAGCGGCGCCTTCCCGCCGCAGCTGCGCGCCCAGATGCGCGACCTGGCGCGGGGCATGTTCGTGTTCGGCTACGACAACTACATGGCGCACGCCTTCCCCGAGGACGAGCTCAACCCCATCCACTGCCGCGGCCGAGGACCCGACCGCGGGGACCCGTGAGTAGCCTGCGCCGGCCCGACGCCCAGGACCGCGCGCCGCACGCGCTTCCTTCCGTTCTCCTGGTGGGTGCAGCCTTCCGTCCTCCGGGTCCCCCCATTGGTGCCCGGGCGTTTAGGGTCTTGCGGGCAGCGCCCGTCCGTCCGGCGCCTCGGCTGACCCCCTTTGTGGTCGGCCTGGGCTGGGGGTTGCGTGGACGGCCCGGTGGCTGTCCTTCTCTTGCTTCTCCCGGAATCTCTGTTACTGGACAGCTCTCAGCGCAGTCTCTTTTACAGATGGGGAAACTGAGGCCCAGAGACCGGAAGGGACAGTGGCAGTACCGAGGGGTGGCTTGGGGAGCCTTAGACTTCCATCTCCAACCCTTTCTCCAGGTGAAGGTCAAATCAAAATGAAATCCCTTGTAAACGCAGCTTCGAAACGGCACTTATCTCCCCCCACCTAGCCAACTTCAACTTTACTGTATAAAAATATAAAAATTCAGGAGTTGATCCTGAGAAGGGACTTTTTAAAGCCATCCAGTGAGTTTGAGGCAGAGCGCGGCTACAGCCTTTCTCCTTTATCACAGGGGCTGCTCCCTAGGCTGAGGACGGTTAGGTGGAAGGGAGAGAGAGAGGCTGGGTGGCCCAGATTTGGGGTCCTGATGCTCAAGATGGCATTCCTTGCTCTGTAGGGTCTGTCCCATAAATTCCCCCACCCTGGTGGCAGGGCTGTCAGGGAAGATCTGCCAGTCTTCCCCTTCCATCAGCCGTGTTTGCAGAGGCTGAGCTTCAAGGGTTACTGCTGTTGACATCAGAGTCCAAGAGGACAGCACACCCAGCTAAGGACCTCCTAGCTGGAGGGAACCGGTGTGCCTTGACACTGACCCTGTTAGGCTGGATATGACTGCCTTTCTCTTGGCCGCTCCCCTCAGTTGGCAGTGGAGGAATTGGGCTGCTTGGTCCCTTTGGACATTTGAGGCCTGTGTTTTCCTTCACCTGATGAAAAGCAGCAGAGTCCAGTCCTTAGGTCCTAAAAAGGAAGCCCACACACTAAAGGGACTTAAAGAGTTTTAGACATGGTTGGATTATCTACAGATTCTTGTCTTAAATTGCATTTGGAGAGCATGATTTTTAGTGAAGCCAGGGGGACATCCTAGGTTAGCTTAAAAAGACTTGGCCTTTTTAAAGTTGTAGGAAACTGATGAGTTATATTTTTCATGTTTCACTGTATCAGGCTTTATACATAGAAATGTATTTTCTATCTCAATTTTTTTTTTTTTTTTGAGAAAAATTTTAAGTAAGTTTTTGCTTAACTAGTTTTCTTTGTTTGGGGATGCCATCTGCTAATGAGTGGTTTGGTTTGACCAGTGACAGTCTGGATAAGTTGAGGTCAGGTTGCCTTGAGACAGATATGTTGGTTTTGGAAAGATGGAGTTAGAGATATTGAGGGGATGCCATGTGGGAAGGGTTGTGCCCTTTTGGTTGGTCAGCCTTGGTGTCTTTGAGGAAGTGAAAGAGCTCTGGGGTTATGGTAGCCTTGAGTAGACCCTCACACTGGCTGCTTGTAAAGAGTGGAAAGTTAATTTTTCTTACTCCTTTTCCTTTCACTTAACTCCTCTCAGACTTTAGTGTTTTCAGGAAAAGGGCAGGCCACCTTTACATCCCTGAAATAAATAACTGGTAATAAAAAATCTTTCAGATATTTATTGTAAGCAGATGTATTCTAATGATTACTGTCAAGTGAATTCTAATGGTTCACTTAAAAAAGAGAGTAACTTAGCCATTAGAATATTATGTAAAAAGTACAGAAACAAAATATGAGTGCTAAATGTGCCTGTCTTTTCTTTTTAGTCACATTTACTTGAGGCTTATCTTGCCTGTCTTGTTTGACTGGCGGTAGGGTGACGAGTATTGACATGAAGTAAATAAAACCGGAACACTTTTTTAAAAATAGCAAATGTTTCTGTCCAGCTACAGATCACTATGCAAACTCAGTTCCTCTCACATCCCCGATTTGGGTTGGAGGATCCAAATTCAAAAGTTTCATCAAGTAAGTCTGGATATTAAAATTTTGCAGTCTCATGAATAATAACGTTAGTTCAGACCTTGGGTGCCTGACCCTTCTTTGTTTTCTCCCCAACCATTTTGCTATTCAAACAAAAAAGCAAATCAAACCAAACCGATGCTGGCCCCCAAACCGACTCGTTCCTAGGCACCCCTAGTTTAAGATGGCCTCCTCTGCATTCCCCTTTCTTCCTAAAATCTTGGCTTCCTTCAGGGTCAGGCTCAAGTCTTTTTCCATGACGCCATTGAACTGTTTGAAGATGACTGTCCTTGATCTACTCAGTTCTCCTTTCGGTTCCTTTCCTTTGAGCTGCTTTTCCACGTTTTAATATCGTGTGAGACTTGAGTACTGTTGTGTGTTCACCTTCCTTTCCCTTTGTCTTGTCTCCCCAGATTGTCAATCCCTGGAACACAGGGACTGTTTCTTATATTACCTCTGTGCCTACACAGCACCAGGTAGATTTCTGAACAGCTGTTACAGGTTAAGTATATGTGGAATTTTTTTTTCTTTTTTACACATGCGTTTAATTTTGAACATGCTATGTTAGCATTATGTTAGCTGCATCGCCAAGAATTTTCTGTGAAAGGCCATAGTTTTCTCCATCTTCTCTGTTTGGGGGTAATAAGAACCTTAAAAATGCAGAGTGGGGTGAATGTCACGAACAGTCACACAGGGTAACTTAAGTGGAGAGCCATCGTGGTTCGGCAGCTGGTTATGTGGAAAGATGGACACTTTTGAACCCAGCCTTGTACCTGAAGTTTGAGTTCTTGGTCAGGCTGGCCATAGATCAAGAAGATTGTCACAGGACAGACAGATCACAGTCTCGCCTGCACGGTGGGCTGGCCTCAATGGACGCCCAGTAATCTGGCGCTGTTAGGCCGACAGGCTTCTGTGGAGTCTCTTGTTTCCTTCCTCCCCTCCCCATTTTTCTTTTTTTCTATTTTGGCACATTTTGAAAGAGTGTGTAGCAATGATCTGGTAGAAAAGAATTTGGAAGTGTTTTCATGAACGCCTTAGATCTTTGAGTGGATTTGTCTGAGTGGAGAGAAGGAACCACCAGTTACTACAAACACGTTTTTTCTTGTGCCAACTCTTATAATTGTTCTTTGTCGTGGCTGCTTGGGCGTTCTTTGGAGAAGTGTTTTAAAACTGGGTCCGTTGTAGTTATAGCCTGAAAGGAAGAGCACAGTAAACCATGCGAAGGAGTGCAGTGCTCCAGATTAGTCATCCCTTCCAGGGCCGGTGCAGGTGGAAAGGGCGATATGCCACAGAGGAGGGTCCCTCAGGGGAAGCTGGTCACACGGGGTTCACCCAGCATCCAGCCTGGAGGCTAAGTGATGAGGGACCCGTTTTGTGATGAGGTGGGTTGTTGGAGCCAGTGCTTGGTTTCTGAGCAGCAGAGCAATGGAGGTAAATATTTAAGCTCAGTAGAATGTTCTTTTTTTTTTTTTTTTTTAAATATTTATTTATTTATTTATTTATTTATTTATGGCTGTGTTGGGTCTTCGTTTCTGTGCGTGGGCTTTCTCCAGTTGCGGCGAGCGGGGGCCACTCTTCATCGCGGTGCGCGGGCCTCTCACTATCACGGCCTCTCCTGTTATGGAGCACAGGCTCCAGACACGCAGGCTCAGTAGTTGTGGCTCACGGGCCTAGTTGCTCCGTGGCATGTGGGATCCTCCCAGACCAGGGCTCGAACCCGTGTCCCCTGCATTGGCAGGCGGATTCTCAACCACTGCGCCACCAGGGAAGCCCAGTAGAATGTTCTTGAGTGGGCAGCATTGAGCATCTCCCTGTCTCCTTTGGCCTTCCCCTCCAGCTTTTGACACTTCCTATATCCTCTCTGGCTGGCACTGCCCTTGAAGGGCTGAGCTTAAGCCACAGCTCTCGTCTTCAGAGGACCTTCTGCAATCATATTCGTGTGTTCGGAAAGAATCGACAGCTAGAAGCAGCAGGTGGGGTTCTTCAGCCGTGCAGTGTGCTGGCTTCGCGGCTCGGGAGAGACATGTGAGAGCCCTCGTTCCTAGATTGCCCCTTCTAGATAGCTTGTTTCAAACAAAGGAGGTAAAATTTTGCCATACATTCTTTGTCCTAGATTAAGTGACATAACCAGCATAAAACAAAGGCTCAGGTAAAATCAGATGTGAGGTGTTGGAGCCGTTTATGCCTGTCTCACGTGGGGCCCACTTCGCCCCAGCTGAGGCGCATAGGAGGCCTCTCAGCAGGGCGAGCATTTGGAACACGGAGATGCTGCCCGCGGGGAAGTGAGACAGGACCCATTAGAGAGACCCACGGAGTAGGTAACGTGGTCCGGGGATTTGATGGAAGATGTCATACTAACGGTGAATCAGTTGCTGAAGATAAAACTAGGGTTTTTTCGCTGTGGTTTTTCATAAACGTAATCTTGAAACAGTCACCCTGTTTCTCTCCTTACTGACATCTTTTTCATCTTTTTCATTTCTCTCCTTACTTTCAAATCTTTTCAAGCTTCTGCAGTTGCCTTCTGGGTTTGTGGCAATGGGACAGGAATAACTGAACTCCCTAGAATTTGTCAAGCTGACTTTATGACTTGCACTATTTCTCCATCCCCACCTGTCCCAGATGTATTAGTATTATCCTTGTCGTTTTTAGCGCTATAAAGAACTGTCAGTTACCCTCTTTGCGGCCCTGAAGTTGGTGTCTTAAGATTGTTTCAGAGTGGGCGATCGGTGTTGCTTATGGGGCAGGAGGCGTGTGGCAGAAGCATTGGTGCAGCTGCAGTTACGAGAAGCCCTGCCTTGGTTCATGGTAAAACAGCAGCTCCTTGCAATTGGTTGAGCTGGTGGGGATTCTTTGGGTGGTATGTTAGGGAAACAATGGTGTAAAGCAGTTAATTTATTCCCCCACCCCAAGGATGGATGAGTGATACTGAGCCTGTAACTGAGGTATTTATTTGCTGCTATGTGTGTGTAATCTGCGGCAGTGTCTGATTTCTGTATTAAAGTTTTATTTGCAGGTCATGTGACAGGGCCTCTCCTTTTTCATTCCTAATGATTTCGAAATCAGAGTTTTTTGAAGCTGGACAGAAAGGTCATTTGTGCTGTTAAAACTGTATCTCGGAGAGGGCAATGACTCCTGTTTCCCATTTCCTTACTTCCTGTTTTGTGTTCTTTCCACTATAGTATAAGCGTGTGTGTCTCTGCTATTCTGTGACACTGTAGAGACTGTCCCTTGTGGGGTAGAAGGACCATTGCCATACTGACCCACCCACAGTAGTCCCTGAATAAATAAGTTTCCAGCAATTTTAGTTTCTGATGAGTGTTTAGTTTTACTGTCTTTTTTCTCTTTTAAAGTACCTTTGTTTAATTTTAATTTTCTTTCTTTTTCAGTTCAAATCTGAACATCAATGATGTCCTAGGGAATTATTCACTGACTCTTGTTGATGCGTTGGATACACTTGCAGTAAGTGTTCAGCTTTATTATTATTTTTACAAATTAATTAAGATATTTTGGAGTTAATTACCCTTACTTTCCCCCAGGGATGAGAATTCCAGGAAACGTGATTCTCAACATGTATTCATAGCTCTGATAGCTATTGTTTATTTTAATGAGCTTAATGCTGAGAGCAAGAAAAACACTGAAGGTTAGATGAGGGGAAATGTGATTCCCCTAAAAAAGCAGAGGAGAAAGTGTGATTGTTGGGCTTCCTGGTGGCGCAGTGGTTAAGAATCCACCTGCCAATGCAGGAGACAGGGTTTCGAGCCCTAGTCCGGGAAGATCCTACATGCCGTGGAGCAACTAAGCCCGTGCGCCACAAGTACTGAGCCTGCTGCGCTCCAGAGCCCGCAAGCCACAACTACTGAGCCCACGTGCCACAACTACTGAAGCCCGTGCTCCTAGAGCCCGTGCTCCACAAGAGAAGCCGCTGCAATGAGAAGCCCGCACGCCGCAACTAGAGAAAGCCCATGCGCAGCAACAAAGACCCAACGCAGCCAAAAATAAATAAATTAATAAATAAATAAATTTAAAAAAATGTTTCTTAAAAAAAAGAAAGTGTGATTGTTTTGGGGGAAACCTATTTTTCTGCGGGGTTCCCCCACTATTTTATTCCTTAAAGGAACCAGTATACAGTTACTGTAGTTAAGATTTCAGAAGTAAAAGACAGGATCTCAGGATTTCAAGATCTCCAGGGGACAAGATCCCCTGAAATGTGCCCCAGCTACTGGCCCCCCAAAATCAAGTCTGAGCCCTGGTTCCAGCCCCTGCGCAGAGACCCTCTGTATAAACACTCTTGTTTTATTTGCTTTCCGTGTTTTGTGGACACTACCCCCTCCAGACTTGGGCTGCCAGCTCAAGGGCAGCCTTTACGTGCTCAGCCCTTGGTTTCCCTCAAGGCAGCTGGAGACCTCTAGACAGATGAGCCAAAGCACATGGAAGGCAGTCAGGCACCATGCGTGGTTCTTATTACCAGGCGGCCGTGTGTGCTTGGCGTGCCTCACGACCCTTTGCTGTAGAATACAGCAAGGGACTGTATTCCAGCGTAGCGTTGAAAAATTTCCTTAGTCAACATGATTCTACTACCTCTTTGCTCTCCTCCGTTGTCCGGCACACCTTTACCATAAGAGAATTTGTACTGTAGTTGATTCCAAATCCTGCATTTTAACTTTACTTAAACAGAGTTTGAAACTGTCAGTAGTTAGAATTGGGTAACGCTAGCTAAGTTTGCATTACAACTGTCCCAGATCTTGCTAGTAGTAGAATTACCGGAACTTGGGAAGAGCTGGAGCGGTCCTTCTAAATTCCCCTAGGCTCATGGTCTAACAGAGAGTCCGGGGTTTCGTTCTGCCAGGCTGTAGTTGCACAGCAGTTTAGTTTCCCAGTCTCTCCTTCTGAAGTGATTGCTACTCCCTGTCAGTCATGCACCATCACTGATCAAAATGTGCCCGGACGGGTGTGTTCACCCTGATTAGAGTTAACTTGTTGAGGGGACCAGAGGCTGACTCAGGCTACAAGTGTCGCTTTAAAAAAAGTCCCAAGACTCATATATAGCTTATGAAAGCACACCTTTTCCCCATGACCTCTCTCTTTTTGCCCCATTGTGTCTTTTTATCTGTCTGCCATGCTCTTGAAGTACAGAGACCTTGTCTCTTACAGTCACTGCACTCTGTCCACACCGCATGGTGTCTGATACATGATGGGAGTGCACATACGTGTTCAGAAAATGAATTTCTAGTAACCTGGCATTTCCCAACACAGATTCCAAGGGTGTTCTCCCTCAAAGAAGAATTCTGTTCCCAAGTGAACTTGAGAAATTCTACCAGTCTGTCCCACCACTGGAGAACCACAATGCACACCAGCAGTTTAAAGGCCTGAGAAGTTCTGAGAAGTAAAGAAACCCAATCCAGCTTTTCTTGAGCCTGAGTGAATGATTTCAGAGCCTCGTCACTCTGTTCCGTAGCTGTCTAAAATGGCAAATTACAATATATCGTTGAAAACTATTGGCTTCCTTTGCCATCCTCCACATGATCTGAGATCATATCAGCCCCTGCAGCTGCGAACAGATTTTGCTGCTGGTGAACATCTGTAGGGAAACAGACCCATCTCTGTGGTTTTCATTGTAGAACATCCGGTCTTTAAGGTGCACTTCAGGCTTATTTTTCAGGTGTTACTTCTGTTGACGTTTCCCTTTTCTTTTGCTGACATTTTAAACAAACTTTAACAGGTGTGCTTTGGAAACACTTGGACAACAGCAGTCCCTTGACTGTTAGATGCAACTTGTGTCATGATCGCATAATCTTTTAAAAAGAAGGAACCGAAAGCCAGAAAAGAAACGTCTGTACTTGCTCTGCATGTAACAGCAAAATAACAATGAGGGGGAGAAAAAGAAAAAAAGATGCACTAGATCAATAAACACTAGGAAATAAGACATACTTGAAATAAGTAGTGTCTGAATGAAATTGTTTTTTTTTTTTTTGGTGTCTTTATGATGTCATTATAGTGCCAGGATTGTCATAAAATTTTGAACAGCATGAAAGCATTTCTATTCAGGTTATTTTATCAAATTTTATGTCCAATTTGCACTTCATATAAGAGAGAGAAGCTTGGAATGATACCATATCCACACACCCAAAATAGGAATCCTAATTCTAGAACGTTTCTTACAAAGGACGTAGAGCTGGTTATTTGTATGTTTTGTTTGTTTTGAATGTCATTGGTCTTACGCTATGCTCCAAAAGATAATACCACTATTTCCCAAAGTGTTCAGACATCTGGGTAACAAGCAAGGAGTCAGTTTTCCAAATGTTTCGGTCTCCTGGGAGCTAAGCGCCCAAGCTGTCGCGTTATTTGAGGAGCAGAGGGAAAGCCATGTTTTTCGTTTCTTCAGTTTTTGGATTTATTGTTACTCATTTCAGGAATTTCCGGAACTGTAACGCCTTGCATGCTAGACAAGATGAGACAGAAGTTGAGGGAGAATGGGGCAGGACGATGAGGGCTGCTAATGATTTTATGAGGAGTTATTGACACTGTTCTGCCATTTGGAGATAGGATGCTTGAGTTTCGTGGAGATGGGCTTGCCATCTGTCCCAGAATGTGTTCTAAGAGATAACTGTGCTCTTCTACGTTTTGTGTTTCTACTCCCACGAGTGGCAAGACCACACGTACGGACGTTCAGATGAAGTGGCCCAGCTCCTGCGATCACGCAGCCTCAGTGTCACTTCAGGCCGTTGTAATGGTTTGTGTTCCTCTTTTTAAAGATAATGGGAAATTCATCCGAGTTCCAGAAAGCAGTCAAGTTAGTGATCAACACAGTGTCATTTGACAAAGATTCCACCGTCCAAGTCTTTGAGGCCACGATAAGGTAAAATAGTACATCAAACGGATTGAAGGCTGCTTTTGGGTGTGTAAGGAGAAAACTCCTGGAGGGTCCACCAGCCCCGGGGTCTAGGTAGGGAGTCCATGCAGACCTGGTGGGCACTGTGTCCCCTTTTCATCTGCTTTTGGATTGATCAAAACTGAAACAATTGCCATTTCAAAGTAGTTATATTTGGGGCCAAATAGAAAGACACATTGTAATGCAGGTTTAAGATAGATGTCCCTTTAAAGGAGTTTTTCATTATTTCACTTTACGTCTAGTCTCATTTCCTTCACTGTGTCCTAGGAAAACCCCTATGTATTTCTGAAGGAATCAGAGTTTCTCCTGTCACCCACCACCTGCAGAAAACCACTGCTGACCATTTGGGTCTCCCTCCCTCTCCCTCCCTCTAATGTACTGGGCTCATGTTTTATATCTTGCCTTTTTAGTTTGATAAGATTGGGACTGCTTTCCTATTCCATTTAAACTTTGAAAGTTGTATCACTGCGTGACATTCCAGATGTAGCATTTATTTAAAATTAAAGTTACGAAAACATTTGTTCTGAAAAATGTCACAATCTGCTTCAGCTCACTGGAGGGGGACCTGAGCTCGTGGCTGCTGAGGGACTGAGATCTAAGCTGGTGGCGCCTGCCTCTCAGCCGGGTCGTTCTCTCCTCCTCCTCCTCTTCCCCACCTTGCCTCTTGGCCGGAAGTGGGAGAATTTGACATTGCTTGGCAGCCAGAACTACAAAAGTTACTTAGTGTGTGTTGTCTTGCTCTTTTCTGTTTCTTATTTGGCTAAGTTTTTTCCCCACGTGAGAGAAACCAAGAGTAGTTTATTAATACTAAAAGGTGATATTTGTTCTGGGAATGATTAGGACACTCCCTTCTGATGAGATGATGAAAACGACTAAACACTGTTACTACTTTAAGCGGGATTATTCTCAGTAGCCTCAGAAGAATGGTTCGCTTTCTCCCTTTCGATAATGCTGTTAGCTAACAATTGATCGTTTACTGTCAGGGCTGGAAAGAACTTCAGGGGGTCATTAAGTCCAGTCCCTCTGATTTCAGGCAGTGCTAAGTCCATAGGGAATTCAAGCCTGCTTCTGTCATTCTGAGCTGGATTGTACACATTTACAAGCAACGTGATTTTATTCTTCTTCTGTTCTTCCTGTCATTAGGGTCCTGGGAAGCCTTCTTTCTGCCCACAGAATAATAACTGACTCCAAGCAGCCCTTTGGTGACATGACGATTAAGGATTATGATAATGAGTTGTTACATATGGCTCACGACCTGGCCGTGCGGCTCCTCCCTGCCTTTGAAAACACCAAGACAGGGATCCCCTACCCTCGGGTAGGTAGACGGCGTCAACAGCACACCACCTTCCCGGATTAAAACTCTTTGTTGATGAATTTATTTGCGGGAAGGAGTGGGGCTGATGCGGAAGAGGAAAGCCCATGTCCTTGAGAGAATTTGGCCCTAAATATGATAGAAATGGTTTTTAATTCATTCAGCATTTACTGAACACCTGTTGTGTGCTGGGCATACAGTGACATATTTGACTTAATCCCTCCCCTTAAGGAAGTTATGTTCCTGTGCTCAGTATTCTTTTTTTTTAAATAAATTTATTTATTTATTTATTTATTTTTGGCTGTGTTGGGTCTTCGTTGCTGCACGCAGGCTTTCTCTAGTTGCGGCAAGTGGGGCTACTCTTCATCGCGGTGCGCGGGCTTCTCATTGTCGTGGCCTCTCTTGTTGCGGAGCACGGGCTCTAGGTGCACGGGCTCAGTAGTTGTGGCTTGCGGGCTCTAGACCGCAGGCTCAGTAGTTGTGGCGCATGGGCTTAGTTGCTCCACGGCATGTGGGATCTTCCCAGACCAGGGCTTGAACCCGTGTCCCTTGCATTGGCAGGTGGATTCTTAACCACTGCGCCACCAGGGAAGCCCTGTGCTCAGTATTCTTAACCCTTTTTGCAGGTGGGATTTATATCCCCTGCTGCAAAACAGTGGGGGCAATTTGTCTTCATTTCTGACTTGGGTCCATTTCCCCACATGTACGCTGTAGGAGCTCAGCGAATGTTCTTTTGAACACTTCATGTGGATCTTTCAAATAAAGCCTGTACAGACCAGTAAGTTAGCTGCTGATTTAAATGCAAGGTCTGGAATGAGATTCTATCTTTGTGGCATCTGATTTACTGAGTCCAGAACCCCTCTGAGAGTTGAGTCAGCCTTTGGGTCACCAACCAGTGGAGAATTGCCAGACCACTGAGCCTCAGTGATGAAACAGGCTGTCACTTTCTCGCTGGGTTCCTTTCTCTCGCAGTCCAAGATTTGTTAACGTTTGCTGAGCAGGACTGAGTTCATAGCAGCTCACTTAAAATTTCTACGTGATTCCACAGCTTGCCTTTGTCCCCAGTGCCAAAGCCTGGTGCTGCGTAACCATGAAGAGAACCTGCTGGAAAGAGGCAGATTAGTGAATAGCGTTATAATGATTCCCCCAAGACTTGCTCTTATTAATAACACAGGGCTCTGGTGTTCGTACTGTCTTGTTTGTGTCTTAAACTTACTCCCATTTTCCTTTTGGATGTAAAGTGGGAGGCGGCGGGCTGACTCCCCCCGTGGTGAGCTTGGTTCATTAGTGGAGTGTGGTCGCTGTGACCCGGTCTTCTAGCCCTGTGGGTTCCTTGACTTCTGCCACAAGCCCTTTGTCTCTTCCTGTCCCCAGGTGAACCTAAAGACAGGCGTTCCTCCTGACAGCAATAATGAGACGTGCACGGCCGGCGCTGGTTCCCTGCTGGTGGAATTTGGGATTCTGAGTCGACTGCTGGGGGATTCCACGTTTGAGTGGGTGGCCAGGCGAGCTGTGAAAGCCCTTTGGAACCTGCGGAGCAACGATACGGGGTTGTTAGGTGTGGGGCACCTGTGAGGCCCTTGGCACTGCGCACATCGCCCCCTTTCCTTTCCTCTTCTCTGGGGCCCTCCCTGCTTTCCACTCCTTCTTCCTTGTACTATTGAACCTGAAAATTGACAACTCAGAGGGAAGGGCCCTCCCACAGTGTCTGCCACATCTGATTTCTCCGTGTGACTTTTCACTTAGAGGGAGGCTGGAAGGTTGATGGGACAGAATAATGCTCTCCTATTTGAGGGCTCCCTTCTGATCTGAATCCCTTGGCATATTCCACTTGAAAGTAATTGTTAAATGCTATAAAAAGAACTGCCTCGGAGGCAGATTATATTGCTTCAGTATAAGGTTCCAAAGATAGGAAGTTAGAGTTAACTGGTAGAGTGACTTTCTCCTTTTAAAAAATCTCGGCATGTGGTAGTAGGTTAAAAGCCCAGATTAAACCTGTATTAGATTTTATTTTTTTCCCTTGAGAATTTTGATCAAGATGTTATTAAAAAATTATTACGGAAAATTTCAAACATATCAAAGTAGGAAAAAGTATAATGAATAATGAACCCCTATGTACTCCTTATTTATCTTCAATGATTATCAGTATTTTACTAGCTCAAGATGTTATTTTAAAATAGGTCGTTTGCCTCTTGTAACTATCTAATTTTGAGAAATATTTTCTTTTTGTCATCGGGAAGGAGCTGGATTGGTGGTCCTGGAGCCTAGAGTGTCATTGCGAAAGCGCTGCTTTTTAGAAGTGATCTTCGATTACTCTTCCTTAAGTTCTTCAATTCATTTACAGATTTGTTGTATTTAACAATAACAGTAGAAACAAAATAGTCGCCCCGTCACCCCATTACCAGTGTCACCCCAAACTGTCAACTTTAAAATTTTCCATAGGCCCTTGCAGCCTGTCATGTGCAACTTTTATATACTTTCAAATTATAATATAGATATTTTTATTCTGCCTTTCATTTGGCAAATCATGCAGGTGGTTTCAAGTTATCTTGTTTTCACAGTTATTGTCTTTAAAATCTATATCACAGTCCATTAACTCTTCTGATGTTGGACATTTGGATTATTTTTGTTTTTCTTTTTTTTTTTCCATTTTACAGGTAATGTAAATTATATAATTCATCATTCTCTGATGAACAACACCCTTTAGGCTTTTGAAATGCATTGTCAATCTGGAAAAGCAACACGACAAACCTATCTTTCTTGTGCATTAAATGTTTTCCCCATTTTTGTGTCCGTGTTGAAACACTGTATGTTCAGGAAGCTCGAGCCACCCATGCTGCTGATAGGACCGATAAAGACGTGAGGGCCATGCATTCATCCCTCCTCTTTCCTGTGAGGGACGAAGGTGCTGAGGAGCAGAGGGGCTGAAGTAGGAGGTCCCCCTGCCCGCCACCCGGGCCCTGACGAGCTTGCTTGTTTTCACAGGCAATGTTGTGAACATTCAGACGGGCCATTGGGTCGGAAAGCAGAGTGGCTTGGGTGCCGGACTGGACTCCTTCTATGAATACCTCTTGAAATCTTACATTCTCTTTGGAGAAAAAGAAGACCTAGAAATGTTTAATGCTGCATATAAGAGTATTCAGAACTACTTAAGAAGAGGGTATGTCTCCTCACCATCTCTCTTACTGTCCCGTCGAGCAAATAGAATGTATTGTGAAATGTTCGTATTTTTCTCAACATAGATTCACAGGGTCTTTTGGTCTCTGCCCTCATTTTACTGCCTCCTAGTTGTTTGTTAGTCATTTGAGGGGGTGGTGAAGAGGTGTATTAGCTATTTACTGCTGCGTAACAAATTACCCTGAAACCTAGTGGCTTAAAACAGCAAACATTATCTCACCCATTTTCTGAGGGTCAGGGAGCCAGAAGCAGCTGGGTTGGTCCAGGGGCTCTCACGAGGTCATCCACAAGCTACTGGTAAGGGCTGCAGCCTTGTCACGGCGCAGTCAGGCCTGGAGGGTCCCCTCCCAGGCTTCAGTTCTTCACGTGCTGTGGCTGGAGGTGTCAGTTCCTTGCCATATGGGCCTCTTTGTAGGCAGCTCATGGCAGCTGGCTTCCCCAGAATGAGTGATCCGAGAGAGAAGGAAAGAGAGCCACCAGAATGGAAGCCATGTGCCTTTATGCCCTAATCTCAGGATGACAACCAGCACTTGTGCCGGGCGCTGTTGGTCACACAGACCAGGGCTGATGTAGTCTGTGAGCGTACTGCACAAGGGTGTGACAGCCAGGAGGCAGGGGTCACTGGGGGCCACCTGGAGACTGGCTGCCGCAAGCAGTGACACATCCCTCTGTTTCGTTGGTTTTAATTGCACATAGAGCTGTAATGCGGCACAGTTGTTTTGGTTCTTTCACTTTCTAAAGAAGTTGGGATTGGTCTTTATACTTGATGAGAGAAAGGGTAGTTACCACCTTTTTTTCCCTCTGTGTTTGTTTAAAACAGCTTTGTTTCCCGCTTGTCAGTTGTGCATTCAGGATGGCAGAAGAGAAGTGCCTTTCGAAGCTGCAGCGGCTTCGACCCTGGTGCCGCCTCTGTCTTCCCTGGGTCTTCCCTTGTGCACATGTGTGTGTTAAGTGGCCAGTGCAAGTGATAGCTACTGAGTTGCCTGCCCATTTCTACCCTAGCTGTTGTAGGATCATTCAAGTGATGTGTTTTAATAAGAGGCTGTTTGGCCAGAGTTCAGTCCTTTTCAATTTTTAAAGCACGTAAATTTACTAAATTAGTAGTAATCCCGGAGCTTCTTGCTCTGAGGTGTTCCTCCAGGCCCATGGTATAGGATTTTATTAGAGAAGAGACTCTTTTTTTGTGCAGAAATAACCAGACTTCCCCACTCAGGTCAAAACTGACCCATGCTATATACCAAATTACGTGGAAGTATTTCTCAAACCTGATTGTCAAAGTGCTTTCTGCAAAATGCAGTGAAATCCCAACGTGTTACCATGGCTGAGTTTAGAACTTTTATCCTTTGGTAAGTGTCATCTTATGCTAGAGTCTTGTATTGAGAGGTAGAGGCAATCTGTCTCCAAAGGTTTAAAGAATGAGTTAGGAGAAAAGGTTAATATGTTGATTCCATTTAAGTGAAGCTGCCAGGGGCTGCTGGGAGAACAGAGCTGGAGCTGTTTCTCTTTCTTCCCCTTTGACCGCTCTGCTTGGCTCCTCAGTCGGGAAGCCTGTAACGAGGGAGAAGGGGACCCGCCCCTCTACGTCAACGTGAACATGTTCAGCGGGCAGCTGATGAACACGTGGATTGACTCTCTGCAGGCGTTCTTCCCAGGACTGCAGGTATTTCGCAATCCTGTTTGCTAAGAAAAAGCAGTCATTGGAAAGGGCTTTTTTCCCCCCTCTGTTTTCTTTTTATGGTACCAGAACATTCTCTGGCTCCTTCAGATTTGGGAAGTGAAGAGCACAGTACGTCCCCATCATTCTCTTTGGAAATTACTGCACACTAAGTCAGTGCAAAGCCATGCCAGAAGAGTAACGGCGTGTGATTTTTGGATGGTTCACGTCTCAGTTGTCTGTTCTTCGTTCATGAGTACAGCTAGCCTCTTGTCCTATGCAGTTCGCAGGGCTTTGGCATTGATGGCCAGATGGGGGGTGGGGGGGGTCTGTCTGGGATGCTCCTTTTGGGTTGGTTTTGTCTCCAGCCACGTTTGTAGGTCAGACGATCAGTGGGGGGAGGGGGGAGCCCAGGGCCTGTGTCACGTCTTGCCTCTCTGAGAACAGTGACTTAGCCTGGTGACCTGCGCCTTCCCTGTAGGTTCTGATAGGAGACGTGGAAGACGCGATCTGCCTGCACGCCTTCTACTATGCCATATGGAAGCGCTACGGGGCCCTCCCCGAGAGGTACAACTGGCAGCTGCAGGCCCCCGACGTGTTCTTCTACCCGCTGAGGCCCGAGCTGGTGGAGTCCACGTATCTCCTCTACCAGGTACTGGAGTTTGTTGAGCGGTAGTTTGTGTTGAAATGCTGGGAAGACCTGTAGCAGTTGGTTCGTAGGGAACACTTGCTGACAGGTGGGGAGTTGTGTCGTTTCACAGCGACCGTTAGAGTGACCGCCAGCCCAGAGCCTTGTTAGCGCTCAGTGTCTGTCCTGGTTGCACGGGACGGGGAAGACGTCTGCGGTCATGTACGCGTTTGCCCTACTTTCTGCAAAGCTGACTTGTATCTTTACTGCAGGGCTTGTTTCTCACATCCTTCAGTCAAGAGGAAGATTTGGTCCTCTCTGTTTTCCAAATTTATTTGACCAAAGAACTCTTGTTGGGGGATGCATTTCTGTCCTCATGTCCTGTGGAACCCTGGTCTGTGTAAGGTATTCAGATAGGAAAATTATTTTTCTTAGTCGGAAAGGGAATCATCTGGGATTGTCTGAGTGCCTACTTTTGTTTAATCCTTCAAAAAAACATACAGTGTTCCTCTTTTGTGAAATTACTTGAATGCCAGAGGAAATGTCACTTTTAACTGTGAAGAGTCTTCTCCCCGACGGTTTAAGGCCGATATTTATACCTCTGTGCATGCCATACATACATACACATCGAGAGCTGTCAGCCATTCGCAAATTCAGCAGCACGAGCTGCTCACTTTCCAAGAAGCTGGCCCTCCGTGCGTTCGGCAGACGCGTGTAGTGGGCAAGCCCTCGCGAGGAGATCTGATGAGCTCTGGTGGTAGGATTAGTAGTTTAGATTTATTCCATATTTTTTTTTAGCACCGAATCCTTGCCATTTGCTTCTGAAAAAGGGAGAAATCCTGTGCAACTGGTAACTGACCTCAGGTGAAGAGAGACCTTGTGAGTTGTACGTAAGCTCTCAGGGGTGGAGAGGTAGCCTCTGATTTTGCCTCCCGGATCCCAGATCCCAGGGTAGAGTCCGGCCACTCACGCTCCGAGGGTGACAGACTCGGGTGCTGGCTGAGTTCTCCTCTTAAGCTTAGGTCTGTTGCCTTTGGGTTTGTGCCTCTTTGTTTCCGTCACTGCTTCTTTCTTCTTGCAGCTTCTTCCTCATATTGACTACTTTCTTAGAATCCAGAGAGATCTTCGGCTTTATAGCCTTGCCTTCTGAAGCAGTGCCCTGTGATCTCTTTTTTTTTTTTAAATAAATTTATTTATTTATTTATTTATTTATGGCTGTGTTGGGTCTTCGTTTCTGTGCAAGGGCTTTCTCTAGTTGTGGCAAGCGGGGGCCACTCTTCATCGCGGTGCGCGGGCTTCTCACTGTCGCGGCCTCTCTTGTTGTGGAGCACAGGCTCCAGACGCTCAGGCTCAGTAATTGTGGCTCACGGGCCTAGTTGCTCCGTGGCATGTGGGATCCTCCCAGACCAGGGCTCGAACCCGTGTCCCCTGCACTGGCAGGCAGATTCTCAACCACTGCGCCACCAGGGAAGCCCCTAACCCTGTGATCTCTTAATCCAGAGGCAGCTGACCCTGTGGTCGTTTGCTTTTGCTGCTGCGCTGTTGGCACTGGGCACGAATTATAGGTGATCCCCAACTTTCAAACTAGTTTTGGGATAAAAGTCTCCTCTTCCCAGAGAATTTTTTTTTTCCCCTAACAAAACCATCTATGAGCATGTGACAAGAGGAAGCAAGCCAGGGACTGAGTTCCTAGGGTGATTAGAGAGCACAGCATGTGGAGGCCTCTTTAGATACTTTGAGAGTCTTCTTGTCCCCTGGCCCTCCTCACGGTGCTGTGGATGGAACGGGGGCAAAGTCCTGTTTCCCTGTGCTCGCAGTTTAAGTTTCTAGCGAGTTCCGAGGCAACACAGAAACAGGATTTGTTCTCAGATATGGGACTGTCAGAGAGGCGTTGTTTCATTTCTCATCATGATGGGGATCAGGAGAGCCAAAGGCAGGGAGTTGATCTGCCCTGGGGCAGATCTTCTCGCCCCCCCCCATTCAAGTTAAGCAGGTTGGAGGTGCGCTTTGATGTGAACTGACAGAACACCTTAATCCTGTAACATTCACGACCCTTCAGGATAAAGTGAACTGGCCCGTGCCTTCCTTGGGACGGTGACTCATCTCCGCGGGACCGTCCTGCAGTCACCGCGATGTGTGTTGACGGCATGTCTTCCAGGCCCCCGCTGGATCACATTCTCTCGTGTTCTCTCTAGGCAACCAGGAATCCCTTCTACCTCCATGTAGGAATGGACATTCTGCAGAGTCTGGAAAAGCACACAAAAGTCAAGTTAGTTTTCTAAGTTCCTTCCTTTTTCTGTTGGCCATTTCTGATTTCTTTTGAGTTGTGCTGAGGTGATACTATTCTATTTTGCACTTTACTTTTTAGAACAGGTCATTAATGTTAATTTTGTAGGGAAATTGCTTACTTCTTGTGTAGTAGAACCTGCCCATTATAGTGGGAATTAGAAATGTTTTTTCACCTTTATTCCTGTAGGGTTCCAGCAGACTATATGAGCTCTTTTTAAGTAACTTATTTCCCCTGTTATACAAATAATATATATACTAAAAAGTTTAGGGAATATAGAAAATACAGAGGTAGAATATTATCACTGTAATCTCCACGTGCAGAGATAACTACCATCAGCATTTAAGTGTATAGTTTTATATTCTTTTATATATTTATATATAAATATATAATGTGTGTATATATGTATATGTATAAGAACTCTATTTCAGTTTTGCGATGTGCTTTTTTTACCTAGCTATAATATCATGAGTATTTTCTTACAAAATACTGTCTTAGACTATCAAATGGTTAGTCAGTCTATACACGTATTGGGACACGAAATTTAAATCAGTCCTTTTGAGTTTGTTGCCAGGCATTTTCTTGGTGTCCTGTTATGCTTTTGGCAAATACTCTCCTCCGCCCCCATCCCCCTTCCGCCACCATTAAGCTGATGATTTGGCAGCCAGACCACTTTTTAACGAAGTTTGCAGACAATCTAGGCTGAAAAAGGACAGCCCTTAAACCTGCCCTAATTTGTTTCTCACGTGGTGTTTGATCCCTTGGTTGTTCTGTTAATAGGCTACTTCTGACTCTTAGATTAATAAGCAGGTGGGAAGGAGCAGAGGTGGGACTCACGGATGATTGTTTCGCAGGTGTGGCTACGCTACGCTGCATCACGTCATCGACAAATCCACAGAGGACCGGATGGAGAGCTTCTTCCTCAGCGAGACCTGCAAATACTTGTATCTGGTATGTGTGTGGTAAGATTAACCCAGGAAGGGCTCCATCCTGCTGACAGCAGGCACTCCTCTGCCTTCCATCTGACATACGCCGCCAGGCGCTGCCCCAGGCTGGATGTCTCGCTGGCCCGGGGGCGCGGCGCTGTCGGAGCAGAGGCACGCTGCTGTCTGCTCCGTGGTTCCTGACCTCATAGAGGAGGCACTGCCGAGTGCACACGCAGACACACTTCGGGTTGCACGTTGCGTGAAGCACAGGTGACGGTTCCTGGGGGACCCTTGTTAGCGTGGAGGTCACGAGGCTTCCCTGAGGAAGACCGCAGAGCCTCAGCTCTTACTCCCCCTGACCTGGGCGCTCTCGGTGAGACCCATAGCCCGGCCGGCTCTCTGTCCGTACACACATCCTCGCGTGTTTAGGGAGAGACTGAATTTTTGGACCTGGAAGGAGCCTTCGGGATCATCTAGTCGGTGTTCATTCTTCCCCTCAGGCGACTGGCCGCGCTTCTCGGGCTGACGACGTGGCAGAGCCGAGGCTTGAGCCCTGGGCCCCATTCCTCGTCCGGTGCTCTTTCCACTTGGCTGCTTGGCCACGGGCGCGCATGGCATCTGCGTCGTGCACCCGGCCGCTCTCCTCCCCTCTGTCACTGGCTCGTACGGCTACACGCAAAAGAATACTTTCTCAGGGCTCAGAGGGTCGGGATTTCCTGGTGGGGAAACAGCGTGGAGAACTTAGGCCGAGATCCAGATATCCATCAGTAGTGATAGGTTTGTTTTATCTAGTTCAGTGGTCCCCGAGCCCCGGCGTCGGCTGGATTGGAGTCACACTGTTAAGATAACAGCCATGTTGAATGGGAGTCTTCAGAAGCAGGCTCAGGAGCCTGTAATGTTGACAAGTGCCTCTAACGGTCCTGCACAAAGCCGGGTTTCAGAAGCCCCGGTCTGTTCCCCTCAGATGACGCTGCTGCTGGTGCTGCTGGCGTCATTCCTCGTGGCAGGCAGAGGAGGTGTGCCCGCCCGCTGGCCGCGTGGTCCCACCACCGGGTCCTGTGGGCGCCGAGGTCTCCCACACCGCGCAGTGCGGCCGGTCGGGTCGGCTGCCAAGAGCCTGGCGGGCATCCTGCCCGGCAGCTGTGGGGTCCGGGGTGTTCACGGGGCCAGTTCTGGGGCGAATGAATGGAGGAGACCCCCAGGGTGTTCCCGGGGAAAGAACTCAGGGTCATGGCGGGTGGCGGAGGGGGAGGACCTGGGCCGACCCTGTTCTCCTCCTGGGAGCCGTGTGAACACACAGCAGCTGTGCCGAGTGTTCTTCCTCGTTTGTAAAATACCCGAGGTGCCTGTGAGGTTTCCTCCGTCTCTGAGAGTTCTGCGTTCTTCCTCATGCATCGTTTACCGCACGCCTGGGTTAGAGGTTCTCTCTAGATGTCCCCACTGCGCCCTCCTCCACCCCCCATGCCCGCTGCTGGAGGAAGGACTGCCTGGGGTGCCCTGTGCCCTCAGAGCCCACGCAGGAGTGCGCCACGCGGTGGCACGTGTGTCAGGCCCTGGGGACCTGGTGAAGGATAAACCACGGACCTCCTCCTCTCCAGGCTTTTCCAGTTTCGGGCCTAGGTGTGTGTGAGCTGAGGGTAGTTCCAGGATTCCAGCGCCGGAACTCTCCGGAGAGCGTGGGGGCATCTAGGGCTTTTACAGATCAGTGGCGCTTGGGTCTTAGCCCGGGCTTTCTAATCTCTAGGTCTGGGCAGGATTGGGGAAGTCCAGGCGTCTGAGTTTCAACACAACTGGGGATTCCGCCCCGCAGCCTGAGTTGGCCTGAGAGCCAAGCAGGTTCTTGTCCCTAAGTAGTCTGAACTCAGCCGCCCTATGAGTTGGTTCCAAACCTGCTACAATTGTATCTGTTTTCTTTTCTTTTTTCTACTAGCTCTTTGATGAGGAGAATCCAGTACACAAATCTGGAACCAGATACATGTTTACAACTGAGGGACACATTATATCTGTGGATGAACATCTTCGGGAGTCACCCTGGAAGGAGTTCTTTTCTGAAGAGGGAGGGCAGGACCCAGTGGGAAAGTCCGGGCACAGGCCTAGACCTCATGAGCTAAAAGTCATCAACTCCAGCTCCAACGTAAGTTGCTTTCCCCAGGGGTGGTTCGCAATTGGAGGAAGAGAAAACACGACTCATCACGTTATCATCCAGAGTTCCCGACGGAATATTCACGGCACACTCGGGTTGGGTAATTTGAGAAGAGTTTCAGAAAGAGGCCATTTCTGTAGCTATAGATAAGACCCTGAAATTTATATTAGGCCATGGAGTGTAGATGAAGCGAACAAAGCGTGATTGAGAGGAAAGGGAAAAACAGTTAGAAGGAGGGATGATAATCATAGCCAACATTTATTTATAGAGCTTACCACATGCTAAGCACTGTGCTAAATGCTTAAGTATGTTAACTTCTCATAGCAGCCCTGTGAGGGGTAGGTACTGTAATATCCCTACTTCACAGACAGAAAAAGGGAGGCACAGAGAGGGTCAGGTCACACGGTGGAGCAGCGTGGTGGAGCCCGGATTTGTACCGAAGGAGACACTCGTCTGATAGACCCGATTCCGTTGTGCCGGGCACCGGGGATGCAGGCCGGTTAGAGGGGTCCTGGTGCTGGATGGGCCCAGGGCCCAGTGTAGAGACCGGTTCCCCCCAGGTGCTTGTCAGTAGGAGGCTGTGTGAAGTGCTGTTGAAACACCCAAGAGGGAGGAATTATTCTGCCAGGAAAACAGGAGGGCTTCACTCAGGAGGTTGCCTCTCAGTAGCTCCTGGAATGATGAGGGGGAGCTTCCCAGGGGGACGTTCTGGCAGGAGGCACAGTGCCTACAAAAAACACGAGTGGGGGGCAGTGGGACCAACTGGAGAACCTGTCAGTCTGGATCTTGCAAAGATGAGGAGCAGGGCGTGTGAGTTCAAGTATAGAGCAGCGAGAAAATGTTTCTTTGAGGAAGAGCATGAATGTATGTGGAAAGTTTCCAGACAGCATGTTTGGTTCTCAAACTTAAATCCCCTTTGAGAGAGAGAAAAGAAAAAAAGCCTTTAAGTTAAAAAAATAAGTAAATAAATAACACTCTTAAGCATTTAGGTTTTAGCTGTGGATGAGAAGAGCAATAGACTCAGAAAAACAACAGTATTTTCAAGTAGCTAAAACACTTTTTGCGATTCTGGGTGGATTAAGGACCCAAGGCATGCAGGCTTTAGTCCCGGCCCCTCTTCACGTGGGTGCGTGTCTTTTAGCCTCCCTGGGTTTCCATTTCTTCACCTGTGAAGTGAGGAAATTAAATTACATCAGTGGTCCTCAACTGGAGGTGACTTTGCTCCTCAAGGGACGTTGGGCCATGTCTGGAGACAATCTTGGTTGTCACAGCCGGGGCTTAGGGGCGGGGGGCGTATAGCGGGGGTGCCCCGGGATGCTGTTGACCATCCTGCAGTGCACGGGACAGGCCCCAAGTGTTGACAGTGCCAGCCTGAGAAACCCCAGGGGAGGTCATCCAGTCACATCTGAGGAATTAACGCATGGCGGCTTAACTCAAAACTCAAATTGTCCCTCATTTATTTTCTTTCTAGTGCAATCGTGTTCCTGACGAGAGGCGATACTCCCTGCCCTTAAAGAGCGTCTACATGCGACAGATTGACCAGATGGTTGGCTTGATTTGATCTGCTCTCCCCTGTGCGGCCTCATCTGAAACTGGACCTCAAACAGCTGAACCCAGGCCAGGCCAAGACCCAGTCCGAAGTGGAGGAGGATAGGAGTCTGGCTGTCCACGATGGTGTCGGAATCTCTGTGCAGCTCCCCAGCCACATCCGGCAGATTCTTGGATACTTTAGCGTTTCTCTTCCGTTCAATAAAATGCCCTGTTTGTCTTAAGGATATACTTTGAAGTGAGAAGGTACTTAGAAGTTGGCTTCTTACGACGTGCTGATGTTACTGTGCACCGTGGATGGGCCTCTTTGGCTGGATCTTCAGACCTTCCTACTTCGGAATCCGTCGAGTCTTCTCTGCCGGCGCTTGCGTGACTGCAGCCTGGCGACCTCCCTGCCAGAGGATTGTGAATGAATTTCTGTGCGACAGGGCCTGCGGTTCCCCTGACATCCCTATGTACTGCATTTTGTCATCCTCTCTCTCTTATTGGATAATTGGGCTGTCTCCCAGGTCTGCACCCACGATTGTCGGTCACGTGGGGAAAAATCATCCAGTTATGCATTTGCGCTCCATGCAATCGTCACGGTGTTACAGATTATTTGCTCACGAATTTATCCGAATTCTAACAGGCAGTCTCTTAAGTTGTCGCCTCACAGTTTAAGAGCTTAACAGGTAGATCTTTTGGATGGTGTTCTACATTTATTGTGAACTCACCTGAGGATCTCCCATAGTTTCAGAACCAGGTGCCTTTTAAGGGAGAGAAAAATACCTATGATCATCTGAGCTTTCATCTGTCTTATATTTACTAACCAAGGATTATCAGTTCCGACCATGTTTGGGTTGGAATTGTTTCGTTTTTGTTTCCTGTGTCTAGTGCCAATCAGCTAAGTCAGGGAGAAAGAAATGATCAGATGACTTTCTGGCATCCTTGAGCCGTTTCTCTGTGTAATGCAGGCTTTTGATGAGTGCCTTATACTCTTTAGGTTTGGGCCACTGGATGTCACAGCTGCTGCTATGATTTTAACAGCCTTGTTTTGTATTGCTGCATGGTGTGACCACAGCGAAAGGGGCATGGGATGGATATCAGGTAGGTTCTGGAAACTTCTTGGCCAGTCCTTGCCTTTCAACCTGATATTTTAAGCAAGCATATATACAGAGGAAGTTGTGCTAAAACGCCTCTTTTCTTTGTTGGTATTATTTCCTTAGTGAGCACGGAACTGTGTCTCTTTGCACTTGTGCAGAGGGCTCAGAGAAAGCAGAGGTGGGTTTGAACCCTGAGCTTTGGCTTCCCTGTAACATCAGAGGTTGAAATGAACCTCAATAGAAGGGGTAGGAAGTCTCTTAAAAACCTCCAATTTCACCTGTTGTGTGGCTCACCCGTCACTGCTAGGATATTTCAAATGATTTTATTTTAGTCTTTTTAAAGCTAGAAAGGAATGCTGTGTAAGCCATTGCATTTTCAGTCAAAAGGGAAGAATTTTATTCTTCTTGAAAATTTAAGTGTTGCTGTTTTTAAAATAGATATCTAATTCAGTTCTTTGAGGTTTTTAGAAGAGGGATTTTCAGTAATAAATGTCACCTCTGTCTTTTAAACATTTACCGTGCAAATGTTTTAAAGGAAAAAAAGAATCAAATGCTTCTATTTTACATTTTTTCTTCATTTCAGAAGCATTCTGTTGATCAACATTGTCTCATCTACTGAACAGAAAATCTTCTTTGAGAATACTATATATATTTAAAATATTCTCATTGCTTCAGTGAAACCAGAGTATCCCCTTTTAAATACACACACGTGCATGAGCCTCGCTGCACCTTTTCTCCAGGTGAACCAAGGTGGGACTATAAATGAACTCTTTGGGAGAATGGGGCACCTCAGGGAAGAAAGTGGGCCCTTTGTGATCACGCTGTTATGTTATTGCACCCCAACGTGCCCCCTCCTCTGGGCTCAGGTATCCCATCTCCCTCCCGCTCTGGAACAGGGGCCTGGGCCTGAGTGCCACAGAGGCACCTCACGGCTACAGGCTGACCTGAGACATGTTTTGTATTAAGTCTCAGACCTTCTTGGCTTCCAGGCACTGGACTGGTACCAGTTGTGAGTCTGAGGGTGAGCGACCCATTCTCACCCTGCTTGCTGAGCTTCCAGACTGCCCAGTCTAGAGTTGGATGCCATGTAGGCAGTGACTAGATGCCAGAATGCCCGTCTCGTAGCTGGTTACAGAGAAGGTCCTTCGAGCCACGTTCAAAACTTGCTTTCTCTTTGAAGGTCAGAGTGTCAACAAATGTGATATATCCTTCAGGGTCTTTGCTGTTTCTTCTGTTCTGTGTTGTGAGAGATCAGGAAGGCGAGGGCTGAGGAGGGGAGCGTCAGGGAAATTCCCTTGTGATTTGCCCTAGG
Organism: Balaenoptera acutorostrata; assembly: GCF_949987535.1. Lineage (NCBI taxonomy): Eukaryota > Metazoa > Chordata > Mammalia > Artiodactyla > Balaenopteridae > Balaenoptera > Balaenoptera acutorostrata. Next base: position 11,447,375 of record NC_080073.1, on the reverse strand, counting down.
AGCACCCTGATTCCAAACATTCCATGCTTTGGAACAGCTGACAGCGTGCTCCATCCTTGCGTTCCTGTGTGTAGCTAGTGTCTAGACTCCGCTTTGGTTCACACAGTGAAAGTGGTTTTGCTAAACCTTTGTGGGAAGCTGCCTTATAGCTACCTTTGTGGGTGGAGTCTAGATCTCCCACCACAGAGTTCTCAGTTGTTCCAGGGCAGGCTTCGCTGGCTGAGATGCTGTGACTGAGGAGCTCCATGTCCTGGAGGAGGAGGTGACGAAGGAAGTGTTTGCTAGCTCTCCGATTGTCCTGGCCTTGGTGGAAGTCCGGCTTCCATGTTCAAATCTTCCCTTCAGAACTTCCAAATCTTCTGTCAGAACTTGCTCTGTGTGACTGCTCTGTGCGACTGAATCCCCAGGTTCTGAGGCTGTCCTGGATCGTGGGGCGTGTGCACACGAGTTCAATAGTTTTCTGTGTGTTTATGCGCCAGGATGGTGTCTGTGCAGACGGAAATTAGCTCCCTGGCTGGGTACGTGCAATCTGAGGGTCTCAGCTTGATTCCTCTCTCGCCTCCCTGCCGTGTCCTCCACCAAAGAAAAACGTCCCTCTCAGCTATTTTCTTAGCTCAGTTTACTGAATGATTACAAACTGTAATCCTTCACTTTGGATTTTGTAGACAAAATATCAGAAATTCTTTTTTTCTAGCCGTCTTTCTTTTTGCCGACTGCAAATTTAATGCTGGCGACCAGGTCGGGCCGGACGATTGCCCCAGCCCTGGAGTGGCTGAGCAGGGACTTTAGAAAAAAAAAAGTCTTGATCTTTCTTTCCTTTTCCATTCCCAGACATCCAGCTCCTTCCCTAGTGCCTGTTCCTGCAGGGCAGGGACTCTTGTGAAAGTGAGAAGGTGAGTCGGCTGGGCTGTGTGTCCCCAGGTTTTGCAGGGCTCAGGGGTGCGGTTCCCACTTGAATTTACATGTGAATCTGGCAAGAATGTTAAGTACCTGTGGACCTTCCTGATTTGTTACCCCCCTTCCCTCTTACTGAGAGGCAGAGAAATAATATTTTTAAAGGTATTTTTTTTAGTTTTAAATAGCAAAACACAGGCTGCATTTTTATTTATTATGCACAAGAAAGATAAATATGTTTTTACACACACAAAAAAATCTAGAGTTGGAAACTCTGGGAAAACCTATTGAAATATACAAATGCTTCTCTCTGTAACGTGCAATATGCTTTGCAACTATAGATGATATTTTATGTTTAATCTGTAAATAAGAAATGTATTTAAATTAAAAGGGAGCTTTTTGTAAAAGGACCAAATGTTCTTTTATAAATGTACTAAGAAATATCTTGCTCTTTGAAATTTATTAGGATTTTTATGAGTAATTTTTATTAAAAGATTCTTTTTTTTTTGAGTTGTCATTTTGTTCCTCCTTTATATACTCACACATACACGTTATATAGAGGATAAACAGGGGAGCAGAGTCTATAAAACAGGATGAATAAAAACTTTATTTTGTTTTTTTACAGCTAAGCCCTGAGTAATACCACTTCAGGCTTGTCTGTCATACCTTCATTTAACCGTCCTTCACGTATGGGTCAGAGCCACTTTTAATGACCTTTGTCCCACCCCTACCCTCTTCACCTTAGCCTCCTTTCTCCCAGGCCTGACTCACTCTCATTTCTTGCTGCCATTTACCTGAGTCTCTCTGGAGCCTGGAAGCAATTCTTGGTGTTATCTTAAGCAAGGCAATTCCTTTCTCCTAACTTTTTACAGGTTAAGATGGGATTAATAGTCCAGGGGAAGCACGACCCAGGAGGGTTTCAGAGGGATGGCCTCCGTGCCAACTGCTGCCTGAATCTTGATGGGATCTTGAAGGAGATTGCTGATTCTGCCCCTGTGACATCCTGGTGTCCCAGCTCTGTGTCACTGCAATTTTGATGGGGCTTTATAAAAACCCTGAATTGCAACAGGGTGAAGGGCAGTCCCGAGTTTGGAAGCACCTGCTGATCTCAGAACACATGCCACTGGAAGGCAGGGTGAGTGTGTGTATGAAGTCCCACGGGTTTGTAATCCTCTTGACTTCAAGTCCAAGCAGGCCCAGTATGCCAGCGGACAGCTGAAGAGCCATAGATCACGCCTCAGCCCTGCCTTCCCCCTCCAAGATGCAGAGCCCCAGTAGCTGGAGCCCTCGGTCAGCTGTGGGGCGAGTGGCCTGGAGCATCCTGTGTGGGCACCGCTGGAGGGTGCCGGGGTGAGGGTAGGGACTCCGGATCCACGCTCTCTGGGGTCAGTCCTAGCTCTGCCACTGATGAGCTTTGTGCCAAGTTCCACAGTGACACCACCCATTTTCAGTTTTCCCATCCATTACATGGGATGGTGATAACAGTCCATACGCACAGAGTGGGTTGAGTGGATCATTACGTGTAAAGTGCTTAACGTGGCACCTGGCACACGGCAGGCTCTGTGTGTGTGTTTCCTTTAATCATGGCCAAGTTGGATGTGATACCCAGGACAAGCCCTACGGTCTTTTTTTTTAATTAATTAAGTTATTTTTTGGCTGCGTAGGGTCTTCGTCACTGCGCACAGACTTTCTCTAGTTGCGGCGAGCAGGGACTACCCTTCGTTGTGGTGCACGGGCTTCTCATTGCGGTGGCTTCTCTTGTTGTGGAGCACAGGCTGTAGGTGCGTGGGCTTCAGTAGTTGCAGCATGTGGGTTCAGTAGCTGCAGTACGCAGGCCCTAGAGCACGCGGGCTTCAGTAGTTGCGGCGTGTGGGCTCAGTAGTTGTAGTGTGCGGGCTCTAGGGCATGCAGGCTCAGTAGTTGTGGCTCGCAGGCTTCAGTAGTTGAGGCACAGGGGCTTAGTTGCTCCGTGGCATGTGGGATCTTCCCAGACAAGGGATCGAACCTGTGTCCCCTGCATTGGCAGGCGGATTCTTAATCACGGCGCCACCAGGGAAGTCCAGCCCTACAGTCTTTAAACAGGGACCCCAGGGAGGGATAAGAACTGGGACTGGCTCGGAGAGGCCTGGGCCAGAGGCTTTCCCCACAACTCAGAATAATCTCCGTGCCTGTGTGGGGATGTGGGAAGGAGGCAGGGGGGCCAGTTTGGGGTCCACGTGGCTTCCACACAACAGAAATGCCCTCTTTGAAGAGCTTGGTCCTCCTCAAATATCCACCTTTCCAAGGCAGGGATTTCTTGCATCATGGGGCACATGAGGAAGCTCTACTCTGAAGGGAGCAGGGCGAAGGGCATCTTCCGTGGCAGGCTGATCAAATTCTTGGAGAAAACTGCCCACTTATTTGAAAAGCTTGACACCTGCTTAGTGAGAAAACCAAAAGGGAGCCAAGAGCCGGCTTCCATTGCTGGAAAACCCATCTGGGCCACCCTAAACTGATTTTGTGGGTAAATAAGGACATTTTAAAATGAAACTGAAAGTTACTCTCAAGTATATTTATTTAAATCTAAAAACCATTGCAATTTGTTACCTACCATCATCTGTTTAAAAGTAGTTTCAAACAAGTTCTTTATTCCTTTTTCACCACAGAATTTTATACGGATTTAATATTTCAGTCCTTTAAAGTTTTGCTGCCCACCCAATCAAACTGTGCCACAAAAACATACACATTTTGACAAATAGAAGGTCTAATCAATTTTCTGTGATCATAAAACTCTAAGTATTAAAAAATTTCTTCAGGATTGAACTAACATTACAATTACTATATAAATAGCATAAATATGTATTTTGCTAATTATTAAAAAGATAAAATTCTTTTGGAAAAATTTCGTTTCATTAAATAACTGTTTTTTTTTTCTCTCTCTCTCTCTAATTGAATTGTATGTCTCTGGATGAACAGTACTTACTGCCAGAATGAGACGGGCTTTAGAATCAATTATCATCCTGTTTTTCATTTTTTTTTTTTTTTTTTTTTTTTTATAAATTTATTTATATTTGCTGTGTTGGGTCTTCGTTTCTGTGTGAGGGCTTTCTCTAGTTGTGGCAAGCGGGGGCCACTCTTCATCGCGGTGCGCGGGCCTCTCACTATTGCGGCCTCTCTTGTTGTGGAGCACAGGCTCCAGACGCGCAGGCTCAGTAGTTGTGGCGCACGGGCCCAGCTGCTCTGCGGCACGTGGGATCTTCCCAGACCAGGGCTCGAACCCGCGTCCCCTGCATTGGCAGGCAGACTCCCAACCACTGCGCCACCAGGGAAGCCCCTGTTTTTCATTTTTATAGATGTAACCTCATTCACATAAGTAAGTGGATAGAAGTACAAAGAGTTTTTATAGCTATTATATATAAATATCTATAGCTATAGATATCTTAATTCTTTGAACTTAGCAATATGCCAAAAATTACCCAGTAGTTTATGATCAGAACTTAATATTTAGAATCCATTTGCTGACAAATAAATTGGGCTCTCTTTCAATTTTGTTGCAAGCAAAGAATTGGAAACCACTGACTTGCAAAAAGATTTGTTATTCAGTTATTAGAGTCATTCACTTTTGTACTTTCTGGTATGTATTCCAGAAAGGCCTTCCAAGATTTGTCAAATGATTATTCTTTGTACCTGTTATTTTTCAATTTAGAGGCACCTTGTGTAGCCTGAAATACTCAAAAGTGCTGGGAAATTTTAAAATATTGTTAAATGCAACATTATCTCTGATAATACATTTTAAAAAATAGTGCCTTTATCTTACGAACTCCCTTAAATATGTTTGCATCAAAACCTTGAAGCTGTAGACTTATTCAATTTAGAAAAATGTATCCATCATTTAACATAATTAGCTAAGCTGATCCTTGTTTTCAAGTTAATTGGCCCTATCAGGCTTATTTGCTCACCGGAAATGTCTGATTTCATTTTTCAGTCCTAATAGATGTGGTAATGCATGTCCAATAATAGCCATCTCCCTTCCGCGTTCTAGGACGGAGAGATGCTGGCAGGAAGTCGCGCTGTAGTTTGCTGCAGGAATGGAACGTATGGAGACAACCTCTGGAGCAAGGCACTGCCAACAAGGAAGGAAGGGAAAAGGCAGGTTATTACATGAAAAATATTTCACACGGACCCTTTGGTGCCCCAGAATAAAAACTCGCCATGGCTGTGCAACCAGAGTGGTGAGATTCTGGGTTTGTGAGAGGCGTGCCCTCTGATAAAGTAGAAGAGGGGATTGTGGGCGTTGAGAACTGGTAGATCATAGGTCAGGCCTCAAGCTGATCGATTTTAGGTGAAAGGATCAATACAAATGCATATTTTTACCCTGAGGATCTGGAAATGGATTCCCTGAGAGCCAATGGTGTGCAGACTTCAGAGTGCCTCCAATACACCTGGAGTGTCTGTGAAAACACAGATTGCTGGGCCACACCCCACAGTTCATGACTCAGTAGGTCTGGGGTGAGACCTGAGAATCTGCATGGCTAACAAGGTTCCAGGTGAGGCTGATGCTGCCAGTCTGGGGACCACAGTTTGCGAGCCCTGCTTAGAGCTTTCCCTGCAGCCACGCCCCTTGGAAAATCTTGCAGTAGGAAGGACACTGTCGACTTTTCTATGTCTTGCAGGGGTTGATCCAAGTTTTAGAGAGATCCCTTTAAGAAAAATAATATAAAGTTATGAAAGTGGATGTAAAAGTGAATATGTATTTAGGATGAGAAGTCTAGCAAATCACAACTATTAAAACGCTAACAATAACAAAAATCCATAAAAGTTACAATGTTTTAATTAAAATTATCTGATTCAGCTCTTTTGGTTACATAACCTTTGCTTACTCTCTGTACTTACATTCACATTAATATGTAAATTAATTAATGTATGTAATTTTGTGGCTCACATTTGTACGCCCCTCTCCTAACACACACCCTCAACCCTCTGGTTACGGAACCTCAGCTTCCTGGCAGCCAGAGCAAAGAGGGAAAGTAGTTGGGTTCTTGGCCTCTTGTTATCTAACCAAGCTGAGCCTACTTCTTCAACAGGAGACATGTGGTTCTGAGGCAGACGAGTTTATGTGGATTTATATAGGGGATATTCCACTATACTCCTGATTGCATTTTATAAAAACTACTAAGATAGCAGCAGCCAGTATTTACTGCTTACATTTTCTGCCTCAAACATAGCAAGCTTTTCCCATGCATTATCTCAGTGAACACTTAGACTAAGCCAATGGGAGAGGGTCCATCATTACTCCCATTCTGCACACGAGGAAACAGGTTCAGAGAAGTGGAGGATCAGTCCGAGGTCACCCAGCCAGTAGGTGGCTTCGGCATCCAGATCTTAAACCCTAGCTGTATCATTCCGGTTGGCTTTCTGGATCCGCAGATACAGAGGGACAACGTCACTGTGATGTTTTATATAAGGGACTAGAGCGTCATCAGGTTTTGGCATCCTTGGGGGTCCTGTAACCAATCCCCCACAGATACCGAGGGATGACTGTATATTCATGGGGGCAGTTTCTTGGATTGGCTTCCTGCTAAGTTGACTAATACTGAATGGTGGTCTATAGTTTTTTTAATGAGCTGATAAAAATTTTCAGATAAAACTTATATAGTGATTGAATTTATAAAACAGATGACCCCACATACAGACAAACAACCCAAAACTCGTAGCTCTGGTGAAGTAGGGGTGGTAACAGGGACTCTCCCCACTTGGCATGTACACCCTAACTTCCCTGCTTCCCCAGCCAGGCCAGTTTTACAAGATCCAGGGTCCCCTGGAAACCACGGAGACAGCTGCTTGCTCTGCCTTCTTCCCTAGTAACGTGGTTTTATTTTTCAGGGTTTTAATATGTTCTGTGGTCTGTATCCCGACCCCCCGACCCCCAAAAGGCCTCAGCCTCGACCACCACTCTCCGTTGCCTGTGTCTCCTCAGCAGGAGGGCTTCAGAGTTCTAAGACATGATTTAGATTATCAACATCATTGCCGCCACAATGTGTAAGCCTGGTTCTGGGGCAAGAGGGAGATACAGAAGCACAGGCTTCTGCCACTCAAGTGCCCAAGGGAAAACGACTTATCTTCAGTTTACACAAGAGTAGGGTTGCTGTCAGAAATGCATGAAGTCAGGATTCGGCTACTTACTAGCGAAATGCAAAGCCAAACTACTGCACACCCTTGAGTTCTGCAAAAATTAATAATGCCAAGGATGGTAAGGATGTGAGTGAAGGGGGCATCTTCACGCCGCTGGGGGGATTGCAAACACACCGCTGGGGGGAATGCAAACTTGCAGAACCACTCTGGGGAAGAGTTTGGCCTCACCCAGCAGTCAGATGTGCCCTTGGCTCAGCAGGCTGTGCAGTGCACGCTCGGGTTGCCATGGAATTGTGCAGTGCACGCTCGGGTTGCCATGGAATTGTGCAGTGCACGCTCGGGTTGCCATGGAATTGTGCAGTGCACGCTCGGGTTGCCATGGAATTGTGCAGTGCACGCTCGGGTTGCCATGGAATTGTGCAGTGGGGTGGGCCCGGCAGGTCCACTCGTCAGCAGGCCATCTTTAGCAGGAGTCCGCAAACTATGGGACCATAGCCCGAATCTGGCCTGCCATCTGCTTTTGTTTTCTTTCGTAAAAATTTCATTGCAGCACGGTTGTGTTATCTGTTGTGTTCTGTTGACATCTGGTCCTGGTTGCTTTCCTGATACAGTGGCAGAGTTGGATAGCTGCAAGAGACAGAGACTGACTGGCTTGTAAAGTCCCAAATATTTACTGTATGTTCGTTTACAGAAAACGTGCTCCCACTTCCGGTCTGGAGGATTCCCTTGCATGTGGGAATCAGGTGACATATGAGACTGTTCATAGCAGCATTGTTTGCCAAAGTGAAAAACTGGAAAAGACCCAAACGTTCATCAAAATGAGTTGATTTGTATCAATACAATGGATTATTATAGAGCAGAGAAGCTCCATTTATGTGCAGTTCAAAAGCAACTCGAACTAAATGTATGCTTAGAAATAGAAAAACAAGGGAATGATTATCATAAAAGTTAGCCTAGGGGTCATCCCTGGAGAGGATGTGCTTGGAGAGGCACACCGGGGTCCTGGCAATGCTCATTCTTAGTTGCATGAATGCTCACCTTATTTTTATTCTTTATGCGGTCCACATATTATAGATGTTCTCAGTGTTTATGTCAAATTTCATTATAAATTTGTTGTATGTGAAATTGGTTTCCCAAATCTTGAAATACAAGTCATAATTCAGTTCTGGTACAGCATAAAAGGCAAAATGTTCATCAAGATAGGGGAAAATAAAAGAATATGCATCATTTGGTGGAGAAATCTACCAAGTATTTTGGTCCTCCCCCAAGCCTTTGAGTTCTGCTACACCTATGCGAGCATTAGTCTTTCCTTGCCTTTCATGGTCACAAACGAAGACAGTGGTTTGTGGTCAATGGGTTGCAGCCCAGTTTTGGTTTTTTTTCTTTTTAACTTTTTATTTTATATTGGAGTATAGTTGATTAACAATGTTGAGTTCGTTTCAGGTGTACAGCAAAGTGATTCAGTTATACATACACATGTATCCATTCTTTTTCAATCTTTTTTCCCATTTAGGTTGTTACATAATATCGAGCAGAGTTCCCTGTGCTATACAGCAGGTCCTTGTTGGTTATCCATTTTAAATATAGCAGTGTGTACATGTCACTCCCAAACTCCCTAACTATTCCTCCCCCCAGCTTTCCCCCGTAACCATAAGTTCCTTCTCTAAGTCTGTGAGTCTGTTTCTGTTTTGCAAATAAGTTCATTTGTACCATTTTTAAAAAATTCCGCCTGTAAGCGATATTATACGATATTTCACTTTCTCTGTCTGATTTACTTCACTCGGTATGACAATCTCTAGGTCCATTCATGTTTTGCAGCCCAGTTTTGAATGGGCGTCCAGGAGGGAAAGACTTTAAGTAGCGTGGCCCCGCTTTGACAGTGATGTTTGAAGGAAATGCAGTTGTATGCGCCACACAAAGCCAGTGAAACTCAACGCAGCGCTGAATCTCAGAGCGTATCTCCCAAACGCCTGCTTCAGACCCACCTGGCTGGTGGAGGGGTGCAGAGCGGGAAGGCTGGTGGCTGACAGGAGGAATCGAATTTTCATGGTCCCGAGGAAAGGCTCCCAAGTATAGCCTCAGGTTTTAGGCCTGAGCCTTCAAAACCCATCCGCTCTGAAAAAGGGGCGTTTTTCTACCAAGGGGCTTTGAAAGATCCTGTGTGATTCACATTCTACAATATATAAATTGTTGTCTGTACTGTTGACTTCCACAAGAGACCACTATTGCTTCACTTTTCCTAATGGTGCTTTTTAAAAAAGTATAGTTTTAGCCACCAGTGATACAGAAAAAAATAGTGTTGGCATGTTTTAAACACAGCGTGGAAAAATGTCATTTCATGGTCCTTTGGAATCTTGTACTGAATTCTTGGCATGGGCTGCTCATTGAAATATGAGTGGTGGTGAAAATGACAGTGAGGACACTGGGCATCTCTGTAGAGACTTCCTCCCAAGATCAAGCTCCTTCATATATATTATTCAGTTAAGACTTACGGTGCCGTGTGTCTTGGGGTTCCTGTTTTCCAGAGAGTATAGCTGGGAAAACACCATGAGTTGCAGAGTCAGGTGATGATACTTCAGAACAAGGGGAAGTAAGAACAGGGGAAATGCAGAAACGTCCAGACTGTTCTTTTGGAAGCACACCAGGCCTTCCTCAGTGTTCAGGTGGGTGGTTTGATGTTCATCTCAACTTGGTTTCAGCTTGATATGAAATTGGGCACGTACATTGTTCTAGAGAAAGCTTGGGAAGGGGGTCTCAGTGCCTTGGGAGTTTCTCAGATGACTGCTTCCTTGGACTGTCCTTCCTCACAGCCTCTCACAAGGAGCCTCAACTCTGGTTATCAGAAGCTTCTGGGTCCCGTGGAACCTTACCTCCTAGAGCTTTCTGCTTCTCACTGCCCTGCCTTGTTTCCATTATCCCATTTGGCAGACAGAGGGCAGTATTTGGAATCAAAACTGTGGGTTTGATTCTGGCTCCTTATTGCTGGGCGAGCTGGTAGTAAACCTCTCTGAGTCTCAGTTTCCTCATCTGTGAAATGGGGCTAATTATACTCATCTCATAGGGCTTGGCAGGGATTCAAGCAACTGTGTGTGTAAAGGGCCTGACACACAGTGGATGCATCTGCTTAGCAAATGCTTCTTCCGTTTCTTCCTCTCTTGCCCTTGATCAGCTGCTTCTGTGGTTATGGGCCCTGATTCTACGAGAACTCAGAGAATGCTTGTTACTGACCTAATTACGTTCAAGTACAACCCAGCAGTCCTTGGGGCAGTGGTTCTCACATTTAAATAAGAATCTCCTGTTCAATTTGGAGATGCTTGGCCAGGTGGGTCTTTGTGGGGATCTCCCTCAGGATGCAATGGCTGGCCGTTGGCCCTCCTGCCACCTCCAGCCCCGGTACCTGGCTGGGTAATCCAGATCGCCCTCACCAATATGGGTGTCATCCAATCCATGGCAGGCCTGATTAGAATGGAAGGGCAAAGTCACTCTCTGCGGAGTGAAGGCGTCCATCTTCCCCTGCCCTTGGACACCAGGACTGCTGGTTCTCAGGTCTTCATAAGTCACCTTCAGGGACTTAAACCACTGGCTCTCCTGCTTCTCAGGCCTTCAGACTGGGACTGGAACTACCCCACCGGCTTCCCGGGCCTCCAGCTTGCGGTCGGCGGATCGTGGGACGGCTCGGCCTCCATAACCAGGTGATGCCAATTCCTCACAATCAATCTCTTTCTGTGTACCTTAAAAAAAGATCCCTTGGTATGATTGCTAAACAGTTCCTGAGTCAGAAGCTGCTTTTCAAGTCTCTCCAGGGGGTTATGAGGTCGGTGGTCAGAGGATCACAGTTTGAGAACCACAACTCTGGGAGTTTGCTGGGTGGGGGGGGGACCCATCCCACGTCCTGCATCTCAAGGCTTCCCTTCAGGGACTGACTGATTAAAATTCTCGAATCTGGCTCTTCCAGGCAGCTCCCCGCTGTACTGTCCCATAGACCCCGGGGCACTCGGTAGCTGCCGGCAACACTGGAAATACCATTAGATACACCATTCCTGCAGCTGTCTTTGGCTGCAGGAAAGCTTGGTTCTCAAGCTGTGGTTCCCGAAGCAGCCCCTGCAGGCCTTGGAAACTTAGTCAAAATGCAAATTCGGCCCCGCCCCCAGGATTTAGGGACTGGGATCCCCTGGGGGTGGGGCCTGCCGTCTGTGCGTTAAGGGGACTCGGGTTATGCAGTAAAGTGGCAGGTCGCCATCCCGGGAGGGCCAATGAGGCTTCCTGCCAACCTGCTGGGACAGGCCCCCGCATCTGTCCAGTTCCTGCTGGAGGCCTGGGAGCTGGGGCTTGTCCTCCGCTCTCCTGAGTGCGCAGGTGCTGAGCGTTTGTTAAGCACCTACCGGGTGTACTGATCATTTATTCTCCCCTGCGACATGCCCCATCACCTAAACCCTTTATTACTTCTGGTTGAGAGGCAGGTTTGCTGTTTCTGATTCATTCTTTCTTTTATTGAACAAATAAAATATTCAACAGCTATAACGTGCCAGGCGCTCTTCTGGGTACCGGGGATATACTGATAAGATTGTGCCTTTGCAGAAATAAGTAAATTTACGCTATGATGTCAAAGCGTGGTAGGAACTTTGAGGGCAAAGTAGGGTAAGAGGACAGAATTTTGGGTGGGGGATGAAGTGGGGGAGGGGAGGAGAAGCTGTTTTTTTCTTGGAGGATATACAGGACTGTATTTTGCTGCCCTTTTAATCCTTGTTCTGGGAAGGGCACCCTGATCTTCATCCCTTCTCATTTAAAGAGATTCCTCTCTCCTCACCCACGGTTTGCGGGTGGAGGGAGGCAAGTGACCAAAGTCTGGCCAGTCAGAGCGTTCATCTCCCTGCCCCCAACAGTGGGTGCTTCAGCAGTGGGCTCCAAGCTACCCTAAGGAGACTGAGCCCTGAGGCTTTTCCGAGAAACTAGTGCAGGGAGAAAGAAGTTTAAAACCCCCTTTTAGTAACTGCTGAAGTTATTGAGCTGTGACGATTTTAGGCTTGGGGTTTTCAGAGGCTGCCACGCAGGATGAGCTTTCCTGAGAAACAAAGCCCACACTGAGAAAGCGCAGCTGAGAGGACGTGAGAGTCCTGATCATGTTGTTTGAGCCACTAGATCTAGCCATGCCTGAAGCCCTTACTCCTGGGATTTTCAGTTGGATGAGCCAGTACTTTACTTTTTTGGCTAGAATCTCTTTCAGTCCCTTGAGTCATGATATCAAACTCTGGGAAACATGGTTCAACTCCCGGCTCTGCCACTTTCAGGCTGATTGAGTCTTGACCTCTTCTGTTACAAGGGCTGGTGGAGAGAATTCCACAAGGGCAGAGAATTTGCCGGGTAGCTGCCATAGCCCTTGGCCCATAGTAGGAGTTCAGTAAGGGTTGGCTGGATTGCAGAGAATAAGTAGCTGTCAAGCTAATTTCTTTTTACCTTAGCTTGTGTTCATATTTTGCGTTTCGGAAACACGTGACTGAATTCCCAATGGCGGGGTGAGCGGCTGTGCTATTTTTCATCTCTATTCTGACAGTCCAGATGGTACAGTGCAATCCTTCCCTCTTCGCGCCCCCTCCCCCCGCAAAGATGCACAAGCTTGCCAAGGAGAGACATTTTTCTTTTTCTCAATGAAATACAATTACATGGAATTCATGGCATTGATGATATTCATTGTCTCAAATTACACTGTTTCCTGATGCTGGGTTGAGAGCTATATACTAAAGTATTGATAAGGATATTCTCTTTCTAACCCAAACTGTATGCAGATAGATGACACCTTCTAAGGGCAATAATTTCTCTTTTCTCAGAATTATGAGAAATCAGTCATTCTGAGGCTAATCTACATTGCATGTACTCTTCACACATCCATCAATTTCAAAATAGATTTCAATTAGCAAAGAAGTAAAATTCTCTCAGCCCAGACAGCGAGGTGGTTTGATTTTAATAATATGCAAAGCAGGGGTGAGGGAGGTGAGGGAGAAGAATCGCCAGGCTTGGCGCAGGGTAAATGTGCTGGTAACTGGAGGAGACGGGAAGCATTTCCTCGAGCTGAGAACAGTCTGGGAGGGGAGCTGCTGGGGGTTGGGGTGCTGGAAAAGCAGTCTGGACCGACCAGTTCTTAGACTGGGAATCCTCACGAGTAACAGAAAAAGGCCATTTGGAGCCCTTGGGGCTCTGCCACCACCATTACCATAGTTAACATCCATCTAGGGCAGCATTTCTCAACTTTTTTTTGCGTTATTGCCCCCCCCCCCCCCCGCAAGGAGCCTCTCAGACTTTTTTTTTCTGATCCTCTCCAGCCGCCCACAATGAAACTTTAGTACCGCGGGTAGGCTGGATACCTGTTTATGTGCTGTCTGTGTACCTGTGCTTTATGTATAAAAATAATATGATTTTGTTTGCGTCCAAGAGCCATTCCGCTCTCTTGGCGATTTTCTTCGCATTAAGTATTCATGATCTAGGCTCGGTTCTGAGTGCCTCCCTATATTAGCTAATTTAATTCTGCTGCCACCTGAGGGCAATTCTCTGAAGAAGGGGCAGCTGTGCATCTCTAGCGGCCAACGCTCTCGATGGTGCTTTGCGGGTGCGGAGCGGGGGTAGGAATGGGTGCCCCTCCCCGGAAGGGAGAGCTGGGTGGGGCTGCCACAGAGCCTCCTGCTATCACCTTGCTGCGTACCTGTTTGGTTTATTTTCAGAAGTTTAAAAAAATCCCTCCTGGGGGGCTTCCCTGGTGGCGCAGTGGTTGAGAATCTGCCTGCTAATGCAGGGGACACGGGTTCGAGCCCTGGTCTGGGAAGATCCCACATGCCACGGAGCAGCTGGGCCCGTGAGCCACAATTGCTGAGCCTGCGCGTCTGGAGCCTGTGCCCCGCGACGGGAGGGGCCGCGATAGAGAAAGGCCCGCGCACCGCGATGAAGAGCGGTCCCCGCACCGCGATGAAGAGTGGCCCCCGCTTGCCGCAACTGGAGAAAGCCCTCGCACGAACCGAAGACCCAACACAGCCAAAAATAAATAATAAATAAATAAATAAATAAATAAAAAAAAAAAAAAAAAAAAAATCCCTCCTGGTCTTGGCTGAGTCCTGGTTCTGGGGATAACCTCAAGGTAGAGACCCGAGTCTCCTCTGGCTACTTAATCGATCGGTACTTCCCTAATATTTGTCATCTTCAGTCTTGGTGTTTCCACAAGTGATCTTTCTAAATGTTTAATTCTTTCTTCACTGTCTGCATCTGCTTCTTCGTGTTCTCACTGGCGTCTGGCTCAGTGGAAACCATCAGGTCCTCAAAATCTGCTCTGTTCCCTTGGCATTGCTGAGGGTGAAGGGAAAGGGCGAGTGAGCTTCTGGCTGCAGCCCTCTAGCTGTCAGAGGCAAAGCCGGCCGCTTCCCTAGCGGCCCCTAGCGGTCCCTATCTGCTGGTATTCACGACGCTGTGTAGTTCCCGCCCCGTGTGCGTGGGCTGGACGTAGGCGTCTCTCTGTAAGCTCACAGGACTCCTTGGTGTAATCTGCTAGTGCAACTCCTGAGCCCAGTGGGCGAATCACCAAGCACAGTGAGGAACTGTGACATGGCCTGCAAGGCCTTTTGCAGGGTGGGCACCTGTCAGCAGGTGCTTTGACTGAATGGAATATGGCAGAAATGGTGGTTGTCCCTTCCAAGTTTAGGTTATCAATGACTGTGACTTCTGTCTTGCTGGCAGTCTTTCTTGCCTTCTCACTTGCTTGCTCTGGTGTGCACTGCCCAGTGTGATGAGAAACTGAAGAAGGCCACTGGCTAACAGCTCATGAGGAGCTGCATCCTGCCAACAACCACCGGGGTGAGCTTGGAAGCTGGTTCTTCTCTAGCTGAGTCTTAAGATGACTACAGCCTTGTGAGGGAACCAGGGCCAGAGACCCCATTAAGCCTCTCCCAAACTCCTGACACACACAAACTGTAATATAATAAAAAGTTTTAAAGTGTTTTAAAGTGCTAAGTTTGTGGGTAATTTGTTACACAGCAGTATCTAACTAATACAAAAGTCCTGGGAGGTGGAAACTGAGGCAGAGCCTGTGTTGTGCTTCTGTGAAACTTACTATTCTATGGTAATCATTTTCCCCAGCCATTAAAAACTAGTCATGAACATGGTTTTTCATAAATGCATCATAATTCATTTAGCCATTCTCCTATTATTGGTTATTCTGATTGCCTTCATTATTTTCTATGGTGAATGATGCTACCAAGAGTTATATATAACCTTTGATCCACATCACTGTTCACTTCCTAGGATTTTTTTTCTAGAAGTGGAATTATTAGGAAACAAACATGTTTATGATTTGGGGTATATATTGCTTGATTGCCCTCTGGAAGGCTTGTATCATTTTATAATCACACCGATAGAGTATGATCATACATCTATAAAGCTTATTCCAGACTGAAAATCTTTCTTTCTGTTTGATTAAGAAGGCTTTGTATTTGTTTCTGGATATGCAGACTCTAGCTTGGCACCTGACATGTAGTAGGGCCCGTTTAGAGATTAATAAGTGATGGCAAAGCCTTTGTGAGTGCCAGATAATCCTTGTTTCAAGATTCTTTGTTTCCAAGACTGTCAGCTCATTGGACATCTACTGCTCTTCAGTTTGTGACTTTTTTTTTTTATTAGTTAATTTATGTATTTTTGGCTGTGTTGGGTCCGCGTTGCTGCTCATGGGGTTTCTCTAGTTGCGGCAAGGGGGGCTACTCTTTGTTGTGGTGCACAGACTTCTCACTGCGGTAGCTTCTCTTGTTGTGGAGCACGGGCTCTAGGCGCGTGGGCTTCAGTAGTTGTGGCACGCGGGCTCAGTAATTGTGGCTCGTGGGCTGTAGAGCACAGGCTCAGTAGTTGTGGCACACGGGCTTAGTTGCTCCACGACATGTGGGATCTTCCCGGACCAGGGCTCCAACCCGTGTCCCCTGCATTGGCAGGTGGATTCTTAACCACTGTGCCACCAGGGAAGTCCCAGTTTGTGACTTCTGACCAAGTGGGTAGAAAAGTGCAGTGGATCAGAATGCATGCATCAGAATCACCTGGAAGGCTTGTTAAAACACAGATTGCTGGGCCCCACTCCTAGAGATTCTGAATGAGCACATCTGGGATGGGGCCTGGGAGCCTCTGAGGAGCTCCTGGGTGATGCCTGGTCCATGGACCATACTGGTAATAGAACTAGAGTAGTGGATGTGCGCTACTATTTGGTCTGTTCCTCATCACCCTCTTTGAGTACCGCCTCCTCCCCACTCTCTGTGATTTAGGTGGGGCTGCCAACCAAGGGTGCCTGATCATCTCTGCATCAGGGTGGAAATGGGTCTCAGGTTGGTCTGAGAACCAGGGAGTGGTCCATGGCTTGATGTCTGACCTGGACAGGACTCCTCAGAGTGTTTTTGGAGGGATTTAGATGGATACTAGATGAGAGAGGAAATTTCCCTTCTTGTGAGGCTACAGAGGATCAAGTGAGCCTTGAACTTGCCTGAGAATGAAGTCAGCAAAGGGAAAGCAGAGCCAGGGAGGTGGAGGAAAACATTCTCTTCAGGACAAACTTTGAGCCCCATATCTAGTCCTGCCATGGACTTCCTAGAAATGGGAACCAGTACACTCCTCCTTTGCTTAAGCTTGTTTGAGTTTGATTTCTGTCTTTTACAATTAGAAGAGAGTCCTGGTCCAGGATTCCTATAAGCTGGAATGTGGCAGGATGCTAATGTGTGGACATAAGCAACAATCCCCTGCTCATGGGAGTCTCTCTGTAAACTCACACGTAAAAGAAAACCTTTGCACTGGATGTTTGTTAAGAATGGCAAGGCAGAGTTTATTTGAGTTACTGCAATTGGGGGAGAGAGACTCCAGTATAGAAAGGAGCTAGGAATTCAGAGCCAATGAGCAGAGTGAGGGAGGTCAGTGGATGGAAAATAACTAAGAGAAAATTAATTAATAGCAAGGGTAGGGAGATTCTTGCTAAACGGACATAGTATTCTTTGCTAAAACTGGGGTCAGCTGGCCAAGGATGTGGAAGGTCAAGGTCAAGGCCTAGTTGATAAGAGGGCTCAGAGGACCCTAAGTAAAGGTTGATCAAGGAGGGAGTCCTCGTCACAGAGAAATCCTAAGTACAGTCTGCCAGCGCGGCTCCTAAGGGCGTGGGCACAGGAAGGAACCAGGACACTGCCTGCAGGGATTCTCACAGGGTGGACCCTGTCAGCAGAGATCTCTGCAGATGGTCAGAAGTATTGTCAGCCCACTTTTCTGTCTCAGGTTTGCCCAAGAAGTGCCTGCACACAGAGTAGGTTCAGCGAAGGTTTGTGGAATGACCCTCTGCTTACCTGAGGCTGAGGAAAAGGTGGCCTGAGTTCCCTTTAGGAGGGGACAAGTTTTTGATTCCACAAGAAACAAAACTGATGATGAAGAAGCTTCTGGAAGAAAGGCCCTATGAGTTTAATTTGCAGAGACCGATGGTGTGCAATTGATCTGAGTTTTTGATAGAGGGAGGGTTTGATGGGAAGAGGGTGCTATAGGTTGCTGGGAAGCAAGAACACAGGACAGAGATAGTCTGTTATAGGTACTGAAGACAGAGACAGAACCACGCTGGGTCTTGAGGGGATCTCTGGAGCCAGAAACATGTTTGTTAATCAAGCGGCGTGATCTCCATTTTGTGCTGCTCTCCTTCCCTCCAGATAACCACCTCTTCCTCCTCTTGGCATTTTTCTCTTAATATCCTCACCCCATGCAAAATCTCACTGGTCCATTCCTTCCTTCTGTTTGTTTATTTATCTGTTAAACAAATATTTACTGCTAGACATTTGCAAGATTAAGTGTTAGGAACCAATGGTGATTTGAGAAGCGGATATAGTCCCTGTTTCCATGGGGTTGCAGTCGAGAGGGACAGAGAAACATTAATCAAATAAGCACCCAAATGCGTACTTAGAAATTCCCAAAGGAGCTGAGAAGCAGAGCCATGCACAGCACCCAGCTCAAGGTCTTCATTGACACAACTTTACTACTGACTGTCTGCATTAATGGGACTTAAGCAGTTCAGAAAGTTGAAGCTACAAATAGCTGTGCTGTTTGAGAAAATCTGTTTATCCAAATTGAGACCTCCCAAGTAGCTCTCACTAGGGTAAATGTCTCTTTCTCAGGGCAATAAGTTTCTTAACTAGACTCATCAAATGACATTTCAAGACTGTGTCAAAACCCTTGCCTGGCTGTGTCTGCCAATCCTAAATGATTGTTATGAACTTTGCCCATGACCCATCAGACCTTGCATTAGGTAGTGGCAACCTGTGGTATAGCACTGGGAGCTCAGCTCGTTGCTCTGTGACAACCTAGATGGGTGGGATGGGAGAGGTCCAAGAGGGAGGGGATATTGGTGTACATATAGCTGATTCACTTCATTGTACAGCAGAAACTAACACAACATTGTAAAACAATTTTACTCCAATTAAAAAACAAAGTGCTCACACACACACACACACACACGCACACACAAAAGAGCCGCCTTAAACCAGTTCCCCCAAATTTCCTAAATATTCCAGCTGTGTTTCCCCACTCTGAGATGTTACTGCAGTTTTGACAAGGCTGTGCTCTCCCTTGTTGTGAGAACAATGAACTTGAAGTCGGAAAGATGATGTTGGTGCTCTGAAGGTTTGGATTACAATCCTACGACACCTTAACAGCAAGGGATTGGGACCCAAACTGGAGGTTTCCTTGGAGAAGTAATGCTTGAGCCGAGTTTTAAAGGATGTACAAGAGCGAATATGGTAGAGAGAGAGGGGAGGATGAAGGAGGGCAAGGAATAGGAAAGGAAGAACATGCAAAGGCCCTGGGGCAGGAGGGAGCGTAGAGCTTCAAGAGACAAGGACAGGTCAGATTGGCCAGAGCCCAGAGGGCAAGGGCCTCACCATGAGAGTTTAGGCTGGGAAGGTGGGAGGGAGCAAACCACACAGGGCCTTATCAGCTGACCAATTTTGTGATTGTGTCCTTCATCTGGAGAGCACTGAGAAGCCATTGACAGATTTTTTTTTAGTTCAATTTTTATTTTCATTAGTGCTCACCATCTGCAGTCAGCAAGGAGAATTAATTAGGAGGCCACGGTGTTTATCCTGGGTAGAAACAGCCAGAATAGCTTGCATTAGGGGATGAGAGGGCTAGCAGAGAGATGGCAAGAAGAAAGTGGATGGATTTGGGAGGTCTGTAAAACTGAGGGCTGGAGAAATTAAGTCACTCGACCAAACTCACATAGTGGCTATTTAAACTTATATTAATACATTTTAATATATTAAAATATGTTTCTCAGTGGCATCAGCCACATGATGAGTGCTCCTTAGACACATGGGGTACTTTATTGGACAGGCAGATTATAGATCATTTCCATCATCACAGAAAGGGCTGCTGGACAGCGCTCACCTAGCATCCAGGTCTCTTGAAGTTCCTTGCCTAAAGTGTGGACGGCTTCCCTGCTCAGTTTGGAGACTGAGTGCTCAGGGGCTGAGGTCAGCAACTCTAGGCTGTGCTTGACCTGCAGGCGCTCCCCAGGTGCTCCTAAAACAGAGCAGGGTCCAGAGCAGCTTTGTTATTCCTGCCCTCTTCACTACAGGGTAGCGACTGAGGAGTCTTAGCAGCTGCGTCAAAGATGCGCACGTGAATCTCGTCACGGAGCCGCCGGGGCTGCGTGGAGACCCAGAGGGACCGAGCACGGACCCTTCTTCATGCACAACCAGCACTCAGGGGTTTGCCCAGCTTCTGAATATATTGGCATGCAGCACACACATCTCACAGCTGGTATTGCCCATTCCTGAATTAGATAAAAGATGTCAGAAGAATAATAAAGTTACTTTTGGCGAGTACATATTATCTATAATGAAATAGAATGGGATTGTAGAAACTACAACTCAGTCTTCCATCTCAGAGGTTGATTAACTCAAATCCCCCTAGAATCAGTAGTAGGATCTGGGAGTGTAATAAAATGGACTCATTTTTCACATTTTTTTTTTCCTCGAGTGCTGGTGGTGTAAAAAGAACAATATTAAAAACACACAAACAAACAAAAAAAACCCCAAGCATTTGTTTCCCCTGCTAATTTAAGACTGATTTTTGTGGCGATTTTTGTAACAGTCCTGTTGTTTTGGAATAGTGGCTTCCATCTCACTTTAGTTTAGAGCCAAGATAGCAAATCCATGGCATATGTCTCTGCTCCCCAATCCCTTGCAGACATCATTAATCTATCACAGAACTCTTACCCTATGATTTCAGACATGGCCTTAGAGTCCTTCTCTCCTCAGCAGTCCTAGGAGGGGAGAGAATGGGTCAGAAACCTAGTTGCTATCCTTGGGTTGGGGACAGGTATTTTATCTGAAATGGAGGAAGATAAATACTCATTTCTCAGAAGAGTGGTAGAAAATTGTTCAGAGCTGTTTACTTCTGTGAAAGAGGGGAACATTCTTGCTATTTTGGGGGTCATTAAAGAGGAATGGTTTATCCCAGTCAACCCGGCAGTGGCTAAATTGTCGTAGTAGCATCACGGAGAATAATGGGAACCCTCAACATGATGGGGAACGTATTTCTCAGCAATTCCATAGGCTTTTTTTTTGTCCTGGAAAACTCATTTATTTAATATTTTACAGGCAGAGTCCTACTGATGAGACCTAGGGCTATTCCTCACCCAAATTTGGCAGAAAGCATGTGGTGTCTCAGATCTGGTTCTGATTCCATTGGCTTTCTTGTAAACCACCTGCCCAGCATCCCACTCAAACAAGCAAACTGACTGAGGTAGAATGAAAGATTTCTGGAACTTGGGAGACTCATGAGTGTGTGAATAAAGGAACATAGCCCAGTGTTCCCCAAAATGAGTTCCAGGGAACCATTCTCCAAGTGTTAATAGGAGTTATAGGTTAGAACAGTTTCATGGTCAGCCATGTTTTGGACGTGCTGGGTTAACCAACGTGAAATAAGCTTCTTTAATGTAGGACTTCTCAGAGCTCTTATGTATCAATGCATCTTGTGATTCACCAACAGGGTGATGCAACATGCAGCATGTTCCAAACATGTCTGATCACAGGATCCTTCCTATTTTTTTTTTTAAATATATGAAATGTATGAAACATCTTGCAAGACTAGTATTCCAAGAAACACATTCTGGGAAGTACCACCCTGGTCCAAACTCCTCATTTTACAGATTGTGAGAAATGAGTCCCAGAGAGGTTAGCATGACTTTCTCAAGGTTTTGTAGGATGGTGGTTAGGCTGGGATTCAAACTTGTCCGAGGTCAGTGCTTGGGCCACTACATCATGTCACTTCTTGGAGAGTTGGAAGTATCTTGTATCTCATCTTATACAAGAGACCCTGGGTTAATGCTGCCCCTTCCAGGCAGGCGATTAGTACATAATATAAGGAAAGTTGGCTGAAGCAGTCTCTGAAACATGCTACCAGGACCATCAGGTTCATGGTTTATCACCAGCAGAGGCTCCAGGTGGAGGGGTGGGTCTTTGTTAACCTTGTTCATGTAATTATGAAAATTGAGTGCCATTATTTTTGTTCCTAAGTAGCACTGCACAACCTCATCAATTCATCCAAAGCCTTTTTGTGGAGTCTGGCTATTCTACTTGTTGGCAACAATGAGTGGCTTAAATTGTGAGTCCCATGAAGGTACAGAGGCGATTTGGGACATTCTCTTGGGCCTTATTAAATCATTGCAGGTGCTTAATTAAACTGTATGTTAACGTCATGGGAGCCCCTCAGAAAAATCCCTTACCTAGGCCTTGAGACCCCTGACGACACTATGTAATGATGTCTTCATTTCACACGTGATCGATGGAATTAATGAACCGTAGCTAGTTTCTAACAGTCTTTTGTTGGGGTCTCCTAAGCTTTCTGTGTCTTTTCCCAGAGATAGGCTGCATATCTATCTGCACAAAATAAGAGAATTCTTAATGTTTGCAAGCCCTCTACTGAGCACGCGTTGGTTTAAAAATCACACTTGCTTGTTATGCCTACTCTTCGGCGTGTTCTCATGCATATCAGGGAGAAGCTTGTGCTTTATATCCCAAAAAAGGCCCAGGAGAGTAGTGACTGGATAGCACCGCAGCCTCACAATTTCTTCCCAGGGAAAAACACTAAAAGGCATCAGAGGACCCTTCTCCTTGGAGCCCAATTGTACCTGAAAGATTTTCTGTCCCGCCTCACTGCTGCGTGGGCTCTGCATGCCCTGGAGACCAGTGATGTTCAGCTAGCAAGGGAACCAGACTTTCCCAGAGGAGCAGGGAAAGCCTGGATATAGCTTAGCAGGGCTTCCAGCAGGCAACGATGAGGGAGGAAAGCGATTTTGCTGCTTGCTGACTCTTGATGTCCCGCAATTTCTGTCTTGGTGTGGTCAAATGGGCTTGAAGTACGGTTTAGACCAGAGAGGGAAGCAGCCCAAGTCTGGCGATGTCAGGACAATGCTCTTGGCCTGGCTTACACCACTCTGTTCTCCAGACTTTGATAGAGTTTGTTGGCTCTCACCAGGTTCATAGGTCACGTGGCGTTCTGTTCCCTTGTTCTAGGCACTACGACTGTGTACGAGTTGCTGTAACACAGTGATTTATGCCCGTGGATTCTGTGGGTCAGGAAAGCAGACGAGGTATAGTCCCTCCTACGTGGCACATTGGTGTTCCAGGATGTCAGGGTCTCGGTTGGGAAGACTCAGAGTCTGGTGGTGATGCAACTGCAGGGGGCTGGCCTCTCCCAAAGGTTCATTCCTGCACATTTGTGGTATCTGGATGAGGATGATTCCGGTTCTGGACCTGGCGTGGCTTCCTTACAGCGTAGCAGCTTCGGGGTCGTTAGACCTGAGGCAGAAGCTGCCTCACCTGCTATGACCCAGACTCCAAATCCATCAGCGGCAACTCCGTTCTACTCTGTTGGTTGAAGCACCTGCAATCCTGCCTGGTTTCCAGGTTGGAGAGTCAGAGTACAGGGCATCTTTGGCAAATGCAATCCTTCACTTCTCTTAGGAGTCCGACGGGAAGGGGCCAGGCTGAAGAAGGGGTGACAGCTTCCAGTGTATGAACTGGAGAAGTGCCCATGTTACCCACTGGTGCTCCGAATTTCCTGGAGTCCTCTTCCTTCTGTAACAGGGAGATCTCCACAGGGAGTCATGAATCTTAAGCCAATTACCACACTAGCTAGCACATAACAGTTTTTCCTAAGTGCCGACTCATGGGAGGCAGTTGTTAGCCTTTATGTAGCCTTCATATACTTTAGAAAAAGATGCCCTCTGGATATTTGGAGGGGCAAGCAGAGCCCCTTTTGCAGTGTACTTGCTGCACAACCAAATGTAGCAGTCCTGGTAACTACTACTGATGTAACTGGTTTTACCATTAAAAAAACAATCAAAGCTTTTAGCAGTCTCCATGCCTCCTGGTTGCCTTCCCCAGTGTCCATTCCTAGCTGCCCTTTTCACTGGACCCACGTTCCTCCCCTTCCCAAAGCTCTCCCCTTTCCCTGAGACATGGCGCTCTCTGTAGCAGTTCACCCGCTTGGTGAGGAGAGGGCAACTTTGCAGGAATGCTGATGGCTTAATGGAATGAAATACGTGTTTTACGTATTTCTGAACAATTTTTAGATTTGTAACTTCAAATGTAATAGATATGTCTTCTAAAAATTCAAGGAAACAATGTAGAAAGGTAAAATAATAGTAACTCAGAACTCTCTTTACTTGTGGGGATTTCCAGCAATATAGTAGACCTGTGTGGAAGTAGGGTAGAGGGTATGTGTGGGTTTGTGTGTGAGAGAGAGAGAGAGATTGAGAGAGAGAGAGAGAGATGTGAAGAATTGCCAAGTAAAATATAGGACCCTCAGTTAAATTAGAATTTCACATAAATAATGAATTTCTTTTTCATATATCTCAATATGTTAATCTAAAATTTTAATTTAACTGGCACCTTGTATTTTATTTGTTAAATCTAACAACCCTATCTCTGTGATGTGCGAGTGGGGAGTATATGGTGTGTGTGTGTACGTGTGTATGTGTGTACACAGTGTGTGTGTGTACACAGTGTGTGTGTGTACACGGTATGTGTGTGTACATGGGTGTGTGTGTACATGGTGTGTGTGTGTACCTCGGGTGTGTGTACATGGGCTGTGTGTGTGTGTACATGGTGTGTATGTGTGTACATGGGTTGTGTGTGTACACGGTGTGTGTGTGTATTATATGTGTGGGGTATACATTTGGGTGGGGGATTGGGAGGGTTGGTCAGAAGAGAGAGGAGATATAGGAAACCTGAAGGTGGTTTTGTAAAGTTGTCCCCAAATCAGCCTTGTAACGTACAGATTTTTGTTTTTGTACTTTTAATACTTTGTTGTAACTTATTGGTTTACATGTCCAGATCCCCACCGGACAGAGAGAGTCAAGAGCTGAGTCTTGTTTGTCTGTAGTCCCTGCATGTGGCATAGAGTACACATTTAGTAGCACACACACAGATCTGGGTGCTCTCAGACTTTAGAACAGTTAGTATCTTAGTCTTTTGGGGCTGCTGTCACAGCTGGGCGTCGTATAAACAACAGAAACTTATTTCTCACAGTTCTGGAGGAAGTCCAAGATCAAGGTGTCAGCATGGTTGGGTTCCGGTGGGAGCCCTCTTACTGGTTCATAGGTGGTGCCTTCTCACCGTGTCCTCACATGGTGGAAGAGGTGAGGGAGCTCTCTGTGGTCTCTTTTATAAGGGCACTAATCTCATTCATGAGGGCTCAACCCTCGTGTCCTAACCAACGCCCAAAGACCTCCCCCATCTAATACCATCACCTTGGGGGTTAGGATTTCAACATATGAAATTTGGTAGGATACAGACATTCAGACAACAGCAGTCTGGGACTTAATTCCGGTGCATCGGTCTCCCTGAATATCAGCCGTGAAGCCATCCACTGCTTGCTTTGAATATCTCGTCTTTAGTATGTGGCAGAGGAGCCTTGGTTTCCCAATGTTGGGCCATCAGAGTCACCTGGAAAGTTTGTTTAAAACACAGGTTTGTGGGCTCCACCCCTCCAAGAGGTGCAGGAAGCCTTGAGTGAGAAGGAATGACGTATAGGAATTGAAGGAACAGTTAAGTGTTCATGTTTAATTATCTCCTCTTATAAAGGAAAAAAATAACAGAATCAGACCTATGAGCTATTCTATGAATGAATGAATGTGTGTGTATATGTGTGTATGCAAATCACACACACAGGCAACACAGTGTGAAAAGTGAACCTTGGTTCATTGATATTTTATAAAGATTTTTCTGAATTCACGTTGGTGCTACCACTAGTGTATCACTTGCCTTGAGCAAATGTCAAGTCATAAAGATCAGCCTGCAGTGAGTTGGGCTCAGAAATGTCTGTACGGAAAATTGAGGGAAACAAGAGTTTATTTTCCAGTAGTAAAGCCCAACTAGGCTTTTCAGAGCGAAGATGTAGCTTCAGTCTGATAAAAGTACATCTGTACTGACTTTAGACATAGAGGGCTTCCAATGGTGGAATGAATTCTTCTAAAGTAATATTAAAAATTTACAAAGAAAGAAGCCATGAGGTGGGAGAAAAGTAGCATTTGATTCTTTGAGTTCAAAGTTCATGAGGTTAAAAATTCTTTTAGATTTTTCTTTAGTGTTCTCTCCAAAAAGACCAATTCAAAAACAACAGGATTACTCAAAAGAGGTTACTCAAAAAAAAAAAAAAATCAACTCTGTGAATACAGTAAAAACCATTGAATCATATACTTTAAATGGATGAATTGTGTGGTATGTGAATTAAATGCTGATAAAGCTTTTATAAATAAATTTTTAAAAATCAGAAGACCCAAATTCCATAAGCACTAAGCTCTCTGTAAGAAGCAGGTCATTTTCACTGGAAATTAACAGTCTGATGATAAATCTTCTGGCAATTTATCTTCTAAGTATGACCTTGTTGAAGAATTTATAATTGATGTAAGTGATAAAATTTTTAAAAATGCTATGAGATGGATGGTACTATTGAAAATACTAAGAGAGTAGAGTTTTAGAAAACATTAATGGCAAAGAGATGTCAAATTATTCATTATCATTTTTCTTTTGTTATCTCCGTTTAATTTATTACCTGCTGCCTACTTGGGCTTAGTGGAGGGGGGAAGGGTAGCGAGGGATGAGAAATACTGATTAGTGGGCTGCTGTTAATTTTTCATAAGTCTCATTTACTGAAATCTGTAAGTTGAACATGGCTGCTCTTTGAAATGCCCTGGTCCCTCAGAGGTCAATCAATTTCTAAATCATGTAACAACAGCGGAAGCCACTGAAAAAGAGACACGGGCTACAGAGAACTACATGTGCTCCCTTTCACAGGGTACAAAATATGGAATTCGATGTCTTCTTCACAAACCTCATCTAATAACACTGCACATCTGAGGGCCTTGGGGGAGGGAAATGAAACGTATTTTTAAGCGAGAAAAAAGGAAGTCCTAAATGATCGTTGTTAGATGAACAACAGAAAAAAATCAAGACCTCAGCAGCACCTGATGAAAGGCAAATTATACGGTTCACATTGATTGCTTTTCCTCCCTTTTTTCAAGTGATTTATTATCCTTTGATATTACAGTCAGCTGGCTCGCTGCAGCATAAATATTTGATCTTGGCGTAATGCTTTTCACAACTCCTTTTTGCTATAGCCAGGCATCTTTGCTTTTTGCCTCCATCTTTCCTTGATGAAAACGAGGAGGTAAACGTTAGGTGTGTGAAGAGAAAGGAAATCATTGACCTGTAAATTATCCAAGCGAGGGAGAGCCCCAGGGATTAAAAAATATCAGCAGGGAGAAGCTCCAGATCTGTATGTCCCAGGTGCTATATTTGGTTTGTCCTTTTTCAGTTTTTGTGTCTAGTTGTTGGAGAGAATCAGGATAGTATGGTGCTTATTTTGTCCTTAAATTGCAGTCTTTTTGTACTTTAGTGCTGATTAAAGCGAGCTCTACAAGGAGGGGGCTGGATTTTTGACAGTCATTGTGCGTGTCACAATTCAGGTCCAGTACAGTGGCTGGGACAGGGCATACATTCAGCTGCTCTGTGGGACCATCCGCAGTGCAAATTCTCCCCAAAAGGGTGCCACTGTGGGAAGCTGGCAGCCAACACTCCTAGCAACCTGGGTTGAAGAGGATGGGTCTGGTACGAGGGAGCTGGACGGGGCATTGGCCGCCTCCACTGCACCCAGTGACGTGAGTTCTGTGTTCTGAAGTCATCAAATCTAGTCCAGCTTCCATAAGAGATAACCTCCCAAACACCAACGCAGGGTCTTATCCCCGCTCTCTGTTGCATTCTTCTTTTCTCCAGGTTAACTTGGTTTTAACCAATGCTCATAAGACATGGTTTAAAGTCTCACAGCCTCCCTCATCACTCACTTATGCAGTCACTATTCCAGGTTGAAATCTTGGCTTCTGCTTGGGTCCGTGTGGGATGTGGTGGTGGGGGAGAAGGGGGGGGCAGAGGAGGGGAAGTTACGTCCCTTTACTCATCCACAAAGCAGGGAGTGTAGTGTTTCCTATCTCATGGGGTGTTGGGAGGAGGCCATGAATGGTGCTTGAGGAGGGCTTAGCACAGTGCCTGACACAAGCCCATCATTCAGAGCATAATGGCTATTATTACTTCTCTTTAAGAAAATTGTTTGAAATCACTTATGGTGGCTGCTGGCCTTCCCCCTGGCCCAGAAACCTCGTCTTTCTGTTCTTACTGGTCTGGTCCTTTGCCTTGCTCTGCCCTTGGGTTTCCAAAACCAGGCTGTGCATCACAGCTAGATGCTGACGAGACTCAGTATTAGTCAGTGCCGCCACTTGCCTTGGGTGATTTCCTTGAGCTCTCTGAGCTTCAGTTATTTCCTGGAAAAAAATGTACCTTCCTCACAGTGTTCTGGGGTCAAATGAGACGGCGTGTCCGGGGCTGGCATACAGCAGCTCGTGACGCGGTAAACGATTACTACCATTTTCCCCATCTCAGATCCTCCTCCTGCCTTACTCCCATCTGTTGCTTGCTTTATAAATTCTCATTTGCCTCAAGTCTCAGTTCGCATGTTGCTTTCTCAAGAAAGCCTTCCTGGATCACCGTATCTGAAAGACATACCTTGCTGTTACTCATGCCATCCGCTGGACTGTAATGACTTCTTTATGGTGGGTACCTATTTACTATCTCTATGGTGGGCACCTATTTACTGTCTCCCCTACCGCTTTCTGCAGTGTCCCTAGCGCTTAGTACATAGGGCACACTCAGTATATAGTCATTGAATGAAGACATCGTAATTGTTATCACTGTGACAGAGAAGGCTAAAGCAGGACTCAAGTGAGTTTTCCATCCCTAGAATTTTCAAACACAGAACGCTCACCCTCGTACGGCTCTAAGTAAACTCCCAAGTGCCAGAGTCTGTGTGTGTTTCTGTGACTGCAGGGCTGAATCCATGGTCATGATACAGGGTCCACTGCACAGGGCCTTCTGCATGGAAGTAGGAATCTGAAATTCTATTCCCATAGCCTAAGCCTTCTCTCTGTCTCTGAGTTTCATCCTTATCTGTTTCTCACCCATCCACCAGCTTTCCTGCTAAAAATGGCTCATGTTTGTTCAGCACGTATCATGTGCCAACCACCTGCATGATGCTTTATATGTGTTATCTTCCAAATCATCACAACCACCCTTTGTGATCGAAGTACAGTTGGTTCCAATAGCGTTGGGCTCTCAAACCTCTCAAATGTCAAGAGGTGGGGTTTTTGCCAAGGCAACAGAATGCTGAGGACTGCAAGGAAAGATTGTTACTACAAAAAGGTGCTAAATTCTGGAGTAGGGTTTAATTATACCTGAGGTATTTCTGACATGGTGTGTGTGTGGGAAGCTCTGCCTGTCTCTCTATTGCTGTTATTATCTTGTGGTCTACAGGTTAATTTTTCCCACCACGGGGCTCCTTAGTCATCTTTCCAATCCCCCAGTTCCCTCTGGGATGCAGTCTCTGGCGAGGCACTTCACTGCTAATAAAAGTTGCCCCTTGAGTCCCTGACTATTAGCAATCAAATTCCTGGCCATAGCTAATCGTCAGGTTTAATCATACGTTAATCATTTGCCGGAGTGGCGTGTGGGCAAACTTCAGATATTCCTGAGGCTAAATCTGTACCGCACAGATATGTTTGTGCTGTATAGAAATGCATCTACCACAAGTGTTTTCCCCAGTGCACGTGGGAGCTGAAGAAAGTGGGAAGCATACTTGCATTTCAGGCTGCCTCCTGTGATCTCTCTTGATGGATTTGCTCTTCTCAGCTGCCGGCATATCTTTAATGCTGTATTTGATATGGTCCATCTCCCAACCTCTCTGGCTGTTCTCCATTTGTTTTGCTGGCTTCTTCTGAATATTTTATAATCAAGTATTTACCAGTGCCTCTGGAGCTCATCGGGAACTCTATCAGTGGGGTTCTTTCTCTGGATGTCAGTTCATCAAGCAGTGCTGAGCTCTCAAGACCAAGTCAAGGCCATGTTTCCTCTGCTCAAACCCTCCAAGGGGTGTCCCATCTCATTCGCTGGAAATCCAGTGGTCTGACCAAGGCACACAAAGACTTGCATTTTCTGGCCTCTGGCTATCTCTCAGATATCATCTTCTCAACAGTCTCACTGGACTAACTCCACTCCTGCCCTGTTGATCTCCTTGCTGTTTCTATTGGATTTCTGTTGCTGCATAATAAATTACTATAATTGTAGCCACTCAAAACATCCCACCGCCCCATACCCCAGGTGCTATTATCTTACAGTTTTGTAGGTCAGAACTACAGGTGGGCTGAGCCACTTTTTCTGCTTAGGCTAAAATCAGCTTGTCTGCTGGGCTCTTTTTCTGGGGACTCTGGGGAAAAGTTTACTCCAAAATTCATTCAGCTCTTTGGCAGAGTTCATTTCCTTGTGGTTGGAGAACTGAGGTCCCTGCTTCCTTGCTGGCTGTCAGCTGAGAGCTACTCTTAGCTCCTGGAGGCCACCCAAGTTCCTTGCTGTGCGGTTTTCTCCATCTCCAAGCCAGCAAGTGTGCCTCAGATCCTTGTCATGCTTTGAATCTCTCTGACTTCCCCTCCTGCATCCAGCCAGAGAAAACGCTCTGCTTTGAAAATACTCAGGTGATTAGGTTAGGTCCACCTGGATAATCTTCCTCAGTAAAGGTCAGCAGATTAGTAATCTTAATTACACTGGCAGAATTCCTTTAACATACAGAGTCATAGGAGTCATGCAGGGGAGGGAGGGGAATTCTGCCTCCTAAATTATTCCTCAAACATGCTGCCGTCAGTCTCACCTCAGGACATTTGCACTTGCTGTTCCCTCTGGCTGGAGCTCCTCCCCAGAGAGTCCCATGGCTGGAACAACTGACATATTATGTATTTACATGTCTCTTTGTTTGTTATCTCTCTTCCCTCACGGGAATAGAGGCTCCCTGAAGATGGGGGCTTTGCTGGCTTTATTCAGGGCGGCATCCTCAACTCCTAAAATAACGCCTGGCACTTAGCAGATGCTCCCCACGCATAAATAAATGAATGTATAAATGATCTTCAGCTTTCTCAACTCCTCTTCTTCCTTTTCTCTCCAAGATGTCTCTGAATTTTACAAGTCCCATAAAAATGCTCATTAGGAATGGTTTTTTCCTCTCTGAATATAAGCGTGAGCAATGAAGGGAATCAGGAAGGTCTGCTTTTCCACTTGATCTACATAAGCACAGAGTTTAAAGACAAGGATTCTCTTATCTCTGTTTACCAGACTTTCTTCCCTTTTACACATTTGTCTCTTCTTTATCTGGCATGGTTCCCACGCAGTCCCATCTTTATGCCTCAGTTGTGGGTTGGGAAGGCCTTGAAGAGGTTTGATGTAGCTTCGCATTCAATGAGAGACTCTCCTAACCTGGAATATTCTCCCTCTCCTTGCCAAGAACATCCCCACATTTAAAGGTCCGTCTCAGGTCTGACAGGTTTTGTGCACTCTTTGATCGGTACAGTTCACAGGGAGATATTTTTCTTTTGAACTCATTTAATATCTGAGCCAAAGGCAGCGGAGGCACAAGGGCAGGATTAGGTGCACTCGTCTATTTTCCGGTTTGTCATTTTTAAAAGCGTTTGAGCCTTCGTTCAAAGGAGACGGCAGTCAAAAACCTAGAATTCTGATTCTTCTTAAAAATAGGCACCCTAACACGGTGCTCTCATTTCCATATGGCAGCAACCGGGGCTAGAGAGGAAGCCGCCCCTTAGCTGGGGTGTGTGTCCCTAGTTTGCTGCAGTCCCCACCCCTCCCTACTGTTTCTCTCCAAATGAAGCCTGAGTCTTGTTGCAATTTACGATCATGGTTGTGCTGCTGTTTTTTCAAGTGAAGAAGTATTTTTCTGTATCTCTGTTTTATCAAAAGGGGAAAGTGAATGAGAGATCCACCCACACTACCTTATTGTTTTCCATCACCTGCCTGGGCCCTGTGGGGCTTTCGAGTTCTGCAGTTTCTTCCCAGTCTCTAAGCTCTGTGAGGCTGGAAACAGGCCCGCCTTGTTCATTGCTGTGTTATCAGAACCTGGAGCATAAGAGGTGATCAGTTGATATTTACGGAATGAATGAATGCCTGGTATCTGAAAACTGGGCAACTCATGTAGCACCTCATAACACGGGACTTTACTGTTGTCTTTTTACGTGTGAATATCCTTCCACAAAATCCGCCTGTGTTGTCCCTCCAACTAATTTCTTTAAAGCCTGAAACCATATCTGTATTCGTTTCCTCTTGCTGTTGTAGCAAATTACCACAAACTTGGAGTCTTAAAACAACAGAAATTTGTTCTCTCACAGTTTTGTAGGACAGAAGTCTGAAATCAAGGTGTTGGCAGGGCCATGTTCTCTCCGAAAAGTTGTAGGAGGGGATTCTTGCCGGCCTCGTCCAGCTTTTGATAGCTCCATGCATCTCTAGTTTGTCACGGTATCACTCCAGTCCCTGCCTATGTCTTCACGTTGGCCAGCACAGGGCTCCTCCTTTCTCCGTTTCTGTCTTCATTTCTGTCTCTTAGAAGAATATCTGTCATTGGATTAGGGCCCACGTGGTTGATCCAGGATGATCTTACCTCATGATCCTTAATTCAGTCACATCTCCAAAGACCCTTTTGGCAAGTAAGCACATTCGCAGGTTCTGGGTGGACATATGTTTTGGGGGCCACCATTCAGTCCACTACAATATTCCATGGTAATTTCTATTCTTCATTTGAAAAATTTTGAGAGCTTGCTGTTTCTAAGGCTCTGTGCTGGGCACTGAATGGGGAGAGATACTGATTCAGCAAATAGGATCCTTCCCTCTGGGAGGGAGAATAAGGAATATATGCAGGGAACTATTATATCATGACATTCATGAAATGGACTCTCAGAGAGTACAAAGCACTATGGGGTCTCAAAAGAGAAAGGTATCAGGGAATCAGGCATGGTGTTTAAAGAGGCAGGATTTAGCTGTGCCTTGAAGGAGGAGTAGAATCTTGAAAGATAGGAGAACATTTCTGTTAGGGTGAAAAGTATGAGAAGCCCAGAGGTGGAGAAACACCACATAGAACAATTACTTATTTTGATGAAACATCAACTATGCATCTCTGAATGTCCTTTGTCTATAGTAGTTGCTCAAGAAACACTTCACTGGCTGGAAGCACTCATGAAACCCCCCATGCCTTTGGTGCCATGTTGGGAACAATACCAAATTGATCAATTTATAGTTTTCTGAAAAATTGCGGTTCATGACAGTGAGATAGGAAATATAAACAACCAGGAAATTAATGACATTGACATTGTGCATTGGGAGGTAATATTTGCTGCCGAAGCCCAGGGTTGGGGAGGGGATGCTGCAGATTGGCAGTTTAACCTCACAAGGATGCAGCTCAGCCACGGGGCTCTGCAGTTTTCGCATTCTAAAATCTGACACTGCGGGCTGCTAATCATCCGCTCGGAACCCACAGTTTCTTCATTGTTTCCAAATTTGATTAATGTTCCTGCCTTCATTCACCCTCCTGGTGGTGAGACATAGCGCCTCCAATTACACCCACCAGGGGGTTTCAGGCCACAGAAAAAATTTCTTTTCCAACAATGAGGAGCTTGAAGGAAATTTCCTGAGAAAGCTACCTGATCACATCACAAAGGCTGTGCCGCCCTGGAGTGGAGCAGGAAGGAGGAGGTTACAGCTCCCTGGGCTGGAGCGAGACCGTGAGAGGCAGTGGGGAAGGCAGTTTCAACAGAACCAAGGAGTAGCCTCTGCGAGGAAAAATATTTGTAGTAGATGCTACCTGCCTGTGTTGAAAGTAATGATTCTGACCTTTAGAGTATTTGTTAATACAAATTTAACTTCATTTAAATCTTGGTTAAATGCGGCTTTATTATATATTAGCAGACTTTCAAAATGTAGACATTCTAATAAGATTTTGGATTCGGTGACTTTATTGAGTACTGATGATGGGCTCGTTTCCTTGAATTCGGTGATGCCAGCCCTGCCTGAAGATAATTGCATGTAGAGTCTGAGAGTTTCCTGATGCCTTGGTACCCAGAAGGGCATCTCATCCAACTAACGTCAGTGCTTGAATCCATCTCGCTCCTTGTCTGCATCATCTGGCCTGGCAGTTGACCAGGCTCTGTTTGGACACCCTAGTGATGGGGCACTTTTTACCAGAGGAGGGAACAATTCTGTAGGATGGCATTTGTTTTCCTTTTATTTGATCTCCAACAACATATATTTAAAATACTTAGAAATAGAGTCACAGATGTAGAAAACAAACTTTTAGTTACCAAAAGGGAAAGGGAGAGGAGGGCTAAATTGAGAGATTGGGATTGACACATGCACACTACTATATAAAAAATAGGTGACTAATAAGGACCTCCTGTATAGCACAGGGAACTCTTCTCAATACTCTGTAATGACCTATATGGGAAAAGAATCTTAAAAAGAGTGGATATATGTATATGTATAACTGATTCACTTTGCTGTACACCTGAAACTAACACAACATTGTAAATCAACTATACTCCAATAAAAATTAATTAAAAAATACTTAACCCATTTTTTAAACAAAGAACTAATATACGCCCATTAACCTCTCAATATGAAAAGAGCATATTGTGAGACATTCTTTCTTTTGCCTCCTAGTCACTCTTTCCATTATATTTCATGTATATTTCCCAGGGTATTCTTGCCTTAGGCAAAGGTGTTTGTGAATGTGTGTGTGTACCCAGTCTTATCAACTCCCATGAACTTTTTTTTTTT
The DNA here is from genome assembly GCF_949987535.1 of Balaenoptera acutorostrata. Lineage (NCBI taxonomy): Eukaryota > Metazoa > Chordata > Mammalia > Artiodactyla > Balaenopteridae > Balaenoptera > Balaenoptera acutorostrata. The sequence continues at coordinate 11,413,119 of NC_080073.1, read as the reverse complement.
TTAAGCACCAATGGGATCATACAATTCACAGGGCTCTGCACCTTGCTTTTTTTTTCACACTATATCTTGGAAATTATCTTACATTAGCATATATAGTTCTACTGCATTCATTATTTTCCATCTGTATAGTTTCCGCTGTATAGCTATTTTATCGTTTATAACCATTTCTCTATTAATGGCAATTTAGGGGTTGTTTAAAAAAAACCCAGATATTTTTGACTCCTTCTTCTTGTTTTCATACATGTTCTTGGGTCTTTCCCCAAATTGATCCCCAGTGCCACTCTTTGTAACATGTATTCATCCTTCAAACAGTGTAAGCTCCTTGGAGAAGCCTTCCCAAATTCCTCTTCTTGCTTCCAAGGGCATTTTGCACGCACCTCTGGGACAGCACTTGGCACAGTTTAGCTTTGCCTGGGATGTGTGTGTGGGTCTGGGCTTCTATTAGGCCAGGCTCTGCCTCTTAACTCAAGGGTCTAGTACAGTCCTGGGTCTGGGTCACTTGAGGGCACAAGGGGCCACTCAGACCTCTCCTTTAAGCAGGGGATCTGGGGGGTAGAGGAAGATCGGTAGCGTGGTCATGAAAAATGTCTATGGCTAGACTCCTTTGCCATTTTAAGAAGAGAGTTCCTTAAACCTCTTTTAGATATGATAGTTAAGACAATTGTTTACATGCCTGGCTGGCCTCAGAAAAACTTAGTGAAATAAGTTAAGATACAGATGCTGGGGCCCTTCCTGGAGAGAATAGTGCAGTAGTCCAGGGACGGGTGTCAGCCATCTGTATTTTTAACAAGGTCCCTGGGTGACTCTGATATGCGAAGCCAGGTTGGAGAAACTCTCTCCTTTTTGGAGAAATATATGAAGTGCAAGGAAGTGTTTTGACCCTCAAGGAGTTCATAGTCTAGTTGGGAGACAGAGAAAATGGTAAAAAAAAAAAAAAAAAAAGTGAAATTTCAGTACAAATAGAAATACATGCTAACTGATACTCTGTGGGGAGAGATCCATGCAGGGTGGGGCAATAGAAAAGGTGTCACAGAGAAAATGAAACTTCAGCTGGGCCTGGGACAGTGGTACCCACTCTATGGGTTTTTGTGGACTTGAGGTTAGTCCTTGTACAGACACTTCTTTAGGCTTTTAAAGGGAGGCAGTAGGGATCAAGAACAAGGGCTTTGGAGCCGGCTGCTTTGCTGCTTTGCTTTAAGTCATGGCTCCACCGCCCCTGGTTGTGTGACCTCAGGCGAATAAGTGCACACATCTAGGCCTCAGTTTCCACATCCGTTGAATGGAAACAACAACAGTTCTCACTTCAGAAGGTTGTTGTGAAAATCAAAGGAGATTAATTTATGCAAAAATCTTGGTGTCTCTAAGCCCTTGATAAAGGTGATCTTCTAATAATATTGAATAATAAACACAGACCAGGTTTCAGTCTCAATCTTTCACTCAGGGAAGTCAGATGTGGTTTACAGGGTCTAGGACCCAGCGGCAAAAGAAGACAGAGGGCTCTGTCGGAGAGAGGGGCTGACATACTTTGTGAGCTCCAGTGAATTTTCTGCTGTGAGATTCTCAGCCGTGACCGACCACCCGTTTCAACTGCAGGCCGAAGTAGCCCCCCTTAGCCCTCTCTGTACTGGTTTGTTTTCTGAGTGGGCAGCCTATGGTGCTGTGCAAGCTGGGAATAGGCCAACATTGGCTGCAACCAAGGAATGGCATGATATTTCCCCCAAATCCTATTAAAGAAAAAAAAAAAAGAAACAGAATGTGGATGAAAGTTATTTTCCTTCTATATCTGCCTTGAGCCACAGCTTATCACCTAATTGTAGGTGAAGCTTTAGGACTGTGGGAACCAGACTTTCCTCTTACTCTGTTTCAGCGATGGAGGCATCACCAGATAGGAGGCAGCTAGATGGTCCACTCCAGCTCCCTTCTTCCTCATCCCTCCCCAGCCAGTGGCAAAGCCCTTCTCTGAAAAGGATCTGATAGCTGTCTTGTAGACCAGGTGTGGCTTGTGAAAAAGCACTCTTGATATACGTTGAGCTCACAACTCACAGTCTCAGGGGCTAGAAATAGGTAATTGGTGTTGAAAGATGAGAGGAAGGAAAGAATCAAAGCAAAAAAGGAAGAAAGAAATGCAAGGAAACAAAGGGTGAAAAAACTCAAGAAAAGTCAAAAGGAAAGGAAAGAACACAAACAAGAAAGGAAGAAAAAGAAAGAAAAGAGAAATTGGAGGCTTCTCATCTCGTCCCACTTAGATGTCAGTTAAGCCAAGAGCTGTCTGTCTCCACTGATGGCAGGCATGTCACTGTGCTCGCCAACCTTTGTTTAATGAACAAAACATCATTTGTTTCCAGGTCTCTGCTGATATCAATCAATAAAGTTGTTTCTCTTACCAAGGCACTACAGGTGATACTTGGAGACGTACAATAGTGCTAACTAGCTGGAACAACTATTATTTTTGAACTTTAATGAGGTACCAGACAAGAAGGGCAGTTAATTTCTACCTAATGATCTGATGCGGTCCTTGGAGATGTGCGACCGGGTGGCATCGCTTTTATTGAACAAGGCTGTCAGTATTGTCTGACCATGTGTCTAGCAAAAAAACCAATGATTGGATGCTGGGACTGCAGAAAGACATGGTTACACAGTCATTTTATAGCACTCAAATTCTAAAGTGTTGGGTGAGAATAGGAAAGAACAACTATTTATTTTTAAAGAGAAATCCAATTGGGTGAAGCCAATGTTATGGAGCTTAGATGTGAGCAATAAAGATGTAAGCATGTTATAGGTTTCTTACACAGTTGTCTAGGGAAAACCCTTGATCACTTTTCTGAGTAGTGGCCCATTGTGGAAAATTGCTGATATGTACTGTAACTTCTTTAATGCCATCAGTTATGCTGGACATTAAAAGATATTTTAAAATTATCCATATATAATAAAACATACTAGATAACTCTAGATGAATGAACTTTTAAACAACTGTGACTTTTGGAAGGAGGACGCCAGGATGGCATACAGGCTTCCACTCCTCGTTATATGTGCAGACATTACTAATTGATCACGGCACGTTTCCCACCATGTCCAGACATGACTTCAAAGTTCTCAACCCAGCACTTCAGGCAGAACTACTACTTGACTGGAGTTGTCATGTGAGGTGAAGCCTTTTGCCATCGTAGATGTAGATCATAAGGAAAAGTTATCTTTTTCTTCTCTCTTTGCTGGTTTTTTGTTTGTTACCTTATGGAAATGCTTAAGGATAAACAGCCTGGGCTTTGTATTTCTGGTTGCATCACTAAATGGCTCAGTGCTTTTTATGCCACTTTGAAAGGTGGGCCATTTTAGAAATTCCACTGGGGAATTTGAAAGAATTGCTGAGGTGAGGCTTTATTTGATGTTTTGAGCTTTTTACTCCACACCAGATATGGATGGGCGCCAACTCCTGGAACAGATGGAAAATTGCATATTTCAGGAGAGAGAGAAAATGGATTGCACCACGTGAGAATCCAGTCCTTTAGGGGGAGAAGGTTTTCTCTGATGGCAAGGAAACATCAAGGGACCCCGCGAATGCTCTGGTCGACGTACTTGGTTTCTTCCTTCTTGTATCTTGAGCAAAGGCTGTCAAAGGACCACCCAGAATAGAATAAGTGATAGGAAGGAATACTTAGGCTATAGTTTTCAAACTTGAGATGTGAAATGGTTTCATTAAAAATGCCTTCTTCCCAGGCTGAAAAGACACAGCCCTCTTCTTTTGTTGACGCATGATTATTAGCATCTTCAGGATTACTTGAATTTGTTTTGTAACTGACACGACACAAAAGGCATCAGAACTTTTTGAACCAAGAAGCAATTACAAAATTCAATAATGCAGGAAAAGGAAAACAAATAGGCCTTGTCTATTAGTACACAATGGCACTAGAAATAGACAACTGCAATTTCATGGCTGACCTGTGCTGTAATTTACCCCTGGTGGTTCCCTTACTGAAATTTTAATTCTTGAGACTCTCCGTTTGTCCAAAAATAATCTATATGTGAAAACCATGACACAGCCTCTCTCAGTAAGAAAGAAAGACAAGGTGGTAGGCATAATCTTCATAATCGCTTCTGTGGCATAGCTGAGGAGAGCAAAGTTCTAGAGTGCTGGAATCCTGGCTTGAGTCTTGGCTGTGCGGACTTGAGCAAGTTATGGGACCTCTCTGAATCTTAGTTTCTTCCTCTGTAACTTGAGTAAGCATACTTGTGTTAGAGCTGTTAGGAGAAGGAGAGATGAATGAGGGCATGTGGAGTGCCCAGCACAGAGCCTGATACATTGAAATGGCTCGGTAATTTTATTTGTTATTCTTTATGGCTTTGGATGGCAGTGTTCGTTCTGGTTTAGAAGGTATTTAGAAAAAATGATCTTGGGATTGTGGAATGGAAAAGCATCCACAATCACGCTCCTGTGTTTAGATTTTAAACTCCTGCCTATAGCACTTTTTCCATACTTTCTTTGATCAGCAACAGAAATGGCTCAATTCTTCCTCCCTCTTTGTATCCACACCCTTTGCTGTGTGACGTCAAAGCTACTCCTCCTGAAACTCCACTCCTCGGATGGGACTCACTTCCAGCCGCAACTCAGATTGGGACCTGAACCCACAATCCCTGACATAGGAGGGGACTTGAACCCCCTATCTTTTGATTGAGACCACTCACTTGGTGTCAGGACCTACTGAAGCTCAGGTTCGTTTGTCTTGATGCAGAAAGAATTCAGCGTGAGGCAAAGTGATAGACAAAGTGTGAGTTTATTAGCATAGGATGCTTGTGAGAGATACAAGCGGGCAGGCAAGGGAGCACAGCCCCAAGAACAAAGAGGACTACATTTTTATAACCAAAGGAAAAACGGGGAGGGGAGAAGACCACCTTCTTTCTCATTTTTGGGTAAACATTAAGGCTTACATCATTAGTTCCTCCTTTAACCCTATATGGTCTAACCAGGACTGTCATGTTGCTATTTAAATCATACATATATTAGCAAAAGGGTGGTAACATATACTAAAATATGGTAATTCATCTCAGGTTTCAGTATAATGTCTCCTTTCACCTAGTTTCTTTCCTCTTTCACCTATATTCCTGTCTTGGCTATGTGCAGAAATGCTACTCTTCAAGGACCATTAACTCCCTGACTTCATGTAATAAGATTCAGACCCTGTACCTTTTGTCTTGTGTTTTAACTCTTAGGACTTGTGGCTTGAGTGTGCCTGGTGCTTGAATGCGCCTGGTCTTCCTTCCAAGTAAAGTAGATTGTTGCTAGGCTACTGGATTCTTTTCTTGAGTGGTCGTTAGCTTATAACAGTCTCCCAAACTCCCTTAAAATTCCCTTTCTGTCTTTAATCCCTTAGTGGGATTTTTAAACTAACTATCTAATCTTACTCTATCCCTATTTACTCCCATCACAAAAGAGGTCTATCTGCTTGCCCTTTGTTTCTGAATTTATCATGTGACTTTCTTTGGCCAATGAGATGTTAGCAGACATGATACAAAGAAAGACTTGATAAAGCTATTGAGTGTTTCTGCAGGTTCTGAGTCATTCCACAATGAAATTCCAAGTATTCACCACATTCCTATTAGGATTCCTTTGAAGGTCAGTTCCAGTTGGTGCAAGTCTCATGAAGTCCAGCACAGCACTGAGCCACTTCTTTCAAATCATCTCATGCCATGTCTGCAGCCTGTTCTGGGGTTCACAGCGAAGGGCATCACTAAGAAGTGTTGCCAGGTGAACATACGTGGCAGGGATGGCAGTTCATATATTGTAAAACAAACCTAAACACAACACAGATGTAGTTTCTGTGGTGCAAAATTAGATTATTTCCTTGGGAAAATGGTTTTATGAGCCAGTAATTCCAGCCAAGAGCATCTGACCTCTAGTCAGATCTCAGGTATATAATCAAGTCCAGCCAAGAATAGCAAAGCTGCTTAGCTGACCACCACGAATTCATGAGTAATAAGTAATAATTGTAACATGCCACCGAGGCTTTGTGGTTGTTTGTTATGCAGCATTATTAAAGCAATAGATAATGGTTACACGTCTATGTATTATAGCTCAAATTCTCTTGTGTTGCAATTATGGCTTATTTGTCAGGCTCTCTAGATGTATTGAGAACTCATTGAAAATAGGGATGATATCTTATTTACCTTGTATCTACAGGGCCCAACACAGTACCTGATGGGTAATAAATATTTGTCACCTGAAGTTCTGGCTTTATTAGGACATTCCTTCACTTATTGGTATATTTGTTCCTACATTTGTACTTTCATCAGTGAATGTCTACTATATGCCAGGCATTGTGCTGGGTGCTAGGAGTACAAATGTGAACCAAATTGACATTAGAAGAATCGCATGAATTAGGAATGAGAACCGTATCTATGTACATACCTTAAAATGTGAATAAATAAAAGGATGAATGAAATAACCTTTTATCAAATTCCTGCTATGTGTCAGGCCTGGTGCCCTCAGGGGAGGGCATTTGAGGTAAAAGAAATGATGGGGGAAGTGATGGGAGGACAGATGTATTAGAGAGTGAGAATGGAATGGAAGGGTTTGGGCTGGGGAATAGTGAGAGAAAGTTTTGAAATATAGTTCTGGATGGCTTTGGTTGATAGACCAAGGGGTTTGGATTATGGATGAAACCTGGAGTAGGTACCCAGGCCAGGCAGGTAATGTAAATAAGTGAAGACCAGATGTGAAGGGAGATAGAGTGGCAGGGACCACAGCTGGAAAACACATGTCTATCTAGAGACCGCACCCAGGTCTAACTCAGTGCTTCTTAAACTTTCATGTGCCTGGAGGTGACCTGAACACCTTGTCTCTGGGGCTGTAGTTTTGGGACGGGGGGTGGAGGGCTGAGATTTCCTGTTTCTAACAAGCTCCCAGGTGATGCCATGCTGCTGGTTCCCTCTTTCACCCTCTGGGAAGGAAGAATCTAGTTGCTGTTTGCCACGTGACAATGCGGATCCAGCTTTGCCAGCACATTGAACCTTTTCAAGAAAACCTATAAATCTCTGTTTTATCTGAAATACTCAGATCTTTCATAGTAGTAACTAATGTTTGCAAAGATACTTACAAAATGGGCAACTTCTCTTTGACTACTTCCTGGAGTTAGGCACATGCACTATTCTTTTTTTTTTTTTTAATTTATTTATTTTATTTTATTTATTTATTTTTTATTTATGGCTGTGTTGGGTCTTTGTTTCTGTGTGAGGGCTTTTCTCTAGTTGCGGCAAGGGGGGGCCACTCTTCATCGCGGTGCGCGGGCCTCTCACTATCGCGGCCTCTCTTGTTGCGGAGCACAGGCTCCAGATGCGCAGGCTCAGTAATTGTGGCTCACGGGCCCAGTTGCTCCGCGGCATGTGGGATCTTCCCAGACCAGGGCTCAAACCCGTGTCCCCTGCATTGGCAGGCAGATTCTCAACCACTGCGCCAACAGGGAAGCCCACATGCACTATTCTGATTCCAAATGCTACGGCATCCCACCTGTTGATGTCACCATACTTTGGACTTTGCATTTCTTGTGTTTGCCCTGGTGGCTATATGCTTTGCATTTCTCTAAAATCTGAGAAGATTTTAAGCTTCTTAGGGACATGGATTAAATCTTCTTCTTATTTTTCCATCTGCTAAAATATGTGGCAGAATGTTTCATACCCAGTGGGAGGTCAATAGATATTAGTAAACTACCTAATGGAGATAAATGGTGTATTTCATAAAGCTGGAATGGATTTTCATATATTATCAGTAGGAGTTTTATTTTGGAGTGGGCAAGAAGAGTTGCTTAATTTTATTAATCACCCTCGTTTTTTAGAAAACATATTAATAGCTTAGGAATTCTTGGTCTGCATGGGAACAAGTTTAATATACTAAGATGGTTATGATGCATCGTAATTGGGCCGTGGAGGAGGGAGGACAGTCCTGTCCCGCTGAAGCAGTTGGGTAGTTGAAAACAAACAAACAAAAAGGCAAAATTCAGTAAAAGGCCCAATATTCTTAATGATTTATGAGCCAATCCTGAAGGACGAAAGTGCAGTTTTTCCCGTGAAACCTAATGGGATTGAAGATGACACAGTGGAACAGAATTCATGGAGGTGGAAACATCTTACTTCTGGATTCTGAATATCTGTGGAGAGTCCGCCTTGGGCAGATGCCATTATAAGTTGTCAGATCCTGAAGGATTACTTCTGAAAACCATCAACCCTGCACTGAAGGCTCGACACCCCTTTGTACATGCATGACACTCTAGAGGTTGCTAACTGCTTTATTAGGTAAATTGACCCTCATAGCCATTCCGGTAGGTCAGCATGGAAGATGTGTCAAGAAAATTATCCAAAACTTGAGAATAGGCAAAAAGGAAGATGACTTTCTTTCACTACAGCACAAACATTGTCTACAAATCCTCCAGGGTTTATCTAGGTCTACAAGGGTGTAGACTGTCTATTGACTAGGCCAGAGGTCAGAAAACTCCTGTAAAGCACCAGATAATAAATGTTTTAGGCTTTGCAGAACATACATATTATCTGTTAAATATTCTTCTACTTTTCCCTCCCTCCCTCCATCCCTCCCCTCTGCCTTCCTTTCTTCCTTCCTCCCTTCCTCCCGTCCTCCCTCCCTCACTTCCTTCCTTCCTTCCTTCCTTCCTCTCTCCCTCTCTTCCTTTCTCCCTCTCTCCCTCTCTCTTTCTCTCCCTATTTCACTCTCTCTCTCTCTTAAAAAGTCTAAACCCAGGACCAAATTCATAGGTAGGACTGTGTATATACTAAGGGCCCATCCATGCTGGGTTATGCAAATGTCAGCTTTGAGATGTTTTCAAGTCAAATTTTTGTCATATCTGAGGTTTGAGTTGACAGGCATTGATGGACATGGAAACTATGGTGGGTTTCTTGTTCTAGGTCAGCTTCTGAGGCATCTTGCAGGGACCAGATGTCACTTACCTGGGAGTTCTTGGTTCTCCTGTCTGGCTACCACCACACAGCCAGGCCTAGTAGCACACACCTTCAATTTTCCAGCTCCTCTTTCCCTTCTGAGATTGAAGGAAACATGATACCACAGTGTGTGAGCTCTGTGTTCTTGAGGTACATTGAAGGAGTCACATGATCCGATCCAGAGGAGTAGAGGAGTTAATTGCCTGAGGAGAGAATTCTGGTTATCCAAGGAAGGGGCAACATAGGTCAATTCTCCCTCCCTCCTTCCCCCCATGGAGTGCTTATAGCATGGTTTATCCACACAGCCTGTCTGAAGACATCCTTCATGGCTGAGTGACAAGCAACCTGCTATATCTTTTTATGCCTCATTGTGAATCAGTGACCAGTGTGGTAAAACATTACTTTGCACTGTTTTCATCCTTCCTTATCTGACCCTTTTGCCTCACTCTCACTGCCCTGAGATTGTACCTGCAAATAGCCACCAGCACTTAATCTTTGCCTCAGGCTCTGTTTCCTAGAGAACTCAGGTGAAGACAAGGGTTCCTTCTTACACACACCTGGTGTTCTTTCTCAGGACTTGAGGCTTTACTGGCCATTTTGATTTTAAGCAACAAAAAAGAGAAAACAGACACAAAACTACAAATAGGATACTCTTTATATTGATTAGGATTGAACGTAGTTACCAGTAACAACAACAATAATAACAACAAAACAAAAAATAAAATAAAGTGGCTTAAGCAAGTTAGAAATATCTTTCTTTCCCATATAAAACTCTGGAGTTAGGCAGGGCAGACTAGTACAGTGGTCCTTCTCCATGAAGTGCTTAAGGATGCAGCCTATTCCCAGCTCACTGTATACCCTCCTTTAGGGTATGGCTTTCAGCCTTATTCTCCAAGGCAACATTTGCTTCCTAAGCATCAGTGTGAAGCAAAAAAAAAAAAACAAAAAACCAAGATTGTGCACCAAATGTTTTTTGAGAAAATTTCTGGAACTGCCACAGGACATTTCTGTTTATATTCCATTGGCCAGAATCTAGGTCTACAACTGCAGTCTAGCAGCTACAACTTGCTACAAGAAAGGCTGGGAAATGTAATCTCTATTCTGGGTGGCCATGTGCTAAGGATTCTATTTCTTTTGAAGAAAGAGAAAAGGACTATTGGGAAACAACTAGAAGTTTGTCATATACTTCTGTATTAACTCCATTCTGTTTTACTCGCTCTCTGGGATATACTTGGCAATGGTGGATATTTTGAGAAGGTGGTGTACAGGATCCAAGTTAGGATAGATTTGTTTTCCATGTTCTGGTGAATTGCATGTTGAAATAACATGCATGTGTGTGTATTGTGTGCATGTGTGTGTATGTAGAGCTTTTTTTCCCCCCAAAAGAATGACATACATAACCCCTTGTCTTGAAACATGGTAAAATATTACCAGTACTGCGCCTTTCTTACTGTGTCTTTTCTTCCTCCCCATCTTCATACCTTTTTGTAGTTGTGCACAGATATATAAAGAATGTCAGGCCTAAGTCAATGGATGTTTTCATTTAAAAAAAAAGGAAAGGAAAAGCATAGTACTAATTAATTCTTGTTAGTGTGTATATTTGATTAGCTACTGCCACAATGATGTTGCATAACAAATAACTCCAAACTCAGTGGCTTAAAAAATAATATCACGTAACAGTATTATGCATAACAATATTACCACAAAGTTACCAGCTTAAACAATACACGCTTATTATCTCATAGTTTCTTGGCTCAGGAATCTGGGCACAGCTTAGATGAGTCCTCTGCTTTAGGGTTTCTCATGAGATTGCAATCAAAGTGTTGGCCAGGGCTGAGGTCTCATCTGAAAGATAGACTGGGGAAAGATCCACTTCCAGGCTCACATGATTATCAACAGGATTCTGTTCCTTGTGGCCTATTGGGCTGAGGGCCTCATTTCCTTACTGGCTGTTGACCAGCAGCTGCCCTCATGTCCATCCCAACATTTTCCCCCAAAGCATGCAAGTAGAGAATGCAATAGAGAGAGGATCTTAGCAAGATGGAAGTTACAGTCTTATGTAACATAATCACAGTAATGACTTTCTATCACCTTTGCTGTATTCTATTGGTTAGAAGCAAGTCACAGGCCTGACCACACTCAAGGGAAGGGGATTACACAGGGGTATGAACACCAGGGGGTGGGGATCATTGGAGCTCATTTTAGAGTCTGTCCATCACAAATAATTTGTTTTCACAGCTCTATGGTTGGGTGGTGTTGAATGCTTTGCTTCACATAGAAGCCTGCAGGATTTGATCTGCTCATGTGTGTGTCATCCTCTTTGGGGAATGTGGGCCAGGTGGGGAATTTTCTTCCCATATTGATCGGAAGGGAACAAGCTGGCGCAAGAGAACAAGCTGAACTACACATGTGCATTTCAAATCTCTGCTTGCATCACGTTTACTGATATCTCATTGTCTAAAGCAAGACACACGGCTGAGCCCAAAGTCAAAGGGTAGAAAAATGCACCCCAACTTTAGAGATAGATATGCAAAGTGTGAGTCTACATGGAGGATGAAGAATTGTGTCCAACAATTCAATTTACAACAGTGTGAAAACACAGAGAGACAGTATTATTTTTGTGGAAGTGGACTTGTAACTCAATCTACGCATTACAAGTGACCTTGTTTAGACTACATGGATTACTGGAGACAGAGTCATTTATTTGAATAGATAGGTATATTCATGTGTGTATGCTGCTTACACTACTGGCATAAAGAGGTCCACAAAATACGGGTCAAATCTAGCCTACCATGTGCTTCTGTAGAGTTTGGAATCTAAGAGTGGTTTGTACACTTTTAAATGGTTGAAAAAAGAATATTTCATGGCACATGAAATTACATAAAATTCAAATTTCTGTGTCCATAAATAAAGTTTTCTTTGAACATCGCCAAGCTCATTCATTTACATATTATCTTCGGCTGCTTCCACGCTGCAATGGCTCTGTTGAATAGTTACAACAGAGATTATATGACCTGAAAAGTCTTAAATATTTACTATCTGGTCCTTTACAGGAAAAGTTGGCTGACTCCTGTACAAATCTACAAAAGTACCACATACACATGTAAAAATACATATGCATATGTGTGTATATATAAGTGAAACATGGGCTGGGTAGCACTTAGTTATAATTTAGAGGTGTAAGAGAAATTGGAGATTGTCTTTCAAGTATGATTATTTTAGAGATGTAAAAACAGGCTCAGAGAGCTAAAGTAACTTGCTGAACTACATTATATTAGTGGCAAAACTGAGGAAAGAAACATATTTCTTAATTAAAAAAGGTTTCCTCTGCAATATACTGTCACCTAGCATTTTTTCCTAATGCCATTTATAAAAATGAATTTAAAATAGGATGGGCCAAAGTATCACATCATCTCATTTACATTTGCTACTAAATTTATTTTCATTAATATTGTGATTTTTTAAATTTAATGTGACTAATGTTCCTCACATGTCTGGGAAAATGTATCAATTATGGGGTTAATTAATGTTGATGTTTAAACTCAGAATGAGATCCTACTAATCGAATGCATCTGTTTGATGGGGGTTTAATTAATAAGGTTCTGAGAACTTCTTCTGATAGATTCCACTCCATTCTAATGAACCCCATGCATCACTTTATTAAGCCCTAACTGTCGCTACCTTTTCCCCCTGCACTACTAATCCATGTACAATTTGTTTGCATAGTTCCCATAGTCAATAGTAAAGCCTTTATTTCTACACCATGTAATCGGGCTTAGGAATATCCACTTTCTCTAATTCAGTGCAGTGCCTGAATAATGCATGTCATGCAAGACGATGCTTAGCTAGAGAGTTGTTAAGTGCTAAAAGGAAAAAAATCAAATCGGCAATAATGAAGTGTGGGAGTAATGTAAAGCTAAAAACGGTATTTACAAAAAGAGTCATTAAGCCTTAAGTTTAAAAAATGCTTGCTGTAATGTAGCACAGGGATAGAAATTACAACTTTTAAACAACATTGATTTCTTCTTCTGCATCCTTTAAAAATAAATACATAGTTATTTATTGAGATTTGACATAGAGTACAATTTACAGATCTTAAGTATACAGTTTGAGGAGTTTTGAAATATGGTGTGCCCAGGTAACCATGGCTCCAATCAAGATAGAGAGCATTTCCAACACTGCAGAATATTTGCTCGTGTTTCCTTCCAGTCTCCCCACCCAGAGGCAACCACTTACTGATTTGTATCACCAGAGATTAGTTTTTCCTGTTCTTGAATTTCATATAAATGACATCTACAGAACATACTTGATTTATTCTGACTTCCTAGATTCAATCTTGTTGAAAATCAATTGACTGTATAAGTGTAGCTCTATTTATGAATTCTATATCTGTTCCATTAATCTATTTTTATATTTTTAAAATTATTATGTAAGTTTCAGGTGTATAGCATTATAGTTCAACACCTGTATGTGCTACAGGGTGATCACTACAAGTCTAGTAACCATCCATCACGATACTTTGATTTATCTTAAAGCCAGTACCATATGATTTTGATTACTTTGGATCAAAAGTTATCCTTGAAATTGGGAAATGTAAGCCCTGCAACACGTTTTCTTCTTTCTCAAGGTTGTTTTGGATATTCTAGCTCCTTCTATATACATTTTAGACTTAGCTTGTCAATTTATACAAAGGCCTATTGGAATTTTTGTAAGATGTCAGTGAATCTTAGGTAGATTTGGAGGGAATCAGAATCTTATAAATATTGATTTCCCAGTCCATGAATATGGTATGTTTCTCCATTAATGTGGGTCTTTAATTTCTCCCAGAAAGTTTTTGTAGTTTTCAGTATAAAGATCTTGAACATTTCTTGTTAAATTTATTTTATGTATGTGCTACTTCTTGTGTCAGTTTTGGCAATATGTCAGGTAGCACATGTAATCTTTGGGTGACTCGACTCATGATTCAGATTCCATGGAGGGTTTCTGATTCCTGACTTAGGTAATATGCCCACTCATTCTTTAGGAATGGGCTGGGGATCTTGACTGACAATCTTTGTAGGACTGTATCCAGAAAGGGGTGGGAGGGTGCAAGATACATGGGGTACAATAGGGTCTCTGTTACTCAGAGAATGGGGAGTATACTCTTGGAAAGCAAACACAGCAAACATCTACTACCAGTAATTGTGCTAAGAATTTTACATGATCTCATTTAATCATATAATATTTCCATTTTACTATTATAGGCACATTTTTTTTAATCTTATATATTTATTTATTTATTTATTTATTTATTTATGGCTGTGTTGGGTCTTCGTTTCTGTGTGAGGGCTTTCTCTAGTTGTGGCAAGTGGGGGCCACTCTTCATCACGGGGCGCGGGCCTCTCATTATCGCGGCCTCTCTTGTTGCGGAGCACAGGCTCCAGACACGCAGGCTCAGTGATTGTGGCTCACGGGCCTAGTTGCTCCGCGGCATGTGGGATCTTCCCAGACCAGGGCTCGAACCCGTGTCCCCTGCATTGGCAGGCAGATTCTCAACCACTGCGCCACCAGGGAAGCCCTAGGCACATTTTTGTGCATTTATAAACTTTGCCTAAGACTTCTTAAAGCTGTTCTACTAAGAATCATTTGCATGTAAGCAATTAATGTGCCCAATATAAATTTTTCTTTTCTGTTCATTAAAGCTGGTCTCCCACTAGTGGTACTTGGCAACACTACATAGTTTATTTTTCCTTTATACAAGTAAAGTAAACTAATAGTATCAGATTTTTTTTTTTTTTTTTACAAATTCCAGTAAGCTCTCTGAATGACATATCTAGATTAGGAATTCAGGTGCTGCCCTGGAGTTCTGGCTCTACAGTGGTTACCAATGCAACCTTGAGTCTGATGATTCACCTCTCTTGGTCTTAGCTTCTTCATCTAAAATGAAAGAATTGGACTAGCTCAGGTGTGGTAGGCAGAATTCTAAAGATGTTCCCCCAAGACTCCTGTCCCTTGACTATTAAATCAAATACGAATCTAGGTACTGCTGTGAATGGACTTTGCAGATTAAAGTTACTAATCATCTGACTTTAAAACAGGAAGACTTTCCTGGATTATCTGAATGGACCCAATGTAATCACAAGAGCCCTTAAAAACAGAAGAGGAAAGGAGAAGAGAGATGAGGCAGAAAGGGAGGTCAGGGAGATTGGAAACGTGAGAAGGACTGGACCTACCATTGCTGGTTTTGTAGGTGCAGGTAGAGGGCCATGGGTCAGGTAATGTGAGTACCTTTGGCAGCTGAGAGCCACCTGTAGCTGACAGCCAGCAAGGAAATAAGGATTTCAGTGCTAAAACCATAGGGAATTGAATTCTGCCAACAATCTTGAGTGAGCTTGGATGCAGATCCATCTCCAGAGCCTCCAAAAAGTCTTGCAGCCCTGCTGCATGTTGATTTTATCCATGTGAAACCTGGGGCAGAGAACGAGCTGAGCCCTGCTGTATCCAGATTTCTAACTGTGGAACAATTAATGGGTATTGTTTTAAGCCACTAAAACTGTGGTAATCTGTTCTGGCAGCAATAAAAAATTAATACCTCAGGGTTACAAATTCAGTCTACAGTGGCCAAAAAGAAATATAAGTGGGTACACATGTATTACTTGGGCTGGGTATAAAATGATGGATGGTAATTGACACTTCGCAATAGTGTTTGGGGAGGCAAGAGGGAATGGGGACTGTGGTGTACTTGAGGGTTCTATCTGAAAGGAACCATTACTACTCAGATCCAGGATATTCTAAGATGGTGGGTTGCAAGATGTGATTATTCACTATCAGCCAGAAATTCAGATTTTAAAGTGGAACTTCCTGATTTTAGACAATTGACAACTAATGCAATTTATAAATACAAACAGAACAGGTATGGGAAACAAAACTGATGGATATCAGTTTGCAATTTTTTGATAAGATACCCTGAACTTATTAAATCTTGCCAGTAGGGAGAAGCATAATGTGAGGTTTATAATTAAATACTGCAGAGCCAGTTCTGAATTACTACTGGATGGTTATTTAAGTGTTAAGTCTCTAAAATGGAGCTAATCATTCCAGTTTCATAATGATGTGAGGATTAATTGAGAAAATGAACATAATACCTTTCACGTGAATCATCAGTATATAACTATTATTTTGTTTATTGAAGTATAGTTGATTTACAATGTTGTGTGAGTTTCAGGTGTACACCAAAGTGATTCAGTTTTATATATATATACATATATATATATACATATATATATATCTTTATTTTATTTATGGATTTACCATGATTAATTTAACCAGTATTCTATTGACAGATATTCATTTTTTAGTATTTATTATAAACAATGGATGAACAAAGTCTTTTCACATAGTGAGTATATCTGTAGGATAAATTCCAGAAAGTGAAATTGCTGATAGCGCAAAATTATCCTCCAGAGAGTTGTATAAACTCCAACCAGAAATGAATGAGAGTGTGTATTTCCCAATAGCTTTGCCAACACTATGTATTTTCTTTTTTTTAAATTTAATTTTTATTTTATATTGGAGTATAAGTGATTCACAATACTGTGTTAGTTTCAGGTGTGCAGCAAAGTGATTCAGTTATACACATACATATATCTATTCTTTTTCAGATTCTTTTCCTATCTAGGTTATTATAAAATATTGAATATAGTTCCCTGTGCTATACAGTAGGTCCTTCTTTTTTATCTATTATATGTATCGTAACTATTATTTTTATTTTACTGGTACAGTGGTGAGTGCAGTTAGAATTGGCTATCACATTCACAAGATGCAGTAGACCTTGAACAAATACTGTTTTTACTCAGCCATACAGAAAGACACAGGACAGGAAGTGCAGGCCCTGCATCATCTTTATCTCATCACGAGGCCCAGCAGCTACCCAAGGACACAGCATCGTTTGGCCCTTCACCAACAAGGGTGTGTAAGAACCCCTTATGCAGAACAAGAACCTTGTATGTGTGGGTCACTGACAGAGAGCAGATGAGGCCTCTGTCTGCCACCAGACTTTTATACACTTCTAGCCACATAAGCCTATGGTCTTCCTGCCAACCCACAGTTCTACAGACCAGACTTTCAGAGCAAAGAAGGCCAACATATATTTATTTCACAATTATCTCAATTCTAAATAGCTTCTAAGGAACTGAGACTCAGACCTTTATTTCCCCAGGCAGCCCTACCTCAGTCCATAACTGATATAAACTCTTTACTCACAGCTAGTAGCAATCCTTTTACGGCAGTATATTAGTTTCCTGCGGCTGCCATAGCAAATGACACCAATCTTGGTGGTTTAAAACAACAAACATTTATTCTCTCAGAGTCCGGGGGGCCAAAAGTCCAAAATCATGGTGTGGACAAGGTCAAACTGTTCCCAAGTTTTCTGGGGGAGAATCCTTCCTTGCTTCCAGCTTCTGGTGGCTCTAGGCATTCCTTGGCTTGTGGCTGCATCACTCCAATCTCTGCTTTGTCTTTACAGGGCTTTTTCCTCTGTGTCTGTCTTCTCTTCTGATTATTATATGGATATTTGTCATTGGATTTTGGGTTCACTCACCTAATCTAGGATGACTTCATCTTGAGATCCTTAATTAATTACATCCACAAGGACTATTTTTCTCAAAGTCACGTTCACAGGATCCAGGGGTTAGGATGTAGTAGACATTTCTTTTGGGGGGGTGGGTCACCATTCAACCTACAGGCAGGTGGCGAGTATATCATTACTCCCATTTTACAGATACGTGCTCTTGTAGTCAAGGATACACGTACACAGGCAGAAAGTTCATGCCTTTGGACCAGGATAAAGCTTAATGGCCTGGACACAGATTGAATCACGATATTGGCTCGTCAGCCTCCGCCTTTACTCTGAGTGGAAAATTGGACTCTATAAGGAAGACTTCTGTTAAAAAAAAAAAAAAAAGGCATGGCGTTAAGTTTCCCCTTAGAATGTACCATGACAGCAATTCAGCTGGGCTTAGTATGTGAGTGACTGAGTAGTAGTCCAGTTGGCCTCTCCAGGGAAGTTGGTTTGATTTTGGTTTAAGAGCCAGGCTCCAGGAAACATGACTCTGAACTTCTCAACTGTGAGTAGAACAGTCAGTTTACAGTTGTCATCGTTGATCATGAATGTTTTCTACAGGAGCTGAAGAGGACAGTAAGCCTACAGGCTTGCTCAGACAATCAGTGGATCACTCTTTGCTGGAGGAAGAAATCTTTCAAATCCATCTTCTCTAGCCTGCACCCGGGGAAATCAGATTATAGACTACTTGTATCCACTAATGTCAGTGGGCTGGGAACTACGTAATGCTGCCTCATACAGGCTTAGAGTTGGGAGAAAACAGCAGAATGTTGCTTTATTACCTTCCTCCTTAAAAAGCAAATGATTAGCACCTCATGTGAAAACTCATTTGACACGCTAGTCACCAGGCATGACTTTGTCCCGTGCTAATGTGCTGGTCTGGTGTGTATCTATGGTTTTATTTCCTTTTCAGTGTGTAGTGTAATGTAATTCTCTCTTAGTCTCAATTTTATGAAATAATGGGGCAGAAGGAGATGTAGTGAGGTTATTAAGTCCTTCCCCAGCCTTGAGATACTCTTAACTTTTACTCTTCTTAGCATATCAAAGTGATTTAGCTGTGATTACCTAGGTAATTCAGACAAAATACCTATTCCCTTGCTTTCACTCTTTAGACCTGCCTGTGACTGCCTGTTTAATGAAAGCCAGTAAGTTTGACAATTTCATTAAATTGAACACCTTATAAAACACATAAGACATTGGAAGCATCAATGCTGCATGAGTATTTAATAATGGGAACTAATGCGTTATGACGTTTCGCAGTTTATAAAGCACTTTTTACTGATTATCTTATTTAATCTCGGTGAGACTGGTGATGTTATATCTATTTTAAAGGTGAGGTGAGTGAGGATCAGAGTAGTTGGACACTTACTAGATCGTAGTATCTGTGGTGATAGAGCTGGTTGATACAGGGATAGGACTTGAACCTAGTCCCTCCTCCTTTCTTTTCTACAATGTGAGTCCTTTTAATCCAGATACACTTGTTCAGGCAGTTAAAAAGCAAGGACCATGGGTAACTGATTTGGTCCAGTTGTGAAATTTTAAAGCTAGTTGGGACCCTATGGATCACATACTTGTAACACTTCATTTGGCATAATAGGGCTGGAGATACTGCTTCCCAAAGTCCTTTGGAAACTCCAGGCTTAGTTAGAGAGACCCACATTTGCAAAGACAAGTGCTTTGGCCTCTTTAGAGAGAGATGAAGAAGCTGGAGTTCAGAGAAGGTGAGAGGCTTGCCCAGGATCACACAGCTGGCTTGTAGGAGAGCTGGGAGTTTGGATCCAGATCTCATATCACCCAGTCCTATGACTTGTAGCTTCTTACTGCTGTTGACCCGAAACAGACAGCCAGATATTTCTCCAGCAAAGATGGGCTTATTCTGGATCAACAGAGAATTGCCATTCAGGGTCTACAATCGTGGCGAGCCATGTTCAAGTTTTCTCAGGGCAAGGGAAGAACACTTTTAAAGCGAGGAAAAGGAAGTTGGGATGGTGATAGTAAACAAATATTCCATGACTTTTCGTTGGCTGAATTCTTGATAGGAAAGGAGTCTTTCTTCTTGTTGTTTTGGGCTCTACTATTAACACGGGGCATGAGAGCTCCCCCTTGTGGTCTCCCAACTCTATTTAATTGAGGTTTCTGTTTATTAAAATTTTTACACTACTTAGGGAGAATGTCACTTAGCAGTTTACTTTAGGATTCACATAGGTTTTCTTATAAAGCAGTTTTAAAAAAGTGCTGATTAAGTAGCAAGGGCAGGCAATTTATGGATTTCTGCACAAGCCATAGACTGCTCTCCAGAGCTAAGAAGTTGCATCATCTGTGATTCTCTCTGAAGTAATTAAGTACCCTAAGAAAGATGTAGAAATATTGACCGTCATATCTGGCCACACAGAGACTCTCAATAAAGTCCCCAAAGTAGAAATAAGATGAGCCATATTTTCTGACAAACCTAGAAATAATTAATTAATTGAGGTGTAAATAGATAAGCAGAAACTTTACCAATTGCAAATTATAAATGTCTTTATTGGATAATTCCTTGTCAAAGAGAAAAGTCAAAACTGCAGATGCTGAGTATTTAGAAAATATAGATACTGGAAAAGACTCATATAAAAAGTAATGGGATGTAGCCAAAGTTGTATTGAGTCACAAATTCATAACCTTAAATATTGTGCTAGTTGAATGAGAAAAAAGAATTAAATATTCACTGCAAGGAGTTAACCTAAGTCTAACAAAAACCTAACACAAGCATAAATATGCATTTTATATATACTAATTACTTTTATTAATTATTATGTAATTAATTAATTAGAAGAAGGAAAAAAGGTAGAATTGGTACATCTGAAAATTTTAAATTTTATTTTATTTTATTTTCGGGGTTTTTTGCATTTATTTATTTATTTAAAATTTTTATTTTAATATATCA
The DNA here is from genome assembly GCF_949987535.1 of Balaenoptera acutorostrata. Taxonomy (NCBI): domain Eukaryota; kingdom Metazoa; phylum Chordata; class Mammalia; order Artiodactyla; family Balaenopteridae; genus Balaenoptera; species Balaenoptera acutorostrata. Next base: position 11,392,660 of record NC_080073.1, on the reverse strand, counting down.
TATTAACAAATTAAGGAATGAAAACCATATGATTATCTCAATAGATGCAGAAAAAGCTTTTGACAAAATTCAACAACCATTTATGATAAAAACTCTCCAGAAAATGGACATAGAGGGAACCTACCTCAACATAATAAAGGCCATATATGACAAACCTACAGCAAACATCATTCTCAATGGTGAAAAACTGAAAGCACTTCCACTAAGATCAGGAACAAGACAAGGATGTCCACTCTCGCCACTCTTATTCCACATAGCTTTGTAAGTCCTAGCCACGGCAGAGAAGAAAAAGAAATAAAAGGAATAGAAATTAGAAAAGAAGAAGTAAAACTGTCACTGTTTGCAGATGACATAATACTATACGTAGAAAATCCTAAAGATGCCACCAGAAAACTACTAGAGCTAATCAGTGAATCTGGTAAAGTTACAGGATACAAAATTAATGCACAGAAATCTCTTGCATTACTATACACTAACAATGAAAGATCAGAAAGAGAAATTAAGGAAACAATCCCATTCACCATTGCAACAAAAAGAATAAAATACCTAGGAATAAACCTACCTAAGGAGGCAAAAGACCTGTACTCAGAAAACTATAAAACACTGATGAAATAAATCAAAGATGATATAAACAGATAGAGAAATATACCATGTTCTTGGATTGGAAGAATCAATATTGTGAAAATGACTATACTACCCAAAGCAATCTACAGATTCAATGCAATCGCTATCAAAGTACCACTGGCATTTTTCACAGAATTAGAACAAAAAACGTTACAATTTGTATGGAAACACAGAAGACCCCGAATAGCCAAAGCAATCTTGAGAAAGAAAAATGGAGTTGGAGGAATCAGGCTCCCTGACTTCAAACTATACTACAAAGCTACAGTAATCAAGACAATATGATACTGGCACAAAAACAGAAATGTAGCTCAATGGTACAGGATAGAAAGCGCAGAGATAAACCCACGCACCTATGGTCACCTAATTTATGACAACGGAGGCAAGGACATACAGTGGAGAAAAGACAGCCTCTTCAATAAGTGGTGCTGGGAAAACTGGACAGCTACATGTAAAAGAATGAAATTAGAACACTCCTAACACCATACACAAAAATAAACTCCAAATAGATTAAAGACCTAAATGTAAGACCAGACACTATAAAACTCTTCGAGGAAAACGTAGGAAAAACAGTCTTTGACATAAACCACAGCAAGATCTTTTTTGACCCACCTCCTAGAGTAATGAAAATAAAAACAAAAATAAACAAATGGGATGTAATGAAACTTAAAAGCTTTTGCACAGCAAAGGAAACCATAAACAAGACGAAAAGACAACCCTCAGCATGGGAGAAAATATTTGCAAATGAAGCAACAGACAAAGGATTAATCTCCAAAATATACAAGCAGTTCATGCAGCTCAATATCAAAAAAACAAACAACCCAATCAAAAAATAGGTGGAAGACTTAAATAGACACCTCTTCAAGGAGGGCATACAGATGGCCAAGGGACACAAGAAAGGATGCTCAACATCACTAATTATTAGAGAAATGCAAATCAAAACTACAATGAGGTATCACCTCATACCAGTCAGAATGGCCATCATCAAAAAACCTACAAACAATAAATGCTGGAGCGGGTGTGGAGAAAGGGGAACACTCTTGCACTGTTGGTGGGAATGTAAATTGATACAGCCACTGTGGAGAACAGTAGGGAGGTTCCGTAAAAAACTAAAAATAGAACTACCATACGACCCAGCAATCCCACTACTGGGCATATACTCTGAGAAAACCATAATTCAAAAGGACATATGGGGGCTTCCCTGGTGGCGCAGTGGTTGAGAATCTGCCTGCTAATGCAGGGGACACGGGTTCGAGCCCTGGTCTGGGAAGATCCCACATGCCACGGAGCAGCTGGGCCCGTGAGCCACAATTGCTGAGCCTGCGCGTCTGGAGCCTGTGCCCCGCGACGGGAGGGGCCGCGATAGAGAAAGGCCCGCGCACCGCGATGAAGAGCGGTCCCCGCACCGCGATGAAGAGTGGCCCCCGCTTGCCGCAACTGGAGAAAGCCCTCGCACGAACCGAAGACCCAACACAGCCAAAAATAAATAAATAAATAAATAAATAAATAAGAAAATCCTTAAAAAAAAAAAAAAAAAAAAAAAAAAAAAAAAAAAAAAAAGGACATATGTACCCCAGGATTCATTGCAGCACTATTTACAATAGCCAGGACATGGAAACAACCTAAATGTCCAACAACAGATGAATGGATAAATAAGTTGTTGTACATATATACAATGGAATATTACTCAGCCACAAAGAGGGACGAAATTGCATCATTTGTAGCGATGTGGATGGCCCTAGAGTCTGTCATGCAGAGTGAAGTAAGCCAGAAAGAGAAAAACAGATATTGTATATTAATGCATATATGTGGAATCTAGAAAAATGGTACAGATGAACCTATTTGCAGGGCAGGAATAGAGATACAGACATAGAGAACAGACATGTGGACACAGTGGGGGAAGGGAAGGGTGGGACGAATTGGGAGATTAGGATCGACATGTATACACTACTGCGTAAAATAAATAGCTAGTGGGAACGTGCTATAAAATGCAGGAAGCTTAGTTCGGTGCCCTGTGACGACCTAGATGGGTGGGATGGGGTGTGGGTGGGAGGGAGGCCCAAGAGGGAGGGGATATAGGTATACATATAGCTGATTCACTTCATTGTATAACAGAAACTAACACAACATTGTAAAGCAATTATACTCCAATAAAAAAATTTTTTTTTAATTTAAATTTTATATTGGAGTATAGTTGATTAACAATGTTGTGTTAGTTTCAGGTGTACAGCAAAGTGATTCAGTTATACATACACATGTGTCTTTTTTTTTTTTCAGTTTCTTTTCCCATTTAGGTTATAACAGAATTTTGAGCAGAGTTCCCAGTGCTATACAGTATGTCCTTTTTGGTTATGATACATCTGAAAATTGATTCTTTAAAAACTAATGAAGAAATAATTCAAAGCTAATAAAATCAAGGGAAAAAAGTGGGAGAGAAAACAAATACATAAATCAGAGACGAGAAAAAGATAAATGGTAGAAAAGTAGTATAACCAAAACAGCAGTTAAAAGGTTACAAGAGAAAATAGCCAGTGAAAATAAACTTAAAAACATGGATAAAATGCATGTTTCATCAGGAGAATGTGAATTTCTAAACTTGACTCAAGAAGAAGTAGAAAATACGTATTTTAAAAATGTCACCAGGTCCAGATGGTTTCATGGACAGATTCTTCTCGAACTTTAAGAAACATAATTCCTAGTCAATTTAAGCTGTTGGAGCAAAAATAAATAGGGACATGGATCCATACTTTTTTTAAAAAGAGAAACATGGTAACACTGTTTCCAGAAACAAAAGATAGAACACACAAAAAGAAAACTACAGAAAGTTCTGTTGTATGTATATATAAACAGTTCTAAATAAAATATTAGCTAATAGAGTTCCACAGTATATTAAGATAATAATACACCATAATCAGGCAGAATTTATTCCAGAAATGCATTATTGTTCCTCATTCTGGTTCTAGGGTCCTAGTATTGGAGGAAACATTGACCTAAACCAACTAATTGTGCTCTTTCTTCCGGGAATTTGAATTTAGAATATAGTGATACAAGAGGAAGAAATGACAGGTGCTCTCTTGTTTGGGTGGCAGAGCTCCAATGAGCTAGAAACCCCTAGTTTCTGTTACCTAGATTCCTGCAGTTTCCCTGGTTCCTATATATTTCTGAATTTTTATTCTTCAGATTTTGCTTCTGTGAACTAGTACATAATTCCAGTAAATTCTTTCTGTGTTTAAGCTAATAAAAATTGATTCTGTTGCTTGCAACCAAACCATCCTAACTGATTCAATACCAAATAGACAGACTGTTGTAGGTTGGATGAAGATAATTGTCCTGAATTCTTCAGATCTCCCTCTTACCCCTTGGCATGTAGAACTGGTGGAATATACCTACCTCCCCATTGATGTTGGGCTTGACCACGTGACTTTCTCTGGGCCAGTTGAATGGTAGCTGACACGATGTGAGCAGAGACCTTCGGTGTGCTTATATATTTGGCCTCTTGCACATCTGCCAGTCACCATGAAAGGAACTTGCTCCGGTAGCCCCTGGTCCAAGGAGAATGTGGAAACATAGGGAAAGTCTTAACTCTGCCCAAATTCTGGAGCCAAACTCAGCCAACATGCAGCCTGGAGCAGAAGAAAAATAAATGCTTGTTGTTGTATCCAACTGATTTTTAACATAAACTTTTAATTTTAGAATGGTTTTAGATTTGCAGAAAAATTATGAAACAGTAGAGGAGTTCCCAAATACTTCACACTCATTTCCTCTGTTATTAACATTTTACTTTAATATGGTATATTTGTCATAATTAATGAAACAATATTGATACATTATTATTAACCAAAGTCCCTGTTTTATTCAAATTTCCTTAGTTTTTTCCTGACTTTCTTTTTTCTGGTCCAGGATCCCATCCAAGACACCATATTACATTTAGTTGTCATGTCTCCTTGGGCTCCTCTTGGCTGTGACAGTTTTTCAGACTTGCTTTGTTTTTGATGACTTTGACAGTTCGGAGGAGTGCTACCTGTGTATTTTGTAGAATGCCCCTTAGTTGGGATTTGTCTGATGCTTTTCTCATGACTAGACCGAGGTTATGGGATTTTAGGTGGAAGACTACAGAGGTAATGTGCCATTCTCATCACACCACATCAAGGGTTTATGTTAACAGTATGACTTGTCAGCGTTGATGTTAACGTTGATAACCAGACTGAGGTAGAGTTTGTCAAGTTTCTGCTGTAAAAAACGTAAATCACTCTTCACGCCCAGGCTCTTTTCTTACTGTACCACTTAGAAGGAGGTACCCATGCACAATCCATGCTCCACCTTCTTGAGGGTGGAGTATCTACATAAATTATTTGAAATTCTTCTGCGTGGGAGTTTTGTCTCTTCTCCCCCAGTAATTTATTTATTCCATCATTTATTTGTATCAGTATGAACTCACGTATATTTATTTTATACTTCAGGTTATGACCCAACGCTCTTTTATCTATTTTCTTGCTGAAATTGTTCCAGCTTTGGCCACTGGAAGCCCTTTCAGTTGGCTCCTGTGTCCATTTGACATATCCTTGTCATTGTGGGTTTTCCCCCCTTTTATTTATTTATTTATTTATTTATTTAATTGGGGTATAGTTTTTTTACAATGTTGTGTTAGTTTCTACTGTACAGTGAAGTTCCCTGTGCTCTACAGCAGGTTCTTATTAGTTATCTATTTTATACATATTAGTGTATATGTGTCAATCCCAATCTCCCAGTTCATCCCACCACCACCCCCGCTCTCCCCCCCGGTGTCCATACATTTTTGGTAACACATCTTTACTTTCTGGGACTACAAGAAATTCCAGGCTTATCTTTTATATTTCTTTCCCCAGTCTTAGAATCAGCTATTTTCCAAGGACCCCTGGTTTCTTTTATTGGAGAAAAATTAGGAACCAAGATCTGGGTGCACGATGTGCTTGTTGCTACTGAGGCATTGTTGCTTCTGGGTCCCCCCAGCTGGTAGAGCAAGGAAGTATGTGTGTATAGTAACCTGTGTATATACACATATCCATAAACATTTTTGTAAGTAATCATCTCTGTCTATATTAAGCTAAATATGAGTCTGTACTCATGTCTCTAACTGTCATCCATTACCCCATGGATCTTTCTAACCACCTGCCCTTGCTTACCTGTAACCTCCCAATCTAAGAGTGAAAAACTTGGTTTTTGCCATTTGCCATTCATTTACTTAATTGACCAGCTCCAGCATATGTATATAGCAGTATCAGAGTTATTAACCCATACCACCATCCTCCCATTAGGTCTTTTCTAATGTTACTTAGGTCAGCATCTACCTTCACACTGCTTCGAGTGAGGTTGTTTCATACATTTGCAATGCAGTTTGATTCTTTTTTTTTTTTTTTTTTTAAACTTTGGATTTATTTATTTATTTACTTATTTATTTATGGCTGTGTTGGGTCTTCGTTTCTGTGCGAGGGCTTTCTCTAGTTGTGGCAAGCGGGGGCCACTCTTCATCGCGGTGCGCGGGCCTCTCACTATCGCGGCCTCTCTTGTTGCGGAGCACAGGCTCCAGACGCGCAGGCTCAGTAATTGTGGCTCACGGGCCTAGTTGCTCCGCGGCATGTGGGATCTTCCCAGACCAGGGCTCGAACCCGTGTCCCCTGCATTGGCAGGCAGACTCTCAACCACTGCGCCACCAGGGAAGCCCCCAGTTTGATTCTTTTGTCACATTCTGCATTCCATCCTGGGATCCCCTGACCTCCTAAATGATTTTTTAAAAAGAATTTTCATACAATAAGTCTCACTCTTTTTGTTGTAAAACCCAAATCCATGGGTTTGACAAACGCATAGTGTCATGTATCCATCTTTCCAGTATCACATGGAATACTTTCACCACCCTAAAAAATCCCCCTGCTGCAGCTTTTATGTCTTCTACAACTTCCCTGGAGCCCCTGCTATCACCAATGTTTTTATCATCCCTGTAGTTTTGTCTTTTCCATAATGTTGTATAATTGGAATCATATAGTATGTGACGTTTTAAGACTCACTTCTTCACTTAGCAATATGCATTTAAGATTCATCCATATCTTTTCTTGGCTTGTTAGCTCATTCCTTTTTAGCGCTTAGTAGTATTCCATTCTTTGAACATACCACAGTTTCTTTATCCATTCACCTATTGAAGGACATGTTAGTTGCTTCCAGTTTGGGGTGGTTATGACTAAAGATGCTATAAGCATTAATGTACAGGCTTTTGTGTGGACTTAAGTTTTCAATCAGTTGAGTAAATACCTAGGAGTATGGTTCTTAAGTTGTATGATAAGACTATGTTTTGCTTTGTAAGAAACTGCCAAACTTTCTTCCAAGATGGATATTCCATTTTCGCATTCCCACTAACAATGGAAGAGAGCTCCTGTTGCTTGGTATCCTTGCCAGCCTTTGGTGTTGTCAGTGTTTTGGGTTTTAACCATTCTAATAGGCATGTAGTGGTATCTCGTTTTAATTTGCAGTTCTCTAATGACAAATGACGGTAAACATCTTTCACATGCTTATTTGTTAGAAGTACATATTCTTTGGTAAATTGTCTACTCAGATCTTTTGCCCATTTTTTAACTGGGTTGCTTGTTTTCTTACCATCGAGCTTTATGATTGCTTTGGATATTTTGAATACAAGTCCTTTACCATGTTTTTGCTTTGCCAGTATATTTCCCTAGAGTGTTGCTTGTCTTTTGATGCTCTCAAGAGTGTCTTTTGTAGAGAAGAAGTTTTTAAATTTTAATGAAGTCCAATTTATCAATTTCTTTTTGGTGTATCATGCTTTTGTATTCTATCTAAAAACTCACCACCAAACCAAAGGTGAACTAGGTTATCTCCTATGTTTTCTTCTAGAAGTTGTGTAATTTTGTGCCAAATGATCTATTTGGAGTTAATTTTTGTGAGAGATGTATGGTCTGTGTGTAGGTTCATTTATTTTTGCATATGAACATCTGATTTTTTCAGCACTGTTTGTTGAAAAGACTATTCTTTCTCCATTTGCATTTGCTCATTTATCAAAGATCAGTTGACTACACATGTGTAGGTTTATTTCTGGGCTCTCTATTTTATTACATGGATTTATATGTCTATTCTTTCCTCAATAACATGCTGTCTTGATTTCTTTAGCTTTATTAGCAAGTCTTGAAATTGCATAGTATCAGGCCTCCAATTTTGTTCTTCTACTTCAGTATCGTGTTGGCTATTCTAGGTCTTTTGCCTTTCCATATACACTTTAGACTCAGTTTGTTGATGACTTTAGAATTAGTTTGTTGTGTTGTATTTATAGGCCAAGATGGGAAGAATGGATATTTTAACAATATTGAAACTTCCATTCTATGAACATGAAATATTTCTTTATTTGCTTAGATCTTCCTTGACATCTTTCATCAGAATTTTGTGGTTTTCTGTTTATAGATCCCATACATATTCAATTAGATTTATACCTATTACATCTTTTGGAGTGCCATTGTGAATGACATATAACATTTTTTTGAACTCTACTTGTTCATTCCTGGTATATAGGAAAGCAACTGACTTCTATATTAACCTTGTATTCTGTGACTTTGTTATACTTGCTTATTAGTTCCAAGAATATTTTGTTGATTCCTTGAGATTTTCTACCTATACAATCATGTCATCTATGAACAAAGGTAGTGTGTTTATTCCTTCCCAATTTGTGTACATTTTATTCTTTTCTAGCCTTATTGCATTATAGGAATTATAGTATGATAATGAATAGGATTAGTGAAATAGGACAGCCTTGCTTTGTTCCTGATCTTGGGGAAGAAAGCATCTAGTCTTACATCATTAGGTATGATATTAGCTATAGGCTTTTTGTAGATAATCTTCATCAAGTTGGGGAAGTTCCTCTTTATTCCTAGTTTGCTGAGACTTTCTTCTTTTTAAACATGAATGGGTGTTAGATTTTGTCAAATGATTTTTTCTGTCAGTAGATAGAATCAAATAGTTTTTTCTTAACCTGTTGATAAGGTGGCTTACATTTATTTTCCAGTATTGAACCATCCTGCATACATAATATTTTTAATGCATTGCTGGGTTTAATTTGCTAATATTTTGTTGAGGATTTTTGTGTCTGTGTTCATGAGAGAGATTGACCTGTGGTTTTCCTTTCTGATAATGTTTTTACCCAGTTTTGGTATCAGGGTAATGCTGGCCTCATAGAATGAGTTAGGAAGTGTTCTCTGTTCTTCTTTTTTTCTGGAAGAGATTGTGGAGAATTGGTATTCTTTCTTCCTTAGTATTTGGTAGAATTCATCAGTGATATGTTCTGGGCCTGGTACTTCATTTTTTAGAAAGTTATTATTTATTCAGTTCCTTTAGTAGATGTAGGCCTATTTCAATTACGTATTTCTCTTTGTGTGAATTTTGGTAATTTGTGTCTTTCAAGGCATTTGTCCATTTCATCTAAGTTATCAATTTTTCTGAGTGTGAGGTTTTCATACTATTCCTTTTTATCCTTTAAATGTCCATGGGATCCATAAGGACAACCCCTGTTTCATTTCTGATACTTGTAATTTTTGTCTCTTTTTTTCTTGATTAGCCTGGCTAGGGATTTATCAATTTTATTGATCTTTTAAAAAGATCAGCTTCTGGTTTTGTTGATTTTCTTTATTATTTTCCTATTTTCAAATCCACTGATTTCTGCTCTAATTTTTACTGTTTATTTTTTTCTGCTTGCTTTAGGCTTAAATTGCTCTATTTTCTGTAGCTTCCTACAGTGAAAGCTTAACTAATTGATTTTAGAATTTTTTTCTAATATACGCTTTTAATGCTATAAATTTCCCTCTAGGTACTGCTTTCGCTACATCCCACGCATTTTGATAAGTTGTAGTTTCATTTTCATTCAGTTCAAAGAATTGTTAATTTCTCTTGAGAATTCTTTGATCCATGTGTCACTTAGAAGTGTTTTGTTTAATCTCTAAGTATCTGAAGATTTTCCAGCTATCTTTCTATTATTGATTTCTAGTTTAATTTCATGTGGTCTGAGAACATACTTTGTATGATTTCTGTTCTCTTAAGTATGGTAAGATGTGTATGATGTGTATTATGGCCTAGAATGTGGTCTATTTTCATATATATATATATATATATATATATATATATATATATATATATATTTAAATATTTATTTATTTATGTGGCTGCACCGGGTCTTAGTTGCGGCATGCAGGATCTTTAGTTACGGCGTACGCGATCTAGTTCCCTGACCAGGGATCAAACCTGGGCCCCCTGCATTGGGAGTGCGGAGTCTTAACCACTGGACAACCAGGGAAGTCTCCATGTATGTTTTATGTGATCTCGAGAATGTGTATTCTTCGGTTGGAGGGGGCATTCTATAAATATCAATTAGATCAAGTTGAGTAATGATGCTGTTTAGGTAACTATCTTGACTGACTTTATTGCCTGCTGGGTCTATCAATTACTGAAAGAAGGATGCTGAAATCTTCCAGTATAATAGTAGAATTGTCTGCTTCTTCTTTCAGTTCTAAGGTTGCCCCCTCCCCAGGTATTTTGATGCTCTGTTGTTAGGGACCTATGCATTTAGGATTTTTATGTCTTCTTAGAGAGTTGACCTTTGAATCATTATAAAATACTTTTTTATCCCTTAGAATTTTTCTTGTTCTAAAGTCTGCTTTGCTTGAAGTTAATATGGTTACTCTAACTTTCTTTTGATCAGTATTAGCATGACATGTCTTTATCCATCCTTTTATTTTTAAGCTTTTAAGGCTTTTATTTTTACAGTGGATTTCTTATAGATAACAGATAGTCAGTCTTGGTTTTCCTTTTTAAAAATTTCCTGTGAACTACTAGAGCTAATCAATGAATTTGGTAAAGTAGCAGGATACAAAATTAATGCACAGAAATCTCTTGCATTCCTATACACTAATGATGAAAAATCTGAAAGAGAAAGTAAGGAAACACTCCCATTTACCATTGCAACAAAAAGAATAAAATACCTAGGAATAAACCTATGTAGGGAGAAAAAAGACCTGTATGCAGAAAACTATAAGACACTGATGAAAGAAATTAAAGATGATACCAACAGATGGAGAGATATACCATGTTCTCGGATTGGAAGAATCAATATTGTGAAAATGACTGTACTACCTAAAGCAATCTACAGATTCAATGCAATCCCCATCAAAGTACCACTGGCATTTTTCACAGAACTAGAACAAAAAATTTCACAATTTGTATGGAAACACAAAAGACCCCGAATAGCCAAAGCAATCTTGAGAAAGAAAAATGGATCTGGAGGAATCAGACTCCCTGACTTCAGGCTATACTACAAAGCTACAGTAATCAAGACAGTATGGTACTGGCACAAAAACAGAAATATAGATCAGTGGAACAGGATAGAAAGCCCAGAGATAAACCCATGCACATATGGTCACCTTATCTTTGATAAAGGAGGCAAGAATATACAATGGAGAAAAGACAGCCTCTTCAATAAGTGGTTCTGGGAAAACTGGACAGCTACATGTAAAAGAATGAAATTAGAATACTCCCTAACACCATACACAAAAATAAACTCAAAATGGATTAAAGACCTAAATGTAAGGCCGGACACTATAAAACTCTTAGTGGAAAACATACGCAGGACACTCTATGACATAAATCACAGCAAGATCCTTTCTGACCCACCTCCTAGAGAAATGGAAATAAAAACACAAATAAACAAATGGGACCTAATGAAACTTAAAACCTTTTGCAAAGCAAAGCAAACCATACACAAGACGAAAAGACAACCCTCAGAATGGGAGAAAATATTTTCAAACAAAGCAACTGACAAAGGATTAATCTCCAAAATATACAAGCAGCTCATGCAGCTCAATATCAAAAAAACAAACAACCCAATCCAAAAATGGGCAGAAGACCTAAATAGACATTTCTCCAAAGAAGATATACAGGTTGCCAACAAACACATGACAGGATGTTCAACATCACTAATCATTAGAGAAATGCAAATCAAAACTACAATGAGGTATCACCTCATACCGGTCAGAATGGCCATCATCAAAAAATCTACAAACAATAAATGCTGGAGAGGGTGTGGAGAAAAGGGAACCCTCTTGCACTATTAGTGGGAATGTAAATTGATACAGCCACTACGGAGAACAGTATGGAAGTTCCTTATAAAACTAAAAATAGAACTACCATATGACCCAGCAATCCCACTACTGGGCATATACCCTGAGAAAACCATAATTCAAAAAGTCATGTACCACAATGTTCATTGCCGCACTATTTACAATAGCCAGAACGTGGAAACAACCTAAGTGTCCATCGCCAGATGAATGGATAAAGAAGATGTGGCACATATATACAATGGAATATTACACAGCCATAAAAAGAAAGGAAATTGAGTTATTTGTAGTGTGGTGGGTGGACCTAGAATCTGTCATACAGAGTGAAGTAAGTCAGAAAGAGAAAAACAAATACCGTATGCTAACACATATATATGGAATGTAAAAAAAAAAAAGAAAAGGTTCTGAAGAACTAGGGGCAGGACAGGAATAAAGATGCAGATGTAGAGAATGGACTTGAGGACACGGGCAGGGGGAAGGGTAAGCTGGGACGAAGTGAGAGAGTGGCATGTACATATATACACTACCAAATGTGAAATAGATAGCTAGTGGGAAGCAGCTGCATAGCACAGGGAGATCAGCTTGGTGCTCTGTGACTAGCTGGTGGGGGGATAAGGAGGGTGGGAGGGAGATGCAAGAGGGAGGGGATACAGGGAATATATGTATACGTATAGCTGATTCACTTTGTTATACAGCAGCAAGTAACACAACAATGTAAAACAATTATACTCCAATAAAGATGTTAAAAAAAAGTTAAAAAAATTTACTATGAAAAATGTCTGCCTTTTAATTGACATATTTAGACCATTCACATAAATGTGACTGTTGATGTCTGTAATGGCTTTCTGTTTGTTGTTTATTTTTCTCCCTCTTTTTTCTGCCTTCTCTGGTTTTAATGAAGCATTTTATGTAATTTTATCTCTTTTCTTATAGCATCCATTACACTTCCTTTACAAATATTTAGTGGCTGTCCTAAAGTTTATGATATACGTTTTTAACTTATCCAAGTTCAACTAACACTATGCCAATTTACATGTAGTGCAGGACCTTATAAAAGAGTATTCCCAATTCCTTCTTCTTATTTCTTGTGATGTTGCTGTCCTTTATTTCATTTATCCACACACTACAATCACCCAGTACATTTTTGCTATTATTAGTTGAAACAAGAAGTTATATTTTACAGCAGTAAAGAATAAGAATAAGAAAATATTTTATTTGGTGTGTGTCATTAACTTTGGAAAGTTCTCAGTTACTGCTTCAAATATTTCTTCTGTTTTCTCCTGGTAGTCCAGTGATCATATGTTACACCTTTTGAAATTTTCTCGCAGTTCTTGTATGTTCTATTCTGCTTTTTTCTTTCTTTTTGGTCTTTGAGTTTCAGAATGAGAAATTTCTATTGACTTATATTCATGCTCACTGATTCTTTCCTCACCTGTTTTGAGTCTACTGATGAGCCCAGCAAAAGCATTTTTCGTTTTTATTATCATTTTTGAAGAGATTCCTTTAGATTCTTTCTTAGCATTTCTGTCTCCCTGCTTACATTACCCTCCTGTTCTTGCACATGGTGTACTTTTTCCCACTAGAGCCCTTAACATAGTAATCATAGTTATTTAAAATTAATTGTCTGGATATTCCCACATCTATGTCATATCTGAGTCTGATTGTGATGATTGCTTTGTTTCTTCAGACCGTTTTTTCCTGTCTTTTGGTATGCCCTGTCATTTTTGTTGAAAGCCAGACATTATGTATCTTGGCTAATAGAAATCAAGGTGAACAGACTTTTAGTGTGAGGATTTATGTTAATATGGCTAGGAGTTGGGCTATGCTTAATTTTTGTTGTAGCTGTAGGTACCAGAGGTTTAAAATTCTTCTGGTGTCCTTGTTCTTGTCTTTCCCTCTTGACTTTGGGCTTTCCCAAGTACATCACCTCAGAGACAGTCTGTATCTTGCATTGCTTTAAGCCGTAATCCACTGTAATTATACTGGAGCCCTGTTGGTGTGGAGGTGCCACTTAAAGAACGTCTCTCGCCATCTGACTGTACAAGGATTGAGCCATTAGGCATTGCACTCTTTGACCTTTAACACACCCCGAAAGAATTTCAGGGTGGAGATCAGGAATGGGGCACTCCGTGCTCGGAAAAAACTGGCAGAACAGGCATTCAGATAGTTAGATTATTTTTAGGAGAAATTTTTTCTGACCCTGGATTCTTGCATCTTCTCATACTAGAAAAGCACTAAAACCAGTAACTAAGTTATCTGTTCCTTGTGACTAGCAGCAAACTTCTACGGAGATGTGTGCTTGGTTGCACATACCCCTTTGCCAAAATCACATATATACTGACATCCCCCCTTACATCTTTGGGACAGTTTCTCAGAGCTATCCGAAAGGCTGTCTCCTGGGCTATAGTCCTCAGTAAGACACTGAATAAACTTGACTCACGAATTTTACGTTGTGTGGTTTGTTTGTTTTTTTTTCAGTCGATAGAGGTTAGGTGGATGAGGAATAGCCTTTACTCTTCTGATTAAATCTGTCTTTTATTGGACCTGTGTCTTGGGGCTGCAACCTTCACAAGTTTTTCTCCTGTGATGTAGCTGTACTTTCCCTCTGCCCCTTACTCTCCTCCCTGGCTACCATGTTCCCAGTCTATTTCCTTGAAGCTCTGAACCCTGTTACTAACTTTTTCCCCCTTAGTGAGATAGGAATGCCTAGTGGGAGCTGGAGTTGGAGGAATGTGCTTCGAGCTGGGGCTAAGGCTCTGGTACTCTTTTCCCCTAGAGAGAAGGCCTTTGTTTTGGAGGACTCTTTGGGCACATTTCACAATGATTACTTTTGCCCTCTCTCTGACAGAACCACAAAGGGATCTTTTTCAGGTCTTCAGCATGAGCAAATGATGTGTGTGTGGGGGGGGTGGTTCTAAAGTTAAAGTTCATGAAAATGTGGGTCTCACTGTGCAGGATGGTGGGTCCAGGAGTTTATCATTCTCACACTGGTTCACATTTGGCCGCTAGCCACTCATCAAAATTAACCATTTAAGTGTTCCTAGCAATTTATGGTTTGTGCTCTAGTAAGGTTTGATTTGTGTCTTTATAGATAATGTCTCTCTCTCCAGATTTCTTTTAATCTCAGTTCTTTGATGTGATCAAGGATAGTTGCTGATTTACAATTTTTCCGGCCTTTTCTTCTTGTTGTAAGAACAAGAGTGATGACTTTCAAGCTCTTTACATGTCAGAGCTAAAACCAGAAGTCTATCTACTGATTTTTGGACTTGTTTGTTATACAGCATTCTTGCAACAATAGTTGACTAATACATAGGACTAAGGAAGCAAGAAGACACATCTTCATCTCAGTAGATGCTGATAAAGCATTTGCTTAACTTTAACATGCATTCCTGATATAACTCCTTAAGTAAAATGGCTATAGAAAACATCTTCCTTAACAGAATCTCAAAATAATAGCCAGAATCATGTGTAATGCTTAAACACTAGAAAGTTTCCTTTATCTCAGAAGTGAGACTAGATGCTTGCTCTTATCCCTGCTTTTGAACATTTTTCTGACAGTGATAGCCAATGTGGTTATATAGGAGAAATAAGTATGAGGAATTGGCTTTGGAAAAAAAGAGGGGAAATTATATCATATGATCTTGTAATAAAAACAATGAAAATCAACTAACAACTTCAGAAACAATAAATTTAGGAGGGTGTACAATAACCAAAATAATGTACGAAATATAACTTTCTATTAAACATCAACAGAAACCAGCTAGAGAATGTACCAGTTAAAAGATTTTTTCCCCCAGTCATGTTGAAAACATAAGTTATCTGGGTATAAACTTCAGAAGAAATGCTCTGAATATTGGTAAAAATAAGAATAAAATTTTGCTGAGTGATCACAAAGGACACCTTGAAAAATTAAGAGATAATTATTTGGGTGGGGGTAGGGAGATTTAATTTTATAAAGAACTAAATTATCCTTAATGTAATCTATAAACACAAAGTTCATTAAAAATTACCATGGAATTTCCTCCCCTGATTTTGACAAATGATTCCAAAGGCTCTTAGAATAAACATGTAAGATCACGATTAATTGCTGAAAATGAAAGGAACAAGGAGAAAACATGTTCTATGAGTCATTAAAATATATTGTAAAGCCATAGTAATTGAACTATTATGCTAATGGCATAGAAACGGGCAGAGTAAACAATGAGATATAATGGAACACAGTATTAAATCCAAAAGGCAGTTCAAATTAATAGAGGAAAATGTTCTATAATTTGTGCAAAAATGATTTTTTACATGGGAAAAAAATAAAACTGGCTCCCATTTTCACCTTTTACACCAAAATAAATTCCAGGTAGAATTTAAATATGAAAAGAATTCTAAAAAAAACTACTTAAAATTATGGATGCAAGTTTCTATAATATTAGAATAGGATAATTTTTATGATAAAAATAAATATGCCAGAAACAATAAAGAAAAATTCATAGAGTTGATTATGTAACAAAACCAAACACAGACACACACAACCACACACACTTTTGTACAAAGAAAAATGCATAGACAACTATAAGAAACAACTTTTAAACAGCAAAAGGAGTATTTATAGAAATTATTTTAATGTTTACATTGTGGGGGACTGTGAGGAGAACTCATGGTGCTGCATGAATCCTGCCTTATTGATTAGGTATGGCAAATGTGTGGGGGTGCCTGCGTGTCCCATGGCAGACATCAATAATCAATCACAGCTCTCTTCCCTGCTGAGCCAGATGTAGTCTCAGAATCCTTGTGGTTTTCTAGAGAGGTATTATCAACTGATCACAGGTGACACACATGCTGCCTCCTTATAGATCCCAGCTATGATTAACCTGGTGGAGTGCTGGAAAGATAAGTTCCATCCCCTTGGTAGAACCAGTGTAGGTTTTCTCAGTAGTGAGAGAAAGAGACCAGCAATAGCAGACATGCAGTGCTAATAGGAACCCCAGGCAAATAGTTGAATAGAGGCTTAAGAATAACATTTAAGGAAGATTAGCAACTCAGTGACTTGATGTATGCTTTGGAGCAGGGAAATACTGAATGAAGGGATGGACGAAGACAAGAAAGGAAGTTTCAGTGGGAGGTGTCATCCACTCTGTACACATTCATTGATAGGAAGTGCATTGTGTATATGGCTTTGTGCTAGGCATTTTGAGAGATACATAAATGAATATACAATGGTGTTCAATTTCAAGGAGTCCATGGGCACAGCTTAGACATCAGTGAGAGTGAGAAGAGTCTCAGAGAGAGGTTCTCACAAGATGTGAGCACTCCAATGAGTTTACACATCCCAGGGATCAGTCCTAAGATTTGCACTTTCTGAAACCCTATACTATCTATTTTGTTTTTATACTTGGGCTGAGTTAGGGGCCTGCACAGGCTAACAAACTCTGTAAGCCCAGAGAATGGTTAACCCAGCGAATCACTGCAGTGCTTTGAAATGAGAAACACATTACGTTTCATCAAATCTAAAAAAAAAATCCACTGCAAATGATGCTATTATTTTATGTACTACTGAATAGATTCTAATACCAGTAACTGTGTGCGTGTGTGTGTGTGTGTGTGTGTGTGTTGTGGGGAGGGTTGTCTCACACCACCAAGCAATTCTCTGACACCAGCTGGCCGTCCTACAATTCAACTCAATTTGACACTATCTCTCTGGAGACAGCATCAGATCCTACAGGTTAAGGGCTCAGTCCCTACATGACTGGTCCTTTCCCCCACCTCAGAGGCCAATAACAAGTCCAGGTTGTCATCTGTGCTTCTGACCCACTGGCTATAGATTAGAGGTTCACATGACATCCTCCTTCAGTTTGATTAATTTGCTAGAACCACTCACAGAACTCAGGGAAACATTTTACTTATTAAAGCACTGGTTTATTACAAAAGAATATAACTCATACACAGCCAGATGGAAGAGATTCATAAGGCAAGGTAAGGGAAAAGGGTGTGGTGCTTCCATGCCCTCTCCAAGTATGCCACTCTCCCCAGATCTCCACTTGTTCACCAACCCAGAAGCTCTCGGGATCCCATCCTTTTGGGTTTTTATGGAGGCTTCATTATACAGGCATGATTGATTAAGCCATTGGCTACTGGCGATTGATTCAACTCCCAGCCTCTCTCCTCTTCTCAGAGGTCAGGGGGAAGGAAATGAAAGTTCTAACCCTCTAATCACCCAGTTGGTTCTCCTGGCAAACAGCCCCCCTCCTTAGGTGCTTTCCAAAAGCCACCTCATTAACATAACAAAACATACCTTTATCTCTCTCTTCACTTAGGAAATTCCAAGGGTTTTAGGAGCTCTGTGATGGGAACAGTGGGTGAAGACCAAATATATATTTCTTATTATAAATCACAATATCATTACCGCCAATTAAACTAGGATTTGATGCTTTAAAAAAAATCTCGTGGAGTTTCTATTTTTTACGTATTGAAAGCGTGCATTTATAATTAGACATAGATTTTAAAAATTGATCTTGTGCATATATAAAAGGAAAAGAAAGGTGAAATAAAATCGTTAAGGTTTTCTTTAAACTTCTCATTCAGAGTCTGACTCCTTAGAATAACTTTTTGACCCCAAGTCATGGTTGTCTGTGTTTTTCCACACAGTATTGTCCTCTGTGACCTGAAGTGTGTGCGTGATAAAGCACTTCATGAAAGTGTCCATAAAAGCAAATCCAAGTCTTTAGTGCTGGGCTTTTAAGGCAAGTCTCCAATTATGAAGGCAGGGTTACTGTGGACTCCAACTTCAGGAATGTTGCTAAACCCTTTGATTTACTTCCCCTCTCTCCTCACCCCTCCCAAATATTTGGTTTGGGAGGGTGGGGTTAAAAGAGCTCTCAACTACTGTTTCTGGGATTTCTTCCAAGTCTCCATTCCCTTCTGCAAGTTTTGAGGCTCTGGTAAGGGCAGAGCATCAAACATGATGCTCTCACATGATGGTGGCCTGGGCCATTAGAGATCAGAAGATGCACCTGTTTTCAGAGGTACTAAAATGCTAAAATAGATATAGTACAGCACAGTAATTACCAAGGATCCAGAGAAGCCCTAATACTGTCCAGAATATTTTCTCCCTGAAATTAAAATGGGCAATAGCCAGAGCCCATTGCTTGATGAGCCCTTGGGAACACAGGGATCATCGTAATGACCAGCTTCACCAAGGCAGGGGGTCTTGACTTACCTCCTGGGCAGGAATAAGATTGTCTAGGAAATCAGAGTCCTCATATGACCTGAGTAGAGTGAATATTTGGTGGGCCAAAAGGTTCGTTTGTTTTTTTCCGTAAGATGGCTCTAGTAGCACTTAGTTGTCTTTAAATTCATTGGAAACTATTTTGTTAGATTGTATGTGACAGCTGTCATATCAGTGTTCATTTAAAAAAGACATCAAAATTGGTGAATTTTTGTGTAGTCATTTTAATATTGCAGATGGAAGAAAAAAGCAACATTTTTGGCATATTATGCTTTATTATTTCAAGAAAGGTAAAAATGCAACTGAAACACACAAAAAGATTTGTGCAGTGTATGGAGAAAGTGCTGTGACTGATTAAATGTGTCAAAAGTGGTTTGTGAAGTTTTGTGCTGGAGATTTCTCACTGGATGATGCTCCAAGGTCGGGTAGACCAGCTGAAGTTGCTAACGATCAAACCGAGACATTCACTGAGAACAATCAATGTCATACCATGTGGGAGATAGCCGACATACTCAAAATATCCAAATCAAGCGTTGAAAATCATTTGTACCAGCTTGGTTATGTGAATCATTTTGATGTTTGGTTTCCACATAAGTTAAGTGAAAAAAACCTTCTTGACCATATTTCTGCATGTGATTTTCTACTGAAACATAATGAAAATGTTCCGTTTTTAAAACAAATTGTGACAGGCGATGAAAAGTGGATACTGTACAAAAATGCAGATGGAAGAGATTGTGAGGAAGCGAAACGAACCACCTCTACCACACCAAAGGCCGGTTTCATCCAAAGAAGGTGATGTTGTGTATATGGTGGGATTGGAAGGGAGTCCTCTATTATGAACTCCTTCTGGAAAACCAAAAGATTAATTCCAGCAAGTACTGCTCCCAATTAGACCAATTGAAAGCAACACTTGATGGAAAGCATCCAGAATTAGTCAACAGAAAACGCATAATCTTCCATCAGGATAATGCAAGACCACATGTTTCTTTGATGACCAGGCAAAAACTGTTACAGCTTGGCTGATTCATCCGCCGTATTCACCAGACATTGCACCTTCGGATTTCCATTTATTTCGGTCTTTACAAAATTCTCTTAATGGAAAAAATTTCAATTCCCTGGAAGACTGTAAAAGGCACCTGGAATAGTTCTTTGCTCAAAAAAAGATAAAGAGGTTTGGGAAGATGGAATTATGAAGTTGCCTGAAAAATGGCAGAAGGTAGTGGAACAAAAGGGTGAATACGCTGTTCAATAAAGTTCCTGGTGAAAATGAAAAATGTGTCTTTTATTTTTACTTAAAAAACCGAAAGCACTTTTTGGTCCACTCAATAGTTACAGTGCTGGAGAAACTTTGATGAGGTTTACTAGTCAAAATCTCTTTTAAAAAAATCTGTATACATTTTACAAATATTATTTCCAAAAAATCAACCTAGTACTTAAGAAAATGTATAAAGGCACAGGACATATTGAGAGAATGGCAAGGGACCACTTTCTCTGTATTGGTTGTTCATTGGCACACCCTACCAAGGAAGGCAGGATGCCAAAGCAGGTTGGTGCCCAATCCTAGGACCTCGAATTCTGAGCTCAGTGGTTTGGCTTTTGTGTGACAAGGAGATGGGCGCAGGGAGGGGGGCGCTGTAAGTCCTTTTTAAAAGATGACTTGCACTTTCACAAGGAAAGGCTTCAGTTGAGTCAGTACTTGGACTCAATGTTAGAAACAAAGCCTTCCCCTTTTGGAAAGAGAAAAATATTACTGCTTAGCGGGAGATGTTTTAGATCTGAGAACCAGCATGTTGGATGCACTGAAATCAGATGCTTGTGCATAATTCAGTGCTACAGGTTTCACTACTGACTTCATCTTCCAGAGTGAGAACAAAAGATTTAGTTTGCTTTTGTGACAATGTGGGATCAGTTCCACACACGTTAGTAGAAGAAAGTACCTCCGGGACGATGGGACATGGCATTTGAAGATGGTTTGCAATGGGGCATTGCTTACTGAGCCATGTAAGTGGCAGATTGAAAATAGAAGCAGAAAAAAAACTGAGATGAGGGATTTCTTAAGAAGGTCTTTCCTTTTAGACACACTGGATTTAGAATGATCAAACTGGGAAGGGAAATTTTTTAGGATGTATTTCTCCTGCTGCAGAATTACCCACAGCTGTAGATCACGGGGCAGTGTGCTCTATTTATTTATTCAGCAAATATTTACTGGATATAAACATTATGGCAGTCACTGGGGATAGAGAGTGTGTTTGACATTGTAAATGTATTACACCAATAAATGTGAATTTGCTAGTAGTCTAAGTACTATGAATAAGAGTTATTCTAAGTAGTATGGTGCAGTAAAAGCTTCTAATGGGAGAATTTGATCTAAGCAGGGAGGTCAAGAAGGGCTTTCCTGAGCAGGTGGTGCTTAAGGTATTTGAATAGGAGTCAAGTAGTTGACAAAGGGAAGGGAAAGATATTCATGGCAGAGGGAACAGCATGTTCAAAGGCTCTGTGGTGTCAGGGAGCTAGGGGCAAATTAGGGATGGAGAGAAACCCAATATGGTTGGAACGAAAAGAGTAGAGGGATAAGAAGCATGACATGAGGTTTTGGGAAGAGGTAGAAGGTGAGCCATTTGTGCTTTGTTGGCTGGAGAAATGATTTTTAAATGCTACCCTTTGATCAATGAGAAAACCATGGAGAGCTGACACTATCAGATTTGTGTTTAGAAAGATTTCCCATTTGTGCTCTGGAGATGTGATTGGAGGGAGTTAAGAGCATGTGTGGGCCAACTAGTTAGAAAGGCTACTTTATACCTGAAGGCATCAGAATATCACCTGTGTGTGCAGAGCCAGATTTCTACCTTCATTGCTACTCTGGATTAAGACAGTAGAGCAGACCTTTAAAAATGACTATTATTACTATCGTGTAGCAAAATCCATCTTTCAAACAAAATCTTAAGCTTCAAAAGAAAACAATAAATACTGAGGTGCTCTTGCTCAGGTGGGGATGGCATGGTGGTGGACAGAATCTGACTGTGATGATTAATTTTATGCATCAATTTGGCTGTTCTCCAGTGCCCAGATACTCAGTCAGACATTATTTTGGATATTTCTGTGAGGGTGTTTTTGAACGAGATTAATTTTTAATTTGGTGGACTTTGAGTAAAGCAGGTTGTCCTCCATGATGTGGGTGGGCCTCATCTGATCAGTTGAAGGCCCCAATAGAACAAAAAGACTGACCTCCCTCAAGCAAGAAGGAGTTCTGTAGCAGCTAGCCTTCCTATCTGAACTGCAGCAGCAGCTCTTCTCTTGGTCTCCAGCCTGCCAGCCCACCATGCAGAGTTTGGACTTATCAGCCTCCATAACTGTGTAAGCCAATTCCTTAAAATAAATTTTTCTCTCCCTATATATATCCTATTGTATGTATGTATGTATATATATATACACACACACATACACACATATACACACACACACATATATACACACACACACATATACACACACACATACACACACACATATATACACACACACATATATACACACACATACACACATATACACACACACACATATATACACACACACACACATATACACACACACATACACACACACATATACACACACACATATATACACACACATACACACACATATATACACACACATATATATACATACACATACACACACATATACACACACATATATACACACACATACACACACATATATACACACACATATATACACACACACATATACACACACATATATACATACACACATATATATACACACACATATATACACATACACATATATATACACACATATATACACACACATACATATATACACACAGACATATATACACACACACATATATATATATATATATATATATATATATATATATATATATATACACACACACACACACATATATTCCTGTTGGTTCTATCTTTGGGAGAACCCAGACTAACACACCCTCTATCCCTTCCCCACCCGGCTCACCTCACTTCACTCCAACAGTGGGTACCATTCTTATATTCCTTAGGGCTGACTCTGAAAACTATTGAGTTAAGGCCATGAGAGGATGTTGGGGAAAAGAAGGAAGGTCAATTTACTGGGATTTTATTGATCTATGAGGCTCTAGTATCCCTCTGAGATCTGCGCTCTCTGATCCCTTCCCTCTCCTAGCCTTAAAATACATTAAACAGTGATGATTAAAAAATGGAAAGTAGTTTTTTAAAATAGGAGTAGAAGTAATTTTGCTCCTAACTTTCAATTTTAATCTAAGCATGAAATTGTACAACAGAGCCCAACTAAGGATGAATAGAGGAGATCGACCTCTCCGGAATGTTAAGAAGACTCATTATCTTCCTGGGCTGGACAGATAGGAGCAAATACCTCATTGCATATATTTATAGCGCTTCTTAACAATTTTGGGTCTTGGGTGTCTTTCATAATCTGATGGGTATTAAAGTCATGGATCCTTTCTCACCCCAATGTCTGATTAAAAATCATACACTTAACATTTTGCTGTGATTTCAATGTGCATGAATGCCATCGTAAAAATTCCTGCATGGGGAAATATCATTTATTAATACTTATTTGGTTGGTGGGCAGTGTGATAGAATGAAAAGAACTCTGTACTTGGAATCCCAAGACCTGGTTCAAGCTCCAGCATTGTCACAAACTAGCTTGAGTTATGTTGAGCAAATGCCTTCAAATATATAATTTCCATTTCTGCAGCTGTGCAATGGGATGACAATACCTAGCACAGACCCACGATGCTGTTAAATCAGATCATGTATGTACACAACTCTGCAGACTTTAAAGGGCTGTATGGATGTAAGATGATGGTGTCTGCCCCCTTTAGCCCTTCCAGGAATGGTGCTTATGGCTCATCTCACATGGCTTGAGGTCTCAGCTCAAATGTCACAAGAAGCAAAGGAGGAAACACATGGGTACTGACAGGAGGATGGAAAGATGCAAAAAAGTAACATCTTTTCACTATTTTTCATGTAATTGACTACAGTTCAGCTGTTTACAAGAGGCCACTTGGATATAGCAGCCTGGGTGAGATCAGAAATGAACGGGTCTGGGATTCCTGGTTCCATAGAGTAGAAAAAGCCTAAAGATGGGTAGATTTTGAGGTCTCCTTGTGTCCACAACTTTGAAAGGCCAATTGAGAAAACCCAGTCTGTAGATATTGCGTCTGCTTCTAGGTGCTTCCCGAGCATCAGAGGGTAGAGATGTCAAATGAAACAGCGGCTCTTCTGGAGGATTGCAGTCTTCCTCTAATAAGCTTCCCCGTGGCTTTTTAGGGCTTGAGCTGGTCTTCAGTTTGAAAATGAAAGCAGTGGTACCACCTTACAATTGAAAGGAGATATCTTCCTCTCAGGGAGCTTGCACGCTGGTGATCATGTTTGAGGCCCTTGGGACTGGTTTCTGCTATGGTTACTTCACAATTGAGAAATCCAAGTATGAGATGGGCTGACTTGTCTACAATTCCATTGCTAGCTTTTAAGAGGTGTCTGTCTAAGCCTGAATCTTGTGCCTTTTATATTGTGCTGAGACCCACCCCTGAGAGGTAGCATCATGCAGGATTAAGAACTCAGATTCCAGGGACTTCCCTGGTTGTCCAGTGGTAAAGAATCCGCCTTCCAATGCAGGGGACGTGGGTTCGATCCCTGGTCAGGGAACTAAGATCCCACATGCTGTGGGGCAACTAAGCCCGTGCACCACAACTACTGAGCTTGCATGCCTCAACTAGAGAGCCTGCGTGCTGCAAACTACAGAGCCCATGCTCTCTGGAGCCCACGCCACAACTAGAGAGAGAAAAACCGCACACAACTAGAGAGAAGCCTGCATGCTGCAATGAAGAGCCCACGCACCGCATCAGAAGATCCTGCACGCCATAAGTAAGACCCGATGCAGCCAAAAAAAAACAAAAAAACAAAAACCAAATAAAATAAATATTAAAAAGAAAAACCCTCAGGTTCCAGCAGTGAACCCATCAAGTCCTAGCTTCCCCATTTACCAGATGTCTGACCACAGGAAAATCACTCAGACTCTTGGTGCCTCAGTTTACTCTTCTATAAAGTGGGGTTACTGACTTATACTTTCCTCATGGAGTTATTGTGAGGATTAGAAGAGAGAAAACATGAATCCAGACGGTCTCTGGTGGAGAGTATTTGGAGAGTGTGGAGTAGTTGAAATTGGGTATAGTCCTAGGCACTTAATAAGCATACTGGCCCCCTTTAGCCCTTCCAGGAATGGTGCTTATGGCTCATTTCACATGGCTTGAGGTCTCAGCTCAAATGTCACTTCCTCCAAGAAGTCATCCCTGATTGTGGATGGCTTCGCTTCACTCCCTGGCCAGTTATTCTCTCTTGCATCATTCTTTCCCAAGTAGCCCTTATCACAATCTGTAATTCTCATTTTATTGCCTTGCCTACTTGTTCATTGGATGGCTCCCTCACAGAATGTCAGCTTAATGAGGGAAAGGATTTTGTCGGTCTTCCTTACCTCTCCTATCACATTGCCTAGCACAGTTCTAAATGTATAAAGATGTCCAATACGTAATCTTGTGTGTGTGTTGTGAGCGTCAGGGAACTTCTGGCTTATTTAGAAGTTCATGTGATGGGGAGCGGGACTGGAACAAAACTTCAAGATTCGTGGCACTAACCCGCCTCTATTAATCACCATTCTGTGACCTTTCTCCCCTGAAATGTGATTGTATTAGCAGGATGCTTCACCTCCTTCAAGCTCTGTGATTAATTATCCTTACACACCCTACACTACACACCTAGCAGCGTCTAGCGTCCGGTCTCCCCATGTCATGATCTAAATGGAAGCTTTCCTTCTCTGCCACAGGCATGGATAATTTAGTGCCTTTCTTTTTCTGATGGATGAATGGAGCTAATGCTGAAGGTTCCAGACAGATCTAGCGGTGGCTGTCTCATCCTCCATTTCAAATCCTATTTGTAAACACCACTATTCTCTGCACCTTCTAATTATAACCTGATTAAGGTAGAGCACGTACCCATGACAGAGGGGACCACAGATCACGGCAACACGAGCTCGTTTGCCTGAAGAGAGATTACACTGGCTTTTATACTACAAAAGGAACAGGTGCAATAAATTACAGCGCTACCTTGAAATTAAAATTTTTATTCAGAAACCAGTGGCGCTGAGGAAAAACCACCTGAGATGCAATTAGAAGGTGATAAAGTGTGAGGAAGTTTAATTGATGTTGGTGGTTGGCTCAGTTTGCCATCTTAATTCTGAATTTGAGCTCTCCAAAGGCATTGCATGCATATGAGGCTTTGCTGGAGGACTTCTTGCAGGACCTGGCTGGCTGCACATTGCTGACCTTCGCTTTTTGGGGCTGCTGCAGAAGATTTGCCTGGTGGAATGCAGTTACCTCTTCTGCAGAGAGGATAGCAAACCATCCACCAAAGCTAGAAATAATTATTCTGTCTCGGACTTCAACAGGAATAGCAAATGTAGCTCCAGGTTGTTGGACAACTTTAAAAAAAGTATTTAGGTTGAATTGGAGCCTGAGGGACGATGAGGGGGTAGTGAAGATGGAATGAGGAGACCTGGGGTTCAGTTTAGGCTGTTTCTTACCAAGTTGCTTAAGTCAGCTCTCATCTGTAAAATGAAGGACTGGGCTGGATGATTTCTGAATTCCTTTCTAGCTGTTTCTTCCCAGGGCCATGTATAGTCAGGTGCTCTGTTCGGTGGTCATCTAAAACAGTTATTGGGACTTCCCTGGTGGTCCACCGGGTAAGACTCCACATTCCCAATGCAGGGGGCCCAGGTTTGATCCCTGGTCGGGGAACTAGATCCCGCATGCCACAACTAAGACCCAGTACAGCCAAAACAAACAAACAAACAAACATTAAAAAAAACCCAGTTATTATTTTATTTGACAGATGTTTAAACTGAAAGGTGAGCATAGGGGAACTGATTTTTGACTTCACCAAGGGGGCTTTGTACTAGGTGTGAGGTAGGATATCCTCTATCATGGGAACGTGGAAATTTCTATTACCACTTATGGCATTTGGGGGGCCTGGGGGAACTGTGAGGTGAGCTTCAAATCCATCTACTTAGCTGGATGGAATTTTCCAGGCAACACATTCCCATCTCTTATGACAAGTCCCTTTACAGGCTGTAGAAACCAGTTCCAGGCAAATTCCTGGTCATTCTGGGGGTGACTGCTCAGTGAAAGCTCTGTGAGCACACAGATCCTGTTGGTCTGTTCACCACTCTTTCTCCTGCTGGCACATAGTACCTGCTTAATTGTTTGTTAACTTAATAAATGAATAAATGATTGAGCATGATAGATGTAGGGGAAAAAAGGAGGAGGGCTTGGGTGTCTTATTTTTGTTTTCATTTGTTTTTTAAAAATTAATTAATTCATTAACTTATTTATTTTTGGCTGCATTGGGTCTTCGTTGCTGTGCACGGGCTTTCTCTAGTTGCGGCGAGCGGGGGCTACTCTTTGTTGCGGTGCGCAGGCTTCTCATTGCAGTGGCTTCTTTTATTATGGAGCACGGGCTCTAGGTGTGTGGGCTTCAGTATTTGCGGCTCGTGGGCTCTAGAGCACAGGCTCAGTAGTTGTGGTGCACGGGCTTAGTTGCTCTGCGGCATGTGCGATCTTCCCGGACCAGGGCTCAAACCCGTGTCCCCTGCATTGGCAGGTGGATTCTTAACCACTGCGCCACCAGGGAAGTCCTGAAACATTTTATATTTGAAACAGGTTTTAAGTAAAACCAAAGGTCCTGAGCTAATGCAGCACCTCAGAGTTATGTTCAGATTTAACTATTTTTAAAGAAGGGAGTTAAGGAAGATACTGGGATTGGCATTAGAGTGAGCTCCTATGCAAATAATAAGAAGGGGAAGTACCACCTTCTGATACAGATAAAGAAGGCCTTGCCTAAAGAGAAAGTTGTTTTGTTTATTTTTCTGCTCCAAAGGGAAAAACTAGGTAGAGTAGATTCTAGGAGAGAGCTGGAGGGAGTGGGAAGAGCCTTTCTGGCTGCTGATTGGATGTGTGCTGAAACCACAAAGCAAGCATCTTCTTTTCCTGAGCTCAAACTGCTTAGAAAGGTGAAACATTCACCTGTAAATGGGACTTAACCAAGAGCAAAGAGAAGGTGCTCTGGAGTTCTTGAAACTAAGTTACCTTTAATCCCTAAATGATGTGTAGGGCCTGGGGTTATGACTCTGGACTGTGGATCAGGATGAATTAAAAGAAATGTTTTAGTCAAATAGTAAGTGCATGAAGGAAACTTACTAACTTATATTTTAGAGTCTACTCACATTAGAGTTGCTTTTTTTTTTTTTTTTAAATCATTTATTTATTTATTTATTTTTGGCTGCGTTGGGTCTTCGTTTCTGCGCGAGGGCTTTCTCTAGTTGTGGCAAGCGGGGGCCACTCTTCATCGCGGTGCGCGGGCCTCTCACTATCGTGGCCTCTCTTGTTGCAGAGCACAGGCTCCAGATGCGCAGGCTCAGTAATTGTGGCTCACGGGCCTAGTTGCTCCGTGGCATGTGGGATCCTCCCAGACCAGGGCTCGAACCCGTGTCCCCTGCATTGGCAGGCGGATTCTCAACCACTGCGCCACCAGGGAAGCCCCTTAGTTTGTTTTGATGTATTTCTATTGGTTTTGCTTTTGGGTTTTTTTGCTTCCAAGTCTGTTGGAACGCTTATACAATGTAGAGTCGTCAGAGACACAGAGTGAACTGGTGGTGCTGGTCAGTACGACGATCAAAGCAGGGTCCTAGAGGGATATTATCAAGCAGAGTTTCAGTGACAAGCTGAAGTGACAGAGTAGAGCTTTGGTCTTTGGAGTAGTCTGGTATATAAAGTTAGAGTACGATTAGCAGCAAGAAGAGCTTTGCGCTGAATCTTGTGACTGGTTGAACCGGAGACTTAAACATTCCCCTGGTCAGGGAAAGAATTGGCTTTAGATCTTGGGAGTAGCCTGAGCTTTCTGGTGATGGACAAGAGGCCCCAACCATGGGAAGGTATGTGATACCAGGAACCAGACAGATCCTGACTAGGCTGACAAAGAGAATATGTGCATGTGTGTGTATGGGGAGGTGGGGCACATTTCCAGGCAATACATCAGAACAGGGGTTCAGAGCAGTCAGTGAATTTTGGCATTTTAGATAGGGTCACTGTTATGGGTCCCCAAGTTTCACTGATTCGCAAGAAGACCTCTCAGGACTCAGCATAAAGTTGTATTTACATGTAAGATTTAGTACAGCGAAAGGAGACAAAGCAAAATCAGCCCAAGGAAAAGGCACGTGGAGTGGAGTCTGGAGGAAACCAGGCACAAGCTTCCAAGAGTCCTGTCCCTGTGGAGTTGCGCAGGACACGCTTAATTCCTCCAGCTTTGAGTTTCGACCCATGCGCGGATGGGTTGTCCACCAGGGAAGCTCGTTAGACACGCAGTGCCCAGGGTGTTCACTGGGGACTGGTCATGTATGGCCCAAACATATGAAAATCCCAGGCTCCCTGAAGGAAAGCAAATGTACAGCATAAACCACATTGTTTGTACCAACTCTTGAGCCACTCTCATCAGATAAGGATTGGTGGGAACCCTCCTGAAATCCATGTTCCCAGATGCCAGCCGAGGGCCACCTTTGCAAGCAGGTCTTTCTGAGGATAGCAGTCCCAGGCCTTCTATGTTAAACTCTTTTCTGCACCGTCACCTAAGGCATAATTCTATCAAAAACTGGAATGACTGCTCTCCCCCATGCATAAGGGAGAGTCTTGCAGAGACGGGCTGTCTGCACAGAATGTCTTGAGATGATTGCTGCATCGTGCTTCCTAGTGGGGTGAGAACCACAAGCCTCCTGGAGTAGCAGGCCATGGTTTTCTGTTTAATGTCACTGATTATCCTCCAGGAAGATTGTCTCTCACTAACCACATTCTTGTAGGTTGTAGGGGGAGATTTCCAACTTTGTTGGAAGGAAGTCCATGGGTTCCCTCATCACTCCCTCCACCCCCATCTTTG
The DNA here is from genome assembly GCF_949987535.1 of Balaenoptera acutorostrata. Lineage (NCBI taxonomy): Eukaryota > Metazoa > Chordata > Mammalia > Artiodactyla > Balaenopteridae > Balaenoptera > Balaenoptera acutorostrata. The sequence continues at coordinate 11,362,655 of NC_080073.1, read as the reverse complement.
CTCTTAAGTCTTTAAAGGCAGGATCTGTATTGGATTCATTCTTGAAGCCTCTAGAGTTCCAGAAAAGGGACTTGCACAGAGTAAATAGTAGGTGCCTAACAAATGTTTACCAAGTCACTTAGCGGGGTTGTCATGGCCCAACTGCAAAGGTCTCACCCAAAGAAGATTGTCAGGCTTAAAACCTGGTGCCCAAAAACCCAGATCTTCTTGCCAATTTAAGACTGCAAAGGAGAGAAAACTCCCAGCTGAGAACTGACATGAAAACGTAAGCAAAGGAGGCTAAAAATAAAGAGCAATGTGGGATTCCTCAATTCAGACAGTCTGTGACAGCACCAAGTGTCATGTAGCTCTGAATGGTGAAGAAGAGGAATAAATTTAGAAGGTTTAATGAGGGGGGAATTCTATAACTGCTTGATAAGCGTAAGAGAACAAATGGAATGTGATTTTCTTAGACAGGAGTGTGGTATTCCCTTCTCCCACTCCTCAAATCCCTGGGTGATGCGACACGCTTTCTTACTTCCTGCATACACTCAGGTCACCCATCCCTGAGAGAGTACAGCCAGCGAGGGGGAAGCACACTTTCTGACCCTGCACCCAGAGTGGCTGCTGGGAATGACCCCACCTGCTGAGACTCCTGGTGTTAGGACATAGAGTCATCGAACAGGGGTATTAACAATGGCATCAGCCTTTGTGTCATTAGTTGGTTTTCAAGACTTTTTAGCTGTATAAACCTCACAGAATTTATGCAGAAGTGCAATATATGAGGCAGATGAAGCAGAAATGCTGATTGAAGTTGGGGTTGCTAACGGGTCCCCTCCCTCCACTAGCCTGAAATTACTTCCAGGGAACCCCTGGGGGTCCCGGAGGGCAGGGCTGCTGTGTGCAGGTGTGCAGGTGCTGCACGTGGACAACCTGCGCATTTGCCTCAGAACACAGTTTGAAAAGATTGATACGCTCTAACCGTCTCATGTATAGATAAGGAAATAGAGGCCTGAGGCCAAGTGATTTTCACAATGTGAGGGAATTAGTAGCAGGTGCTTCATTCTGTATTCAGCCCCCCAAAGTAACTTTAACTTGTGCACCAGAAATTACACACACACAAAGAGTTATATGGGAGACCCCACCCTTTGCAAACCATCTTGGGATAGATAATTAGAGATATGGGCATTGCTTGTTTATGGCAGGTATTCTGCTGGAACTAATGAGCCTGCTTGCAAGGCTGGAGGAGGGGGAGGGGAGGGGAGGGGAGGGGGGAAGGGAATAGGCAGAGGCACAGGCAGTGTAACCTGTCGTGCGATGTAGACGCTCGGAGAGCATTGCAACTTCAGATGCCGCCAATGGCCCTTTTAATACTTAGAGCTTCCGTGAAACAGGTCAAATGCTTAGACATGTGGATCTGGATTAAAGTAAATCTGACTGTATGAGCCAGGGTGGGTCACTTAACCTTTCTAAGCATCAATTTCCTCATCTGGGAAATGAGTATAATGATAATTTACACCTCAGGATTTTTGTGAGAGTTGATGAGATGAGCTTAGCATAGGAAGTTGTAATTTAATAAAAGCTAGCAGTTATAACTATTAAGTAGACTTCAGATAGTACTCAAATATTTGCAGGGATGGAGAATTTGCTAGCTTCATTCTTCCTTTGGTTCAGAAGAAACACCATTAAACTGTGAGTGAGATGACTTTAATTCGAGGCTCAGGTCTGTTAATTTTTAATAACAGGGTTGCTGGTTGGCAAACCTCCCAGGATTGCTGTGAGGATTAAACGAAAGAGGGATAAGGGGTGCTTGGTAAACTGTAAAGTGCTCTAGCAACTTATTTTATTTTTATTGTCCCCTGGGGACAATAAAACACAGAACAAACCTTGGTCCGCTAGCACAATTATCCTCAAGTTTGTCCAGATTTGGACTTAGGAAAACTAGTATCCTGTAAATGTCTGTGAATCCTAATGTGTATTCTAGGTAAACTCAATATCCTGTGAAAAGTTGAAAGGTATTCCTAGGGGAAAAGAGCTTCTCACTAAATAAGTTTGGCAAACACACTGTACTGCTGCCCTCTTAGAGATTCACAAGGCCTTTTCTATATTAAAGGTTCTGAGAAGTCCTGCCTTAAAGAAATCTGTTGGATTTTGTTTTACCCAAGTTCCTCAGATGTACTTGCACTCGGAGCCCTTCTTTGGGGAATATCCTTTTTCATCTTGCAAGGCACTGTTTGGGAAATGCTGCCAGCCTTTGACATATTTGAAGAGGCCTGCCGTGTCTTGAGTTTTCTCCCAACTAAATATCATTCCTTGAACTATGTTGCATGGTTTTGAGTCTCACGATCATTTTTTTTTTTTCACATGTCCCATGCATTTATATTTGCTTTTGTCTCATCTGTACTTGAGCACACAGTTCTGGGTATGGCCTGATAATCAGACTAGACTAGGATAGACACACTCTAGGACTCTAGGCTTTTTGTGGAAAGACGAACTTGGAAGTGGGGAGGGTCATATAGGTCATTACCAGCCTTGCTTTTCGTGTTCTCAAGGTACAAATCTCTCCAAATGCTACCACGTCCCTTGGGGTTGCCCCAAGTTTAGACCTCACATGGATTGATCTTGGCAGAGAAGCAATGGCACTGTCCCTCTGCTTGGAAACCAATGGCCCCTAGAGGGCAATGTAGTCACAGAAAAAGACTTTAGAAGCCTGGTTTCTCAGGACGTTTTGGGTGCTAAGCCTACCCAGATGCTGCTCTGGGGAAGAGCTCTACTCTTTCAGCTTATTTTTACTTTTTTCACCGAATGCCTTAGGAAATAGTCAAAATGTCAACTGGAGCATAAAGGCAAGCCCTGAGGAAAGGTGGAGTTCCCAGAGGATAGACTCAGCAGTGCCTCAGAGAGGAATGGGGTCTGATGTCAGCCCCACTGGGTGGTGGCTGTGGCTCTCGTGTCATCGTTGTTTGTATCTCTTGCTATTATTATATAAAGCTTCTGATTTAGGTCTTCAGTTATTAGGAAACATTGATCCTTATCTTGAGCTGGAGCAAACTTCCTTAAGCAACAAATACTCTAATGTTCCTGGACTCTGGGTTTTAGAATGTGATCAAAAGTTTAATGCAAAGGGGAAAGTGGACCTTTTATTTCAACAAGTAATGAACTGTTGTCTATCAGGATGTAAGCCATTGTCTCAGTCATCCACGTGGTGGAGAGAAGAGGTTTAGCTGGTGCTGAGTCACTTTTCTTGCATCTGCTACTTACCAGTAGGGTAAACTTGGGCTAGTTATTTCAGCCCTGTGTGCCTGAGTGCCATTGGTATATAATGACACGAGGCGGCAATGTCTACCTTAAAGGATGGTGTGAGGATTCAGTATAAGGACAGGTGTAAAACGTCTTGTGTAACAGCGGCTCTCAAAGTATGGTTCCTGCACCAGCAGCGTGAGCATCACCTGGTAACCTGTTAGAAATGCAGATGCTCAGGCCCAGTCCCAGATATCCTGAGTCAGAGACTCTGGGGGTAGGACCCAGTGATCCGTATTTTAACAAGCCCTCCAGGTGGCCCTGAGGCATGCTAAAACTTGAGAAGTGTTGTTGTATCATAATTGGTTTATCGATGCTCAAATTAATAGCATTTTATTATTGTTGTTATGAATTGTTGCTGGGAGTACAAAATACGCAGTCCCTACTTAGGAGATGGACAGTCTTGTTGGAAAATCAAGGTGTTGAGTGTGATATAGCCAAACAATCGGTGTGTTTTTTTGACGATAAGAAAAGTAGAAATTTTAAGATAAGAGAAATGGATGCCTGTAGGACGGGAATGACCTGACAAAGGTGGGCGTGAAGGATGAATAGTATTGAAAAGGCAGATGGACTTGAGCAGGGCATTCTGGTTGAGGAAACAGCAGTAGCGACAGCTATGGCTTACTGGGGAGAATAATCAAAAAGTATTGAGATGGCAGCTGCCTAAGTCAACATTTATTTAAAATTTCTGACCATCCAGCATAGGTCAGATACTATACTAGCACTGGGGCTCTGGAGATGAGAAAGACCTGGAGCAATGAATTCTTAAAGATACCTTAAGAATGTGGAATCATCCTCATCCTCATCATAAATACCTTGATGTGTTGAGAACTGAGGTGTTAGACACTGTTCTGAGTAGTTGACGTGAATCTGCTCACTTAATTCTAAGAAAAACCTGATGACATATGTATTCTTCTTCTTCCCATTTTATGCATGCAGAAACTGTGGCTTAAAGAGGTAAAATATATCTCACTGCAAGGCATGCAAGTAATTAAGTAGAACTGGGAACTGAACCTGAACCCAGTTCTGTCTGAGATTCTAAGTGGCTTTTAAGTAAGTGGTCAGTTCTTCTTAAGGGCTGGAGGGATTGGGTGCAGAGCCAGTAACGCTCACCCAACACTGCATTTGCTCCTCAATATTCCCCAGCCCTTTGTGCAGTGAAGTGAGGCCACATGACTAATTCAGGCCCAAGAAACGTGAGAAGAAGGGACATGTGTCACTTCTGGACTCAGGCATTGAGAAATCGCTACGTAATCCTCCAGGCTCTCCTCCCCTGCAGTGGCGACGTCCAGGGCAGATTTGTGTTCTAGATGTACTGTTGCAAGATCATGGAGCCTTTGTTGGCCTGAGAGGCTGAGTCACTTTGTGGAGTAGAGTCTCCTGGGGATCTTGGCTGGATATGTAGCTTAAGCAAGAAAGATCCCTCTGCCAAGGCTGTGATCTGGGGGATTATTTCTTACCTCAGCAGAGCTTAGCCTGTGCTGACTAATACAGTTTATAAAAGGGGATAAAGTTAGACATATAGAAGAGAGAATTTTGAATTTCGGCCTGAGGATATTCCAATGTAGTTTGTAGGCAGAGTGAACCATGGAAAAATTTTTTTTGGTAAGAAATGTAAACTTTTTTGTCTCTTTTAGGAACTGAGTTAAAGGGAGACAAAACAGTGTATATATAACATTTTTTGAGATAATCCTGTTTTAAAATGTTCTTTTCCAGTTATCACCCTGAAAATAATCCATCCCAGGTCCCTGGAGAATCCAATATTTGGAGGCTAATTCTAAATTTTCCTGGCTTCTTCCTATATACGGAATCAACACACACATATACACAGACATATATGTACTCACCAAAACAAGCGAAGCAAGAACAATGAAGAAAGAAAAATTATGTTCTACGCTTGTGTGTCCTAATTTTCAGTCTGGGAAAATATGATTCCTTTAGACATTTTCTCCTAGCTGCCCCAAGGAATGTCTTCAGAGTTCAGTCCCACAAGCTGCACTTGATCTTGAAGTCCATGTTCAGGCCTTTCTCTCTGCCTTTGGCAGATAAAATGCGACAGCACTGCTCTCTGTTAGTCTGGCCGCCAGCCTGTGTAAGATATACCTCTTTTAGCTTTTTCCCCCTCCCTGAAAAAGACGCTGAGAGCTCTTTCAGACCTTTTAGATTCTTGGTGTGAGCTTGGAGCTCAGCTGAGGTGGGTAGGATCCCAGAGCCGGTTAAGGGAGTCTTTGTTATTTATTTTTAATGTCAAATTATAGCAAGAACCTCCAGAGCCCCTAGGGAAATATCTTTGAACAGAGTATAGTATTGTGGTGAATCTTTCAGCCAGGTAAAAGTTCAAGAGCCAATTGCCAAGGGCAAGTGAAAGCGAGTGGGAGAAGGAGGTATTATTTAAACATTTGTAGATAGAGACAAACATGTACTCATTTATATGAGGATCTATAACCAGGAAAAAACACATCTCAGCAATGAATATATTCATAAAGAAAAGCAATGTGGAATCAATAGTGGTTGTTTACTTGGTTTTCATAAGGCCAAACCTCACTGAGAGATAGAATGCTAAGAGGCAGCTGTGTTATTAAACAAATATGCCAAAGGAGAGTCTAAGGATGGGGCAATCTCTTGTCCAGTGTCTAAATTCTTGGTTCTATGGCCTTGGACGGTCTGGTATAGAAGGTGGGTGTGTTTGGGCCAGCATGACAAAGGGTCCAAGAAGGTAAGGCATCAGATCTTGGGGTGGGAGATCATACATATGTCACTTAACATTAACGGGCTTCAGTCCCCTCATCTGAGAAATGAAGATTTGGTCATTTATTCAACAGATATCTACATTCCTTGAATTTCTAAACGCTTGGGAAACAGCGGGGGAATAAGATGGTGTGGTCAGGCGCTCACGTAAGCAAACGCGTGAACCAGCTAATTTTTGTTAGCTAGTGGTGCTGTAGGGAAAAACACCAAGTTGAAAAGATAGAAAAGGACCGAAGGGTAGAGATGTAATTTAGGTTGGATTTGAATGACAAGAGGAGAGAGCCACACTAAATTCTCAGAAGCAGAAGGGAACATATGAGCAGAAATAAGCCGAGAATGTGTTGAGCAGGAAGAAGCAACGTGACTAAAGCAGAAGGGGCCGGGGCAGGGCGGAGGTGGGAGGTCTGGACGGAGAGACAGGCAAGCAGCAAGTGACACAGTGCCGTGTGGTCTGTGGGGAGATGTTTGGATTTTATTCCAAGCACAAGGGGCAGCCGTTAGCAGGCTTAAGCAGGGAGTGATGTGATCAGATTTGCGTTTTTCAAGACACCATTCTGGCTGCTTCTCAGAAATAGATTATTGAGGAGCCCAAAGTAGGAGCAGAGAGACAAGTTAGGAGGCTCTTTTTTTTTTTTTATAAATTTATTTATTTATTTATTTATTTTTGGCTGTGTTGGGTCTTCGTTTCTGTGCGAGGGCTTTCTCTAGTTGCGGCGAGCGGGGGCCACTCCTCATCGCGGTGCGCGGGCCTCTCACTATCGCGGCCTCTCTTGTTGTGGAGCACAGGCTCCAGACGCGCAGGCTCAGCAATTGTGGCTCACGGGCTTAGTTGCTCCGTGGCATGTGGGATCTTCCCAGACCGGGGCTCGAACCCGTGTCCCCTGCATTGGCAGGCAGATTCTTAACCACTGCGCCACCAGGGAAGCCCAGGAGGCTCTTAAAAGTGTCTCAAGATTACCTTTGGATCAGGCGAGGCAAAGGAATTTTAAAATGATGCATCCTAGCGTCTGCCTAAATTCAAGCAAAGAACACCCCTCCCAAGCCCACCTGAAACTCATAGGGACCAAGAGTGTTGGCTGTTTGAGGTGCATATTCCGTTTACTGAATCAGAGATGAAACATCAAGTGATCAAACTCATTATTAGCAAGTGTCTCGTTAATTGTGATGTGAAGAGTGATGATTCCTGGTCTTAGGTATTGATTTAGCCAGGAAACGGAAATCGCTTGAGTAACTAACTAACACAGGAGGGTTTTCATGGCGACAGCTGGACGCGTAGGTGGCGGCGGCACCGCAGACGTGAAGCAGGGGGCAGTGAGGCAGCCAGAGACCAGAGTCGTAGCAAGACGCCAGCGCTCCAAGGCTGGAGGGACAAAGGGAGGGGGTAGTTCAGCTGGAGCCCAGTGACCCGGTCACTTGAGGAAGCTGGAACCGTGGAGGGCTTGTCCGGAGTGAGCGAGAGGCCTGAAGGCAACGCAGGCACCGCCAAGGATGCTCGGGAGAGACACCCTGCTGCTCTCTCTCCCTGCCTTTCAGTGTCTTGCCAACACTTCCCGCTGGACCAAGCCACAAGAGCTAAGCCAGAGTGGGGGCCTGGAAAGCACAGCCTGTAGGCTTCAGTGTGGTGTAGAACCGAGCAAGGGGGTAGGGAACGGGGGTACCTGGGGACAAACAGGCCCAGGACAGATCCTAGCCCTGCCTTCTCCCTCCGAATTCAGAAAGCGGGAAGTACCATTTAGAGCTGGGGAAGGACGGACAGTGGATGTAGGCAACCCCTACCTGCTGTTCATTGTCTTGGTGTAATAAGAGCTTATTTGTCTGTCACATGGCAGTCCGATGCAGGTATTCCTGACTGGCGAGTGGTTTTTCTCCATGGAGTGACTCAGGGCCCTACCACCTCTTAGGACCCAGAGTCCCCGTCAGGCAGCCAGCAAGTGGGGCAAGAAAGTGCGGAGAAACCCCATCAGTTTCTTTATTTAATCCTCACAACACCTGTGTGAAGTGGGCACTACTCTGCAAATGAGGAAAGTGGGGCACAGAGAGGTTCATGAACCAGCCCAAAGTCACACAGCTAGTAAGTGATGGAATGGAAATGTAGGATGGAACTATGTAAGAATGGTGAACAACAGCCAAGTGGCGGATGAGCTGTTGCTGAGAGTGGCTTACATCTCAACGAAGAGAAAGAGATCTGGAAAAATAGCACCAAGAATTCTAAATTAATAGGATGAAATTAAATAGGGGTATACAGTGGACCCTTGAACAACATGGGTTTGAACTGCTTGGATACACTTATGTGCGGATTTTTTTCAGTACGGTCCTACACGATCCATGGTTGGTTGAATTTGTGGATGCAAAACCTCAGATAAGGAGGGACAACTGTAAGTAGATATCTGCACTTAAACTCAGAAAAGCTACTGTGAAAGATGTAACATTTCTACTCTCCTTTAGAGCTTTCTTTTAACGGTGTAGATGTATACTTGTGTTCTGTTTCTAGGCTGAGTCATTTTTAGAAATAAACAAGGTATAAATTAAAAATAAATGCCTACATGCATATTGGATGAGAAACACCTGGTTTAATATCAGCTTACGAGAAATAGACTTAAAGGTTTTAGTTGACTGCAAGCTTATTATGAATCAGCAGCGTGAGGTGGATTTCAAAAAAGGACTTCCTTCATCTTAAAGTCACATCAATAGAAGCTAAGCATCCTAAACAAGGGTGGTAAAAGCTCTTCTCTGCCTTGGTCCAACCTCAAGTGTTTGGTTCTGAGCATCGTATCTGAGGAAGGATGCTGACAAAGTAATGTGTATCCCACAGAAGGCAACAGTGATGGAAAAGGTTCTTAAAACCCTTATCCTATGGGGATGGGTTAAACTCAGGAGCAGGAGAGTTAGAGAGAGTGTGATATGGAGAGACAGTAGTATAAGCAGTAGGTTTTCTCTGCAGGGCTCCAGGGGATGGAGTCTAGAGCAGGAAGCTGAAAGAGCAGTGATTCCAACCCAATGCGAAGGACAATTGTCTAACAAAAATGGAATGGGCTAAGTGTACATGACCAGCCACTGGAAACCAAGACTGAATAGAGCTTGTGAATGGTTAGTGCAGATAAGACTCCTTTACACGGCTTGGGAGCCCCTACGTGCCTGGTTCCTACTTTACTCTCCAGAATCCGTGTTCTGCAAAGCTCTTCCTTGTCTCTGCATTCCAGCCCCACTGGCCCTATTCAGTTCTTCATATACAAACTGACTTGTCCTACCACAGGCCATTTGCATATGATTTCTCTCTGCCTAGAATGTTTCCCCATTTCTTTTTTGATACTAGACATCGTAACAGGTGTGAGGTGATATCTCATTGTGGTTTTGATTTGCATTTCCCCAATGATTAATGATTTGATATTAAATACATTAGTAATGTAAAGCTCTTTGAACAGTACCTGGCACATGGTAAGCTTTCTATAAGTTTTAATTATTTTTACTGATATTAATATAAAGATTGATTGGTTATGGTTGTACTCTAGGCAATGTACTAGATACATAAATACAGTATCATATTTAATCCTCACATTAAGCCAGTCAAGTAGTGATGATATCACTTTCACTAGAGATTAAATGTCTCGCTCAGGTTCCCAGAGCCAGGAGTTTGGGGTTTGCAAAGAAAGAAAATGGGAGGGCATCCCAGGCCGTGGGAATGGCCTGGCCTGTTGCGTGCAGAGTCACTGCAGCCTGGGATGTGTGTGCGGGGGTGTTAGGGGAGCGGGGAGTGTCAACATCATCTCTCATTCCCTCTGTTTCTAAAATACGGTTCATTCCTAGAGCCCCCAGCTGTACTCTGGCCCCAGTCCTCTCCCTGCAGGTTCTTGTTTCTCTACCCTGCAGTGAGACCGGCTGGTCTGCCTTACGTATTTGTTCCTGACAAGTCACACGAAAAGTCATGTCGCTCTTTGGAAGCAAACAGGAATTGCTCAACTTCTTTAGCATGAGGGGTACTGGGATTCCCTCTCCTGCAGCTCCTTAGCCCCGAGAGAAAGCCGGCGTGGTAACAAGACCATAGCTCTCTGCGAGATTTATTCTACTGTGCTTGGGCTGTGGAGCTTCACGCATCGCTTTTGAAATGTCCCTGGAATAGAACCAGGGTATCATCGACTCCTTGTAACTACAGCTATATTTCGGTACCGGCTGACATGATAGTACGTAAATGGGCACATTTGCACAATATATTGAATTTCCAGTTAAACCTTAATGAAAATTAGTTGAACTGGACTGTCCCACAGGAAAAGAAGATGTAATGAGTGTTGCTTTCCTTCAGTCTAATGCTATACAATGTAAAGCAACTTGGGGGAAAAAGTTTTTGCCTTTACTTAGTCTCCTCATGTATTCTACCTTCATAATCTTTCCCATTAACTAATGTGCCCCAAGATTTCCCAAAGAATAAGCACTCACTCGTGTGTAGAGCCTTAAAGACACAAACAGGCCCTATGAAGAGTGCCTTAGCTCTTTTTTTCCTGCTGCTGAAGAAGGTAGCCAGCTTCCAAATGAGTGTACCACTAGAACAGAAATCCGTGTTTATTAAGATTTCTAAGCATCCATTAAGTAACCAGTTATTATTATTATTTTTTAATTAATTAATTTATTTTGGCTACGTTGGGTCTTTGTTGCTGCGCGTGGGGCTTCCTCTAGTTGCGGTGAGCGGGGGCTACTCTTCGTTGCATTGCGCGGGCTTCACATTGCAGTGGCTTCTCTTGTTGCGTGCAGAGCACAGGCTCTAGGTGCGTGGGCTTCAGTAGTTGTGGCATGCGGGCTCAGTAGTTGTGGCTCGCAGGCTCTAGAGTGCAGTCTCAGTAGTTGTGGCACATGGGCTTAGTTGCTCCGAGGCATGTGGGATCCTCCCGGACCAGGACTCGAACCCGTGTCCCCTGCATTGGCAGGCGGATTCTTAACCACTGTGCCACCAGGGAAGCCCAAGTAACCAGTTATTTCAAGCAATTTTTACGACAGTAAAATCGTTTGGACTATCTCTTCTTTTTTCTTTTTTAAACATCTTTATTGGAGTATAATTGCTTTACAATGGTGTGTTAGTTTCTGCTGTATAACAGAGTGAATCAGCTATACATATACATATATCCCCATATCTCCCTCTTGCATCTCCCTCGCTCCCACCCTCTCTATCCCACCCCTCTAGGTGGTCACAAAGCACAGAGCTGTTGTGGCACGGACATATATACACTACCAAATGTAAAATCGATAGCTAGTGGGAAGCAACCGCCTAGCACAGGGAGATCAGCTCCGGACTCTCTCTTCTTAAAGGAGGACTCTCTCTCCCCACCTCTCTGCTGTGTTAGGTCTTTAAGACCTTTGCACGGCTCGGCATGTGGAACTTCCCCCCACCACGGATAGAAATTGCCCCCCTCTGCAGTGGAAAAATGGAATCTTAACCACTAGATCACCAGGGAAGTCCAAGACCTTTGGAGCTCTTAAGCTCTGAAAAACACTATGCCTATCCCCACTTTAATTGCTATGTTTGAGTCAAAGTACAATAAAAACAAAACTAAACTTTTCCCCCATTTTTTAAAATTGAAGTATAGTTGATGTACAATATTACATAAGTTACAGGTGTACAAGATAGTGATTCACAATTTTGAAAGGTTATACTCCATTTATAGTTACTACAAAATACTGGCTATGTTCCCTGTGTTGTACTGGTAGCTTATTTTATACATAATAGTTTGCATCTCTTAATCCCCTGCCCCTATCTTGTCCCTTCCCCTTCCCTCTCCCCAATGGTAACCAGTAGTTTGTTCTCCATATCTGTGAGTCTGTTTCTTTTTTGTTATATTCACTAGTTTGTTGTATTTTTTAGATTCCACATATAATTGATATTATACTGGATTTGTCTTTCTCTGTCTGACTTATTTCACTTAGCATAATGCCCTCCAAGTCCATCCATGTTGCTGCAAATGACAACATTTTGTTCTTTTTTTATAGCTGAGTAGTAGCTGATAAAGAAGTATTCACATCTTCTTTACCCATTCATCTGCTGATGCGCACTTAGGCTGCTTCCATATATATCTTGGCAATTGTGAATAATGCTGCTATGAACATTTGGGTGCATGTATCTTTTCAAATTAGTGTTTCTATTCTTTTTTTTTTTTTGGATTTATACCCAGGAGTAGAATTGTTGGGTCATTTGGTAGTTCTATTTTTACAAATTTTAAAATAAGTAGGAAGAAATCCAACAAAGTCTGATTATCCCCCATACGGGAACTCATGTACACAGCCTTCTGACTTCTGGGTGGACTTGGGAACGTGCACGGACCACTGACAGTGTCTGCTACACTCTATTATATGCTCCGTGGTAGCATTTATTCCTGTTGTAATTTAGCAGTTTTCTGCATAATTATTTTCTTGTCCCTTTCCTTCATTACACTATAACTTCCATGAAGGCATGGAACATATCTGATCACTATTGTATCCCCAGCATATAATGCAGAACCAGAGCCTGGAATATGGTATCTGCTCAATCAATATTTGTTGGAAAAAAATAGTTAATATTTTAGTGATCAATTAGTATATCAAAGGGATATTTCTAAGTGCTTTACAGGTAATATATCATAAACTCTTTACAACAATGCTTTTAATATAGTCATTTTATTGACGAGGACCTTGGAGCACAGAGAGGTTAAGAAACAAAACCAACGTCACACAGTAGTAAGCGTCCCTCAGATAGGAAGCTTTACATTTTATGTATGACTTTAAATAGCTTTCAGATGGTCTCAATCTGGTTGGAATACTCTGTTCCACAGCAGCTGTCAGGAAGGTAATTGACCTGGTGCTGAAGGGAGAGTACGGTGTCTTCAGTGACACAGTCAAAAATACTCAAGATCCCTACTGCTTGAAGAATATTAGACCTCAATTTTCTTTTTTGTCCTTCAAAGTTTAAAAATTCCCAGTCATAAAGGAAAGCTGTAGAGGTGTACTGCTGCAGAATTGCAGGATAGGTCCAGAAAGGTACATGGTGGGAGAAAAACATTCTTTCTAGAAGGTGAGAGAGACATGAGAACTGCGTTATGGATTACACCTTTGGAAAAGAACGTTGGTGGGTTATGTAATACGACGTCGCGGAGTCTCAGATCCTGATCTGGTGCCCCCTTCACTAACATGAGGGGTGCTAAGTTCCACAGTCCTTGGGTGGTGGCAGCCGCTGCAATCTTGTCTCAAACTCCTTTTGATTCCTCCTTTCCCCATATCCCTCCACTCACCTGTTACTAGCTGGGACGTTCTATTTCAGGAATTTTCTGAGTAACAGAAAGGCCAAGTCAAACCTGCTTAAGCAAAAGAGATTTTATTGGCGGAGACGGTGGAAGAAGTTCACTGGGGGGACTAACTTTCCCCGGGGGCTCCAATGGTGTCATGGTGAATCTGCTGCTTCTCTAGATCTGCTTTCCTCTGTGAGCAGTTAGTTCAGGCGGGCTCTTTCCCATGCAGTAGCCCGTACTGCTTCCAGTCCTGCAACCCATCCTCTCAGCAAAAGCAGTCAAAGCTGCTTCATTTGGATTACTTAGCATCATGCCAGCTGCTGTAACAAACAACCCCCTACAGTGAATGGTCTTGGAGCAATACGAATCTAGTTTTCTCTCGCATGATGGTCTGATGCTGGTGTTCCTGACTGGCGAGTGGCTTTTCTCCATGGGATGAGCGATTCTGGGTCCCACCATCTGTTAGGGCTCAGAGTCCTCTTCATTTAGTCAGCAAGAGGGTAAAGAAAACGTGGAGAAACCTCATCAATTTCTTAAAGAATGTTAACTCTTCCTTCAGCAAGAATTGGCTCCATGACTCTACGGGGGGATAAAGAAAGATGAGAAATGTGGTCATTGACTGAGTAACTGCTTCCTAGTATCAATTGCACATGATGGAAAGGTGGTATGAATTTTTTTTTTTTTTTTTGGTTATACAATGTGATTTCTTAAAGGTGTACAACACGATGGTTTAACATCCGTATACCTTGTGAAACAATTACCACCATGAAGTTAACTAACGTATCTATCATCTCACATAGTTACTTTTTTGTTCTTTGGTGAGAACACTTAAGATCTACTCTCTTGGCAAGTTTCAAACATACAATACAGTGTTACTAACTATAGTCATCATGCTGTACATTAGATCCTCAGAATTTATTCATCTTGTAACTGGAAGTTTGTATACTTTGACCAACATCTCCCCATTTCCCCCCCCACCCCCGCCCCAACCATTCTACTTTCTATATCTGTGAGTTCAAGTTTCTTAGATTCCACATATAAGGAAGATCATACAGTATTTGTCTTTCTGTGTCTGGCTTATTTAGCTTAGCATGATGTCATTCAGTTTCACTCATATGCAAACAGAATTTTCTTTTTTTTATGGCTGAATAATATTCATATATATATACATATATATAATATATCACATTTTCTTTAACCTTCCTCTGTCAGCAGACACTTAGGTGGTTTTACATCTTGGCTGTTGTGAATAGTGCTGCAATGAACATGGGAGTACAGATATCTCTTCAAGATACTGATTTCATTTCCTTTGGATACATACCCAGAGGTGGTATGGCAGGATCAATTGGTACTTCTATTTTTAATTTTTCAAAGAACTTCCAAATTTTCTGAAATTAAGCCTTGGGCTGGTTTGGGTCATATCCTTATTCTTGAATTAATAATTGTGACTAAGGAGATGAAATGCATTCATTGATTCTGTCTTTCATTCAGTAAATATTTATGACAGCTATTATGTGCCAAGCACGATTCTCAACTCTGGGAAAACGGACCAAAGCCCCAGCTTGCATGGAGTTTATATTCTAGTGAAGCCAAATAAACAATTTACATATATAGTATTTTAGATGGTGCTATGATAAACAATAAAGTAAGAAGGAGGATAGAGAATACTGGGGAGTTGCAGACTGGAATTTTTGATTGAGTGTTACAGAAGGCTTCACTGAGAAGTTGACATTTGAACAAAGATTTGAAGAAGATGAAGGAGTGAGCCACGCAGATATAGGGGAAGAGTGGTCCAGGAAGAGGGAATGGTTAGTACAAAGGTCCTGAGCCAGGAGCAAGCCTGGCGTATTTGTGGAAAAGGAAGGAGGTCAGTGTGACTGAAAAAAAGTGAGCTTGGGGGAAAGAAATAGGAGGAGAGGACAAAGGGGTAAGAGAGGGCAAATCAGGTAGAACCTCACTGGCCATTGGAAGGACTTTGGCTATTACTGAATGAGATGGGTGGTCTTGGGAGGGTTTTGAGCAGAGGAGTGACATGATGTGAATTATGTTTCAAAGTTATTCCTCTGATTACTCTTTCAGAAATAGATGGTGGAAGAGACTAGGAAAGTTATAGGAAAGGCAAATGCATTCCTCCAGTGATGAAATGATGTTGACACAGACCAGGATGGTCTGGTGGAAAGGATGGTGAAGGTGGAAAGAGAAGTGGTCAGATTTTAGGTATCTTTTGAAGATAAATGAATTATGCTGATTATCGAGTCTTGGGAGACATGTTTTTTTCTGGAGCCAGGAAAGTGGAGCCAACACATCTCAACCCCATGGAAGTCAGAGAAGTGGTTTCCCAATGAAAATTTGAGGTACTCCCACAAGAGGAAGGGAATAGTGATTGGGCAGTTCTCAGTCAGGATGGATGGACCAGATTATGCTGCAGTAAAAGACAACCTCAAAACCCAAGTGGTTTAATGCAATGAAGTTGTACCTTTTGCACCAACTGCATGCCCAATGCAGGTTACTAAGGAACATGTACTTATGAGAGTAAATCCGTGTTTTACCCGTATTACCTTGGGTGAGATATGCTGAGGCCAGATGCAGGTCAGGAGAGAGAAAATGGAAAGAGTTTTCTGTTTTGTTATCCTCACTGCTTCTTGGGAGAGAACACAGAGCCCCATGCAGGGCCAGGTGGGGAAGCACTGGGGTGGGTCATGGGGCAGAGAGAGGGCAGGGAACTGAGGACAAGCACCCTCATTGTGGTTTCTGTGTGAAGGACAGGGGGATTCAGGGCAAGAGGTCTAGGATTGGCTAATTTGAATAACTTAAGTGGGCTCTGCAACACAGGGCTGTACTTGATTGTCTGGTACTTGGACCAAGGGTCATTAGGGTGGGTCTGTGGTGGCCTGGAGTATGAGAGCCCAATAAGGGAGGCGTTTCGGGGTGTGGACCTAGCAGGCTGTTTCAGAAGGGGAACTGACTGACCTCTCACTAGGGCCTGGGTCAAGGCAGCATTAACACGAACAAGCAAACAAACAGTATTATAGTCAGGGAGTCAGAAACTTCACCATCTCAACAGGAGGCCTCAGGATTGGTTATAGTCAAGAGAATGGAGAATTGTGTACAGGTTCTTCAGTGCTTCACCAAAAGAGACTCATGACACTTCCTATGACAGTTAACTGGCCCTACCAGCATATGGCCCTACCTAAGTTCAAGAAGCTGTGTGTCTGGAGGGAGAGGAGAACGAGAAATCTTGCTGAGCACCTGTAAAGTCTACCACAGGAGTCAAACCCAACAGACATCCACTGTGCACTCCATGTTTTCCAAAATCACAGTGTGTGTTCACTTTGCTTACACTTCCATCATCCATCTTCTGTAATCTACTCATTCTCTGAGACCTTGCACTAAAGACCCTTCCTCTGTGTCTGATTCCTCTGTAACTGCCCTTTCTCATTGCCCCAGTGAATATTTATTTTTCCTTCCTCTGTGTTCCAATAGCAGGTGATTTATGGCATCTTGAAAATGTATTTCTGGTTCTAAAGTTAATGCAGCTCTAGTTATCTGTTGCACCTAATGGATCGACCCACAAACCCAGTGACCTATGAAAACAATGATCATTTATATTACTCACATATGTGTTTGTGATGTGGCCAGTGGCCAGCGGGGCAGTCCATCTGTCTTCCATGTGGCATCAGCTCTGGTGGGTCATTGGGGCTGGAGGATCCAGATGGATCTAGAGGATCACTTGCATGGCTGGCAAGTGGGAGCTGGGTTCCTCCCCAGGGCAGTTTTGGCTTCCGCACAACATGGTGGCTGGGTTCCAGAAGGAAGCATCGAAAGAGAGCCAGGTGGAAGCTGTGTTACCTTTAAGATTTAGCCTTAGAAGTCCCGTGGTGTCACTTTGGCTGTAGTCACAAGCCCACCTGGATTCAAATGGAGGGAATAGAGACCCCACCTCTTGAAGGAGGAATGTTAAAGTCACATTGTTAGAAGAGCATATGGGATGGGAGATACTGTTGTAGAAGTTTCCAGAAAAAATTTGACACAGCAAATTACCACTTCAAATCCATTTTAGAATCAAGCAGGGTGATAAATAATAAAAACTGTCGAGGGGATTCTTGTATACCTGTGGGCTCCTTCAGAAGATGGGTTGAGGTTTATTCATCTTTTTGTGCCCTGTGCAGAGCCCCAGAGGTAGAGGCTTGGGTGCAGAAACTGTTTGTTGCCTACTTAACAGCTACTGTTTCACCCTTTCTTCCTTACCAATAAATCCCTCACTTTGTTTGGGAGGCAAGGTGCCCCAGAAAGGTGGGCCCAGAGCTAAGAAATGAATACGATTGGTCCAAAGCATTAATGGCCATCATATTCTTTTTTCCTGGCTTATTGGGTTAGGAATGGTTATGCGATCCAATTCTCCCCAAAGAGATGTAAGAGAAAGTCTGTTGCAAGGAATTGTGGAAAATATTTCCTATTCCAGAAAAAGAGAAAGGCACGCTCTTGGAGAAATCCCACCTTCTTTCCTACCTTTGGATGATGTTGTGGGAGAATGTTATGTTTGAAGCTGTAGTAGCCATCTTGAAATCATGCCTGTATTTCCATGGGGATCTCAAAAAATCCAACCAATATTTCTGGTGTTGTTTAACTGCTAGATTAACCAACTTCTGAACCTGCCTCTCTCCAACTTCTTGTTATGTGAGGTGATTAATTCCTATTATTTAAAGCCAATTTTAACTGGCTCCTTCAGCTGTTATTTGCAGCTGAAACGGAGCTCAATTAATGTTCATAGAATTGAATTCCCCTAACTGGTCGGCCAACTTATTTTGTAGTCTGTGCCATGCTCAAGAATAAGTGCAAAGGATTTTTAAATCTCATTTCTGTGTACGCTGCTGCTCTAAGGTTCTTCTGTGAACGTCAGAGACTTCAAAGTTGGATTGCCTGGAAATGTTTCCAAACCAGAGCTCTTTAGCCCACTGAAGTCTAAGTGGTAACTTTCCTTAGGAAATTTCTCTTTTTGGTCCAAACATTAAAAACACCAAAGGCCTCTGGGTGAGCTGGCTTCTTGGTATCCCCAAGTCTTGCAGCTGAGATATGATGACTAACTACAGGCAATTAGAGAGTGAAGTTGCTACCGAGGGCTCTGAATAAATGGAGAATACAGCTGAGTGGAGGAAGGTCTTTCTGGCATCAACCAGGGAAAGCTTTGCGAAACCACCGGTAAACTTCCCTGAGCTGCCCCAGCAAAACCTCCCACTTTTAAGCAAAACTTTACTCATGTTTGGGGCATGTTACCTAAAGTATTGTATTTATTTGACTTTTAAAATTCTTCACAGACAGTTATTATTATTTTTAATAGCACATTTTTACCCCATTCCCCCAGGGGATTCTACATAGGGCTCCAGGGCCTTAGCCAAAGTTTTTTTTTTTTTTTTTTTAAATATTTATTGATTTATTTGGTTGTGCTGGGTCTTTAGTTGTGGCAGGCGGGCTCCTTAGTTGTGGCATGCAAACTCTTAGTTGCAGCATACATGTGGGATCTAGGTCCCAGTCCAGGGATGGAACCCGGGCCCCCTGCATTGGGAGCACAGAGTCCTAACCATTGCGCCACCAGGGAAGTCCCTAGCCAGAGTATTTTATGATGAAATAAGGATGGCAATGAGGCAAAGCCCAGTGGGTAGGTGAAGTGTGAAGCTGGATGGCTGTGGTTTTCACAGCTTTAGTTTTTGTCAGTCCCACACCTAATCCTTCCCTTCCTCCTCTCCCCTTCTCTTTATCAGACCTGGGGAGGCAAGTGACCCCAACTTGGTCAATCAGAGGATTCTGCTATCTTCAGCCAGAATGACAGGTTCAGGACAAGCACATACCCAGTGGGGACACCCCGAGTCCCTGTGAGACATTTGATGTATGGATTATTGAAGGAGGGGGTATGTATTCTTGTACCCGTGGGTAGCAAGTATGATGACCCACCGGTGGTGTATTTCCCCCTGCATGAAGAGAGTTTATTTGGAATTGAAAGACGACAGCAAAGCAGAGGAGAGCTTGGGTTATGTGAACCAGTAATCCTCACCTCATCATCATATCAACTCATTCATTCCTTAACATTGTTTGGACTGAGTTAATATTGTTACACACACCAAGAGTCCCTGTTAGCTGAGCATAGTTTCAGGGTCTAATGGGGGACAAAAAGCTGCCCCAGTGCTTACACTTCTCCTGTTTTAACTAGGTTGATCATTTTGTTACTTTGAGGACCAAATAATTACTATCTAACTGGGACACTGTGACGCAGGACAGGTACATTTTGATGGAGAGGATGTAGAAGAAAAAATTCTACAGCTGTAGGTGTAAGTCAGCCTTTCTCAAGCTTGAAGTACCCAGAGTTCAACCCGAGGACACTGGCTACCCTAGTGGGTGAGGCGGAAGGTGGAATGGAAAGACTATATATGCTAATATTTCCTGTATCAACGTTTTGGAGGCAGTTGTGGTAATGTTTCTATTGGAGACAAGAAAAGCGAAAATGATCTAAATTCCAGCAGGAGCATTTACATGAGATATTTTGCAGAAGTTTCTATGAGTGTATTACCCATGGAGTTTAAAATGTTTCTCTCTTGGGAGACATTTAGGGAAAATGAAGAGACTGGACTGATTTGAATGCAGTCATGATGCAGAAGCAGGGAGAAAGATGTAAGGGTAGGGTGACAAGTTGTCCTATTTAGCCTGGGACTGAGAGGGTGCCCAGGATGTAGGACTTTTAATTTTAAAACTGGATAGTTCTGGGCAAACAGGGATGAGCTGGTCACTTCACTTGAGGTCGTAAGCATCCAGTTCATCAATGCATTTATCAAGCACCTACTATTTGCCAAGTATTGTCTTAGTCTCCAAGGACCCATAAATGAATAAGACATAGTCTTTCCCCTGGAAGATCTTTAGAATCATGAAGAGAAATTCAATCCCTCATAAGAAATTCTATGAGCGTTCATGGCAGTTTCACTTACAACATCTGAGTTTTGACTGATGTGAAATCTTAACACAGGCATTGGGGTTGTAAGGTTTCCCATGCATCTAAACATGCTGAACAATTACTGTGATTGGTTGATTAGGCAGAAGTAAAGTTCTTTTTTTTTTAAAGCATTTTTTCTTTTTTTAAATTGAAGTATAGTTAATTTAAAATGTGTTAGTTTCAAGTGTACAGCAGTGATTAAATTATACACATATATATTGTTTTTCAGATTATTTTCCATTATAGATTATTACAAGATATTGAGTATAGTTCCCTGTGATATACAGTAGGTCCTTGTTGTTTATCTATTTTATATATAATAATGTGTATATGTTAATCCCAAACTCCTAATTTATCCTCCACTCCCCACTATCCCCTTTGGTAACCACAATTTGTTTTTTCTGTCTGTGACTCTATTTCTGTTTTTTTTTTTTTTTTTTTTTAATTGGAATATAGTTGATTTACAATGTGTTAGTTTCAGGTGTACAGCAAAGTGAATCAGTTATACATATACATATATCCACTCTTTTTTAGATTCCTTTCCCCATATGGGTCATTACAGAGTATTGAGTAGAGTTCCCTGTGCTATATAGTAGGTCCTTATTAGTTATCCATTTTATATATAGTAGTGTGTATATGTCACTCACAATCTCCCAATTTATCCTTTCCCCCCAGTAACCATAGATTTGTTTTCTACACCTGTGACTCAACTTCTGTTTTGTAAATAAGTTCATTTGTACCATTTTTTTAGATTCCACATATAAGCGATATCATATATTTGTCTTTCTCTGACTTACTTCATTCAGTATGACAATCTCTAGGTCCATCCATGTTGCTGCGCATGGCATTATTTCATTCTTTTTTTATGGCTGAGTAATATTCCATTGTATATATGTACCACATCTTCTTTATCCACTCCTCTGTCGATGGACATTTAGGTTGCTTCCATGTCTCGGTATTTCTGTTTTGTAAATAAGTTCATTTGTATCATTTTTTAAGATTCCACATATAAGTGACATCATATGATATTTTTCTTTCTATGTCGTACTTAAGAAGTGAAGCTCTTTTGATTGGGAAGTGTAGTCTGATTACCTGTATGAAATAGACATTATCAGTGCCCTGCCTGGTTCCCATTTACTGGCTAGTATATCTATCCCATACCTGTTGCGAGTGTTGGCTGTTAATGGCTCTAAACAATTTCTCTTGGTCCACGGGAGCCATTTCAATGGCAAATGCTTGGGAGGTTATGGTCCCATAGCCAACGATATGATATAAAAGCTTGGTCCTCCTGCCTTAAGGGAAGACAGGACTCTGACGCTATTCCCACTCAGGAGCTTCCTGTAGGATCCGGCTGGAGCGGAGCTGAGGCTGAAACCATTTCTTTGTTCTGCTCTTTCTCCTGCCTCCCTCACTTCCTTACAGATTATTCTGTCAAAAAAATCATTTGCATAAGAATCCCCATTTCAGGCTCCCTGTTTCCAGGGAACCTCGCCAAAGATATTGTCTTAGAATAACTTGGAGAGTTGAGAGGACAAAAATTCAGCAGTCAAATATGTCTACTAACTTCTCACTGAAAACTTTGTGAAATGTAAAATTTAAGAAAAGGAAAAAGTCAAAGTTTCTTTTCCATTTTATCTAGTCACGTGTTGTTGTTTTCTTGATGAGGAATGGTTTTACCTCCTTAACCTTTTTATTAAAATATGAATTTGAAAATCTAAGCAATAAAATGTTCTGATAAAGTTAGGCAACTTGCCTGACTGTTTTTCATATTTGAAGATGGACAGTTGCTCCAGTGACAAATCATTTCTCTGGTTTGTTTTTCCAGCAAAGGGTCAGAAGCGTTCTGAGGATTAAAAGGAACAACCCAAGAGTGATAATAAAGAGAATGATAATATTAGCGGTGGCCAGAGGAGGGGGAAGAGTATGGTATAAAAGTTAGGAGTATGAGTTTTAGAGTGACAGGCATTTGGCTTTCTAATACCTCTAAATATCATTTTCCCCCCATTGGCACAATGGCAATGTTAATTGTTAACAATTCCCCCATAGGGTTCTTGTAAGGAATTAAGGCGATAATGCACTTTGACTGTTAGTGTAGACCCTGACCCTTAAGTGCTCAGTAAGGGGCAGCTATTGTGAAATGACTAGGAGAGAAGAATCCTGGTAAACAAAGAGGGTCCCAAGCAGAGGTGTGCTAGGGCTGCCCGCAGGAGCTGATAGTTAAATTTTCAGAAAATCTGTGAGCCTGTTGCTAAACACAGCCATCTTGGAAATCAGCTGTGGAGGGAGCATTTACACCATGACAGTTGGCAGAGGCTACAAATCAGGGCTTCCGCCTCCAAGAGCCGGCTGTTAATCATTTACCAGCACAGCAGGGGGTCCGGGATTGCTCAAAGCTGTGGTGCCGGTGTCGATGGTCTCAATGGATCACGTTCTTCTGAGGTGGGGGTGCTTCTGTTTACTTTCTGCTCTTGTCCTGCTTGCTTCAGATTTCACCGCTGCTGCTCTCTGCCATCTTTCTGCTGTCATATTTCACTCCTTTCTCTCAAATCCTGCCCTTCCTTCAAGGCCCAGACCAAGCATCATCTCCTCCAAGAAGTCCTCCCTGACTACTCCTGCCCTCCCTCATACCCTCTTCTCCACACTCTCCACTTATCACCCGCATCACTCATTTCTTTTTTTTTTTTTTTTGAGAAAGATATTAAGCTTTACTGATTTTTTTTTTAATCAATGAAAGCTTTTACTTTTTTATTTTTATTTTTTTATTTTTTTTGAACTTTTTTTTTTTTTTGGCTGTGTTGGGTCTTCGTTTCTGTGCGAGGGCTTTCTCTAGTTGCGGCGAGCGGGGGCCGCTCTTCATCGTGGTGCTCAGGCCTCTCACTATCGTGGCCTCTCATTGCGGAGCACAAGCTCCAGACGCGCAGGCTCAGTAGTTGTGGCTCACGGGCTCAGCTGCTCCGCGGCATGTGGGATCTTCCCAGACCAGGGCTCGAACCCGTGTGCCCTGCATTAGCAGGCAGATTTTCAACCACTGCGCCACCAGGGAAGCCCTACTTTTTTATTTTTTTACTTTTTTTTTTTTTTAACTTTTTATTTATTTATGGCTGTGTTGGGTCTTCGTTTCTGTGCGAGGGCTTTCTCCAGTTGTGGTAAGCGGGAGCCACTCTTCATCGCGGTGTGCGGGCCTCTCACTATCGCGGCCTCTCTTGTTGCAGGGCACAGGCTCCAGACGCGCAGGCTCAGTAATTGTGGCTCACGGGCCCAGTTGCTCCGCGGCATGTGGGATCTTCCCAGACCAGGGCTCGAACCTGTGTCCCCTGCATTGGCAGGCAGATTCTCAACCACTGCGCCACCAGGGAAGCCCCATCACTCATTTCTTGTGTTCACACTCTTATGTGTCTGTCCAGCCTCTTTGGAAGTTCTTTAACCTCACTGAAGGCAGGGACCTCTGTTTCATCCAATCCCTCCTTGTCCAGTGTGCAACTCAGTGACAACTGGGGTCCAAAGACCCCAGCCCCATGAGTCAGATAATCCAGCTGTGTGTCAGTTTCCTTAAACTAACCTCAGCCAATCAGTTTCCTAGTTTGCAAACTGAGTAGGTGGAATTCATTTCTACATTCTTTGCCATCACCGTTCTAATACATCCTGGCTGAATAGAGCTAACTTCCACAGTGAACTGTGAATGCTTCAAGAACTTGCAGCTTAGATGTGTAATCATCCAACCTAGCTACCTCATAGGATCAGCTACACACAGTAAGTTTTCCACCAAGGCATATCATTAACCCTGGCAGGAATAGTGCCTCCAGGTAGGTATTACACATAAGACCAATTATGACAGACACTATCTGAGTCCATGAGGAAGTCCAGTGTACATCAGTAAATCCCACGCCCAGCCCACTTCTGTTTGTATAAATTTGCTGTACGATTTCAACCATTTAAAAACAATCTCCTCATGGCTTGTGAATGAGTCAGGTTTCCCAGAGGGGTGATGCAGGAAATCACCATCAGAGCTGCTTGGTGAATCACATCCTTTGTGAATGATCACTCATGAGCAGGGAAATATACAGCCCCCACACCACACACTACTGATCAGCGTGTCACCTACCTTGTCAAGGCCACGGGTCACAGGGACTTCGGACCTCGAGGCCAGAGCAGAGATCAGAACAGTATCGAGCAGATGCTGGTTCCATGGAGCGAGCTCTCCTTTCCTTCTTCTCGGGTAGGAAAGATCATTTACTCTGTATTTCTGGCAGATGTACCTTTTGCCTCTCTCCCCTTTGTGAGAAGTTTCATTATGATGAGGCGTCTGCCCTGGAAATGTTAACATGTGCCTCCAGCTGTTTCTGAAGTTTCGAAAATAAAGTTTTTGCCAGGGACGTGACAGTTGGACACACTCCCTCACCTTGATATTCACCAGGCTGCAAGGGACATTTTCCTTATACACCAGCTGGAATCATGACATTCCCTGGTTAAGAACCAGAGGCTCACAGGACCACACTTCCTAGATCTTCCACGGTCTAACACCCTGCTTCCTCAACCCCTTTTTTGCAAGGCTCTCAAAATGCATACTCTCTGCAGAAATTCCTGGGCTTTCTCATTCTCCTTTCTTCCTACATCCCTATCTGCTTGCCTCCTCCTGTCCTCTCTCCTTTCCTTCCTCCTTTGCCTGCTGGTACCTGGCCCTGATGATGCAACTTAGATACTACCCAGGCCTCCAGGAGCTAAGCTTGCCGCTGTCACCCTGGGCTGACCTCCCCTCTCTTCTTTACATATCGAAAGCCTTTGGAGAGCCCTGCTCAAGGTCTAACCCGACCACGAAGGCAGTTATTTGCACCTTTGTTCCCTCATTTAATTAAGCACCAGCTCTGTGTTAGCCCGTGTTAGGTGTTTGCCATTCAGTAAGGAAAAGGATAAGGTTCCTGTTCTCATGGAACTTACGCTGTAGTGCGGGAAGAGAAGAAGAAACAAAAAGTAGATTAGAAAACATCAGATCTCAACGGTGGTTCCAGAATCCCTATATCTAAGGGCTCAGTGGTGGAAATTTGGTGGTAACATCGTTTAGAAGGCATTGACCTTTTCTTAATCTGATTTTACCTGGTAAGGTTTAATGTTAAAAACTGGTAAGATGTCATTGATAGGACCTGGGGGGAGGGAGGAATCAGGAGTTTTTCATGGGTACAGGGTTTTAGTTTTGCAGGATTAAAAGGGTTCTGGAGCTGGATGGTGGTGATGGTGGCACAATGAAGTGAATATACTTCATGCCACTGAAATGTACACTTAAAAGTGACTAAGATCAGATGCAAATTATTATATATAGACTAGATAAACAACAAGGTCCTACTGTATAGCACAGGGAACTATATTCAATATGCTGTGACAGGGACTTCCCTGGTGGTCCAGTGGTTAAGACCTTGCCTTCCCATGCAGGGAGTGTGGGTTCGATCCCTGGTGGGGGAACTAAGATCCCACATGCCTCGCGGCCAAAAAAACCAAAACATAAAACAGAAGCAATATTGTAACAAATTCAATAAAGACTTAAAAAAAATGCTGTGATAAACTATAATGGAAAGGAATATGAAAAAGAATATACATATGTATATATATATTTAACTGAATCACTTTGCTGGACAGCAGAAATTAACACAGCATTTTAAATCAACTATACTCCAATAAAATAAATTTTAAAAAGTGGCTAAGATGGGAAATTTTATGTTATGTGGATTTTACCACAGTTAAAAATAATAATTAAAAAACAAATAAATGGATAAGAGAAAAAGTTTGCAAAACTTTCCATATAAGATTGAGAAAATATCAGTAGCCTATCTCCAAAACCATTATTGTGGGAACCGACTTCTTCGTACCACTTGTCAGAGCGTGCTGAGTACCTGGAGAAAACAAAGCAGGGAAATTTGTTAAAGAGTGACTGACCGGTGGTCATGGAAACCTCTCCAAGTTGATGACAGTAAATGGACAGACGGATGTCAGGAAGGAACCCGGCATGTGCTGATAACGAGAGCAGAACTGACCACAAAAAGGAACAGCAAGAGGGAATAAGCTTGGAATGTTCCAGAAACTGAAAGAAGGAGCCTGTGTAGCTGAAGTGTGATGGGGCTGGAGAGGTGAGCAATCCTTCTGGAGCACAGCTATGGCCACGTGTTTTCATTTCGTCTATGGCTACGCAGGTGCTACCAGGGCTGAGTTGAGTAGTTGAGTCAGAGAACGTATATCCCCCCAAATCAAAATTATTTGTTATATGGCCCTTTACAGAAAGAGTTTGCTGACCTCTGCTTAGAGGGTTGAAAGCAGGAGAATGGAAGTTTAGGAAGATCACAGTGATACCAGGTGGAGTATTTGTGGCTGGCCCTCCAGCTGTCTCCTGTGTTGGTCTAAGTCCCACTAGACTGAAG
Organism: Balaenoptera acutorostrata; assembly: GCF_949987535.1. Taxonomy (NCBI): domain Eukaryota; kingdom Metazoa; phylum Chordata; class Mammalia; order Artiodactyla; family Balaenopteridae; genus Balaenoptera; species Balaenoptera acutorostrata. The sequence continues at coordinate 11,336,001 of NC_080073.1, read as the reverse complement.
GCCTAGACTCTACATTGTTCCCTGCGCAGGGCTGGGCAGAAGAAAGCTCAGGCAGATGGAGGCTACGGGACTTGTTTCAGGTCCTAGAGCTTGAAGTAGCCAAGGGAAGCTTAGAATCCACATCCAACTGAGTTCACAGCCCAGCTACCTTTGATCAGAGAAACAAAATGCCACTATACTCTATAATTCTGGAGCAAAATGAAGTAAATCAGTGAAATGCTGGTGGCATAGAGAAAGTGTAAATAAAAGGGGATTTTTAAAAAAAATACTGTTTTGGTAAAAAAATGACCAGGAGTAGAGGTGACTTCCAAAACTCATTATCCCATCCTCCAATCTCTAGGAAAGTAATGTGCACACCAGCAAGAGAGAGGACGATGAGTGGTGCTTGATGGATGTGGAACTATATGCAGAAATCCTCATTTGTTTTCTTCAAGTCAGCAGAAGATGGTGTTGAGTAACTTCCATCACCAAAAGAACTGTTTTCAAATAGTCTCCCAGCCAAGTTTGACACCCTCAGTACTCGAAATGTGCCAGGGAAGGAAGCTGAGATGATCAAAGTGAAGAAGAAAAAGAGAAGCTAGATATTTGAACCAAGAGAAAGAGTTTTTGCCAGGCCTAATCCAGCAGGTAACACTTAGGATGAGATTTTCCAAAAAGTGAGTTTTGGCTAGCTGCGGCGAAATCATGAATCACAAAATAATGACTTTGGGAGCTGTAAACAGTTTCAATTTATACAGGTGACATTTAAAATGCTAATCAGACCTTAAGATAATTGCTGGAAGTTTGGAAGCCTCTGCTGGGAATTCTTCCAGTTTCTGTGGAAATGATTCAGAACACAACCAGATCGGTGAAGGTGTTTCTGGCTTGGCCGACTTGGGTTTTGACCTCTCCAGAGCCAAGGAATTTGAGTGATTGTCATTTGTGGTGACACGTTTGGTAATTGAAATCAACAGCTTCCAGTTTGTAAACAGAGAGTGAGAACTCATTCCGGTAAGGGAAAGTTTCAGTATAGCTTTTGTGGTTTGGTCACTGTGCAAATGGGGATGCACTGATACTACGAAGATGAGCCCTTTGACCAAGTCTGACGTTCTGTGTTGATTGCAGACCACTTACAAAAAATCACACAGCAGATTTTTTCCCCCCTATGGGCAATATATTCCACAACTTTTCAGGTACTGTGTTTGTTCAACAATCAACAAAAGTTTGAGGGCCTGCCATGTACTGGACTCTGCTCTAGGCCCCAGGACAGGGGATGAACAAGGCTGATCAGGTCCCTGCCCCATGGAGCTTATACGGGGAGGCAGTAATTAACACACAAGTCTGATACATACAGATATAAGGTGGTAGCAGATCCCTGGGACTTCCCTGGTGGTCCAGTGGTTAAGACTTCTCCTTCCAATGCAGAAGGTGAGGGTTTGATCCCTGGTCAGGGAGCTAAGATCCCACATGCCTCACGGCCAAAGAACCAAAACATGGGACAGCGGCAATATTGTAACAAATTCAATAAAGACTTAAAAATGGTCCACATCAAAAAAATCTTAAAAAAAAAAAAAAGCAGATCCCTGATGAGTATTACAACCAAAATAAAGCAGGGTAATGGGAATAGGGTGAGATGTGAGTGACTTGAGGGGTGGAAGTTTAGATAAGTCAGGAAGGGGAGACCTCACGGAGGAAGCTGCATTTGAGCTGAGACCTGGGTGACTAGGGAGCTCCATCCATCTGCAGATCAGGGGCCAGCGTGTCCCAGGCCAAGGGCACAGCAAGTGCTCCTACTAAGAGCTGGACGTAGAGGGATGAATAGGACTCATAAGTTTCCATAAATCCTTTCTTGAAACCTGTTTGAAGACAGTATCATATACTCTTGTCTCGAATGTCCCTGAAAATTTTGTTGCTGCTTTTTGTCAAGGGCCTAAGGTTTAGAGCATTTTTCTTGTAGTATGGAGATCAGTCCTGCCATGTATGGATCTTCCCACTCTCAGCTCTTTCTCTTCTGTTTTGTTATTTTCGTGAACTTTGGACTAAGAGCCGTTGGTTCAAGTCACACCTCTGAGACTTAATGAGCTGTGTGACTGTAAGCAAGTTACTTAATCTCTCTGAACTTTAGTTGCCTCATAGACTGATGAGGGCAATAGTGGTACCTGCCTGCTTCCTTGGGGTCCATGTAAATCCCATAATGAATGTAAAGTTCTAGCCCAGGGCTTGGTGTATAACACTTGCTCAGTAAGTATTTTTTTTTTTTTTAATTTTATTTATTTATTTATTTATCTATCTATCTATTAATGGCTGTGTTGGGTCTTCGTTTCTGTGCGAGGGCTTTCTCCAGTTGTGGCAAGCGGGGGCCACTCCTCATCGCGGTGCGCGGGCCTCTCACCATCGCGGCCTCTCTTGCCGCGGAGCACAGGCTCCAGACGCACAGGCTCAGCAATTGTGGCTCACAGGCCCAGCCGCTCCGCGGCATGCGGGATCTTCCCAGACCAGGGCTCGAACCTGTGTCCCCTGCGTTGGCAGGCAGATTCTCAACCACTGCGCCACCAGGGAAGCCCCTCAGTAAGTATTAATAGTAGACACATTTACTTAATTAATTCCCCTGTTTTCAAAGCGCTTTCACATTCTTACAATGCCCCTGAAACCTGGTGAGATACATGGAGGCTCAGAGTCAACAACAGAATCAGGGAAATGGGAGCGGCCCTGTGCTAATTGTCAGGGCCTCAGACGTTGCTAATCTTGTATGATAGTTGTTTAGCTCTTAATAGCTGTCCCACCTGTGGGAAAAAGTCCTCTAGGGTAAGGGGGTGACCTGTGCAGCAACAAACTTTCAAGGATGACCAGTTCTCCTGGTTTACCTGAACTGAGGTATTTTCTGGGATGTAGCTCTTTCAGTGTTAAAACTGAGGCAGTCCCAGGCAAACTGGGATGGTTGGTCACCCTAGGCTTCCCTGGAAGCCACTGAAAAGCTAGAGGTGAAAAGAAAATGTCTTCAGGGATGCTGGAGCACTTTTTCTGTTTTTGGCTGAGGGTGTTGCTTTCTAATGCTGGGTTTGGCTTAAGAACCAGGACTGTGCAATGCTTGAAAACAAGCACATAGGTTGCTAGAAAAAGAACTTCTAGATTGTGATGTAAACCAGAGTGTAACAGTGCAGTGCGTTATTCAATATTGTGGCCACCAGCCGCATGTGGCTATTATTTGGAATGTGCCAGGTTGTGATTATAATGTGCACCCTAGATTTCTAAGACGCAATACCAAAAAAGAAAGAGTAAAATGTCCCATTGATAGCTTTTGTATTGATTGCTTGCTAAAATGATAATATTTTGAATATATTAGGTTAAACAGAAGAGGTTACTAAATTTCCAAAAAAGGCAGCAGCATAGCAAGAATTTTTGTTTTTTTCTACCTGCAGCCCAAAAGTCACTGGTAGCTGCACACAACGTGGGGTACCAAGAGGCCAGGGAAAAACAGCACCCAGAAAAGCCTCTGCTGCAGATTCTCTGTGAAGCCATCTTGAGGCCAGTAAGTTCTGCATCGTAAGCTCTGGCTCCTGAGTTGGCCTGTGGACCAGCTGTATTAGTATCACCTGGGAGCCCATCAGAGATGCGGGCTCTCAGGCCTCACAGCAGGCCTGCTGAATCAATCTGTAGCTGAACAGGATCCACAGATGAGTCCTCTGCACAGAAAACTTTGAGACCCTGTGGTCCAGACTTAAATCAGGGGTTCTTACACTTCAGTGGGCCTCAGAATCTCCTGAGGGGACTGGTCAAGACTCAGGCCCTCCCTTTCCTACTTCAACAGGCAGAGGTCTCTGGACGCTTCCTTGGCCCTCCAGGTGATTCTGATACACACCGTGGGCTGAAGGCCACCGGCTTAAATACTAGGTATTTGCAGCAGGTGAAGGCGGAGTCTTCACCAGTCTGAAATCTCCGGCAGTGCGTCCGGCGTGAAGCTGGGGCGCGGATGTAGGGTTCTTTGCCATCGCTCTGAGCTGCTGAGTCACGACAGACGCTGGCCCTCTCTGTAGCAAAGAGGTCACCGTTGTGTGAGCCAGCCTGTCTCACGTGAAGTGCCACGTGTCTGTGAGTCATCCTTCAGGAAGCAGGGCGAGTTTGCCTCTGGAAGGAGTGACGGGGAGGGGGAGGATTTTGGAGATGGAATGGCCTGGCTTTGCCCTACGTCCTTCACCCCACTCTGAGTTCTGTGTTGATGGGCCTCTGGGTTGAATTGAAATGCCCTGGGGAATGGGGTGGGAGGTCACAGATAACTAAAGTGTTAAATGAAACATCATAGGATTGACACTCGTGGGACCCAGGGCGAAGGGAGTGTTTAATATGACAATGGAAACAAAGTGCCGAGGTTAATATTAATACCCGTTACCTTTGGAGCTGTAGGCGTTTTGTTTCAACTCTGGGCCCATCTCTGGTTTTCACTGCAGCTGTGATGGGCAGTTTCACGTACGCTGAGGCTTGTTTGCCACTGGCACTGTCTTACCTAAGAGTTGGCTTTCTGTCTAGGCTTTCTCCAGCCTGGAAGATTGCGGAGTAACTCCTCAAGAAACAGCTCTCAACCAGTGGGACGAGAGCCCATGAATAAATGCTTTAGACTGTGGTCCTTCGGGGCATTTCTTGGGTACTCAGGTTGAGGGGGGAATTGGGTTCCCCTTGCCTTCAGTGACCTCGGTAGTGCACCCTTACGATAGGAGCACACCCTGGTCCCTTTGCCTCTTTCCCCAGCCCTCTCTAGTATCCTTGTACCTCCCCTGACCATTCCTTCTGGAACCAGTGTCATGGGTTTGTACCCTCGCTTACAAGCTTTCTAAGCCCTAGTGCGGTGTATTTCTATTGTGTGTCCTTTTGTTCAGCGTGTGACCTGTACTGTAAAAACAGGCCAATATGCAAGCAAACTGGAGGGAAATGCTCAGGTGTCCGCTGTTTTTGGTAGAAAATGCTGACTGATGATTTGAGAATGTGCCTGGCAGACCTTCCTCTACTTCTCACAGAGTGACCTCCGACCTTGCTGAACCCCCCTTAGAGGCTGGGACGTGTCACACCAACCTTCCTTCCCTCTGGGTCAGACCTGCGTTGCAGTCCGAAAGCTCCCCCGTCTTCTCTAGCCCCCTCCCTATTTTCTCACACAAGGCATGTCCCGTAATAGAATCCTTGTCTGTTTAATCCCATCCTGGTGCTGCCTTTCAGAGGAGCTGGACCAACACATGGAGAATTACGTCCCCATACCCCTTAACCCTCTGTTTTCCTCCTCCTGTTTTCTTTGCCTGTTTTGATTTTTAAAAAAAAAAACATGACTCTTTCTTCCATTGTCTTGGTTGCTGTTTCCTGTTACCTCTTTGCTCTAACCTCCTTATCAATGTGTTCCATGACTTATACCTTTGGTTTGGCTTTAATCACCACGTGGTTGTTGGGGTGGGCAGTGGAATCCCATGTATGGGGTCTATAGTGAAGGTCCTGCTTTCCAACTTGGGGAGCACTGCCTCCTAGGGGTCTCAGTGTGCGCATTTGTGTGGAAATGCAATCATGAAATAGGGGGTTCTAGGTCTCTCTATTTTGATTAGGATATACAGGGAACTAATATTTTTGAAATACTTGCCATGGACCAAGCACTGCCTTGGGTGAGGTGCTTCACCCGTTTTTATTCATTTAATGAAAATGAGCCACCATGAGAAGTAAGAGGTGTTATTCCCATTTTATAGACAAGAAGACTGAGGCTTCACAATCTTTGATGACTCGCCCAAGCCCCTGAATCCAGTAATTGTGTTTCAGCTGAGGGGCACAGAGGACTTAACAGATTGTTCTTAAGTGGAATTTGTTCTGTGGCTCCTGAGATTTATGGGGAACATAATGTCCCAGTGAATAAGTGTGGAAACTGAGGAAGGGGCTACCATGACTCTGACACATCCAAGGTCAGGACTGGCAGGTGCGTCAAAGAGATCTGGTGTCAGAGCACACATTGAATTCTGGTTGTGTTCCTGACTGGTTTTTAAATACGAAAGCCCGGAGGTGAGTTGAAAGATGAAGGTTTCTTCCAGCTGAAAAAAATCAAGGCTGTATGTGTCTGGCTGATTGGAGCCAATTCTCTGTTCTTCTCTGCATACTTGGGGTTTTAAAAATGCACGATCAACCCTGTTTGCCCAGCCCTGATGTTTTATTCGGTTTCATGTGGTCCTTCTGAGGCCTGCTCTATCATTAGGGGCCGTTTCCAAAGGCGCCGTGTGAGAAGTGATGCAATACCCAGAAAAAGGGCCCTGTGTTGCCTTTTTTAATCTGCTGTAAGCATCCTCATTTGTGCAGATTTGATTCCTAATGATCCTGTCCTCATTTTCATCTGCTTCGTGAGTGTGGGTCAGACATGCAGTTAGGAAGAAATCAGACGGGAGATGCTTCACTTGTGCGCTTCATCCTTTCTTAGTTGGGTCAGGGTTGGCGGGTGGAATCCAGGGCTGGCTCCTTCATTCAGGGACCTTCTAGGTCAGACACTTGGGATTTCTTGTGGAAACTGATCCAAGAAAGCATCAGAGGAAAGGGCTGCAGGTAAGGTGGGAGGTTCCCTGTAGGTTACTGTGCCATGGGGGGCCACCAGCATGTGCTGTGTTTGCGAGTGGTGGTTGGTTGAAAAATGGGGAACCACTGAGTCTAGTTATCTTTGGTTGGGTGAAGTATGGGGATACATCTGTGAGAGAAGGAGGTCTGTTTTTAGTGACGAGAAATTCTCAAGTGTTTTACGAAATTATCATTGATCATCCATCTATCCAGTCATTTGTCATGTATTCATTTCTTCACTCCGGTATTTAATAAGGACCCACTGGGCTGTGTGCTGGCAATACAGCAGTGAAGCCGACAGACACTGGGCCTTGCATTTCAGTAGACTGATGGGTTTGTGAACAATGCTTAGTTCTGTGCAAGACACACAGATAGAGGTAAATAAACTCCATCTGGAGCTTGTCCTTTATAGGGTAGCTTTGAAATTTAATAAGAATGCCAAGTCATCTTAACGTTATTTGTATTTCATCTAAACATATTTTAAAACGTAAATGGGGATGTGTGAGATCTCCTATCTCCAGCCACAGTAATTGGCCTAAAGGAAAGGACTTTGGTCTGAGCCGAACCAATCCTAATTCTTCCCTAGGATTTTTTCCTACTGAATTCAGGAGAGGGAGACTCGTTGCTTTCTGGTAAAGGATGTAAGACTGACTGCAGACCTATGTTCCTTGCTATAGGGAGAATGAATTCTGAGAGACCAGAGCTGACAGGGAGGGAGGGGGCAACACAGGGTGGGGTTACACAGGGGGACACAGACAGGAGGGGAAGAGGGGACTAGGAGAGGGAGAGAGGAAGGGGGTATGGGAGAAGGGGAGAGGGGGGAGAGGGAGAAGGAGTTGGGCCGGGGGGACAGACAGATGGGGGGTGAGGGAGAGAGAGATGGAGGGCATGGTAAGGAAGAAGGATGGGGAATGGGGGCAGGGAGGAGGGGACAGAGAGAGAGGGACACATGAAGGATACACATACACTGGGGGAGACAGGGACCGGGGGGAGAGATAGGAGCTAAAGGGTCAGAGTACAGAGGGGGAGAGAGACAGAGAAGGGCAGAGGGAGGGTGATGGAGAGGCAAAGTGGGAGGGGGACCGGGAGAGGGAGGGGACACACACCAATGGGGGTGCATAGGTGAGCAAACACACACGTGGAAACACACACACACACACATGCCCAGAGAGGTGGGCAGAGGGAGGTGCTAGGGATCCAGAACCCAGAGCCTCAGCCTCAGCTCTCAAGGTGCTCAGAGTCTGGCAGGCAGGCTGACAGGTCACCGCGGGCTGTGATGCAGCGTGGTCAGTGCATGAGGGGGCTTGCGCTGGGGTGGGCGGGAGGGTTGGGGAAAGCCTTTGGAAGGAGGGCTGGGTCTTGAGGAGGGAGCGGGAGTTTGCCTCGATCTCGTTTTCCAAGTGAAGCACAGGGTCCCCCCAGGTGTGAAGGTCAGGCCTCCTGGTGCCTTCCTGTAGCTCCCAGAGGTGCACGTGGCGTGTCTGGGAGGAGCCGGGGGAACTGGACAGGGCTGGGTGGACGCTGCCGAAGCAGTGTAGCTGTGGTCCTGAGGGGAGCGGCCAGCTGAGTGCGAGCGTTCGCTGCTCTACGTGCTAAGCAGACCCTGGGGTCCGAGGAAAGGGCTGCTGACCCTCACACATCTCCTGGTCTCACAGCTCCCTTTTTCCCAAGGGATACCGGAAGGCCACGTTTCCAACCCAACCACTTTCTCTGAGTGAATCCACTCTCAACACACAGCTACTAAAAAAGACAAGACACAAAGCACTCCCCTGCCTCCAAGTCACAATCCAAGCAGGTTTGCCATCATTGTTTGGGCAACACAGTGATTTTCTAGTTTTTTTTGATTTTTTTTTTTTTTCTTCTTAAAGTTTGTAGAATAACTCACGATTCTTGAAGTGTGTAGTACAGATTGCATGTCTAATTTATTCAACTCATCCAGAGACGCTTGAGGTAATTACACTGGGAAATTCCGTTTTCTGAGAAAACCTAGATGTCAAGAGGGTTATTTTGCCAGGTTCTCTGTGGGGCTCTGTGCCCTGTGGCAGGGGGATGGGGGCGGGGAGAGCACTTCAGGTACCTGGTGGGATGATTCCAAGGCTCAGAAGCCTGAATCTTCTCAGTGATTCCAGAGATATGAGACAGATGCTCTAACATGTTTTCCAAAATTCAGTTTAGGAAACATCTAACATGTTCAGTTATATAAGGTTATTTTCAAGCTTAACATTTATCTTCTACATTGCTGACTTTCTAATATACATGCCCACTATATCTTGGAGATAGGTTGCAGATTGGAATAATGTTAAAAAATCATTTTAATTTATGTTTCCATCTTTGTAACCTTTCATGAAGGTCACATATATACAGGAAAAGGCACACATCATCAATACACAGCTCAATACATGTTTCACCAATTGGTTCACATGTGTCACCAACTCCCAGATCAAGAAACAACCTTGCAGGGAGTCCTCCAAAAGCACCCTGGGGTCCCCCCACCTCTTCCCATGTCTCCTCCTAGAGTAATCAGGTCCTGACTTGTAGCACCATAGATTAGCTTTGCCTTGGTCTATACTGCACTGGCAAGGTGTTCGTTCGTTTTTTTTTTTTTTTTAAGACTTGTTCATGTTGACTGTAGCTGTAGTTTATTTTCTTCACTGTCTGGTATTCCATGTGATGACCGTGCCATTATTTATTTATCCAAACCACCGTGAAGGACCATTTGGGTCGTTTTTGCCTATTACGAGGAGTGCTGCTATGAGCATTCTTATTCCCAGCAGACGTGATTTGGTACATTTAATCTCACCATTACTGTACGAGTCAGGGTTCTCCAGAGAAACAGAATCAAAAGGGTATGTGTGTATTTATTTTAAGGAACTGGCTCATGTGCTTGCAGAAGCTGGCAAGTCCAAAATCTGCAGGGTAGTCCAGCAGGCTGGAGACTTAGGGAAGAGCTGTGGTTTGAGTCCAAAAATGGTCTGATGGCAGAATTTCTTCTTCCTTTGGAAAGGTCAGTCTTTGTTTTCCTAAGGCTTTCAAGTGATTGGATGAGGCCCACCCTGTTATGGAGAGCAATCTGCTTTGACTCAAAGTCCATTGATTTAAATGATACTCAAAACCTTTATAGAAACATCTGGGATACTGTTTGATCAAATATATGGGCACTGTGGTCTGATCAAGTTGACACGTAATATGTACTCTGACAGCCGCTTAACTGAGCGTCTGCTATGTGACTTTACCTATACTGGTACTGGGGTGGGTAAAAGGTGGTAGGGGTGCCCTAAATTATAGCATATGAATAGAAAAATTTGAGGTATAGCAAGGCCAACAGATGAAGAGATGATTGCCACTGAAAAAATCGTTTATTACTGAGAGTTCCCAAGAGGAGGGGGCCTGCCGTGCCGTGGTGGGGGAGGGGGAGGGGAGGGGCACACAGGGAAGCACCAGGGTTGGTCAGGGGCAGAAGGAAAGGAAGGAAATATTGTGAAAACTTTGACTGTGGTTTCTGGGAAAAGGAACAGGTGAGGCAGGATAAGCAGGCTTAGGGTTGGCCAATTTGGATAATTTTGGGAGGCTCTGGGACATCAGGGCTGTCCCTAGTTCCCTGGTAGCTGAGCCTGGGGTGATAAGAGCAGGTAGCTATTGGCCTGGAGTGTGAGAGTCCCATACGGGAGGTGGTTGGGGGGTATGGGTTCTGGATTGGTTAGTTTGCATTTGAAAAGTACACCTTTGGCTAAGTTGTTGATTATCTCTAGGAACTGGCTAGCCCTGAGAGGGCAGTCCCACCAGGGTCAGCAAACTCCAGATGTCGAATCATTTGGATACAGGAAATAAAAGCTGTGGTTAATATAGGTGGATAGATGGGGTAAGATAATTTAGAGGTGGGGTGGTGGGACAGAAAGAAGTCTGGAATAGGACTCTGGGTACTCAGGGTGTGTCATTAATGAATGATTCTTATCACATCTTGATACAATAATACCCACTTTACTAATGAAGAAACCGAGGCTCAGCCGGTCCCTGGTACTGAGGATCAGAGCCGAGGCTTGGATCCAGGTCTCTCTGACTTGGCATTCTTTACCTTTATATTTTTTCCGCTTCTAGGATTGTTCAAAACATTTTATTCCTGCCTTTGTAACCTCAAAGAGTTATCAGATGGTAATGAGTTTATATAAGTGAACACACTTTGTAACCAGTGAAAGCTAGAGATAGAAGGTAAAACTTTTATGAGGTTATATTACAGGGATGCTATTGTGATTCAACCTTGAAATATATAAATTCAATTTATAGGATCTTAGAAGCATGAGGGATGTTTGGAACTCATTTGGGCCCTGTCTCTGTTCTCAAACAGGTGAAGTCCAAAACAACTTATTTTCTCCTGGAGGGTGGCCAGCGTCTTCCTCGGTAGCCTCCTATGTTATCACAATGATGAGAAAAAGATCAATGGATGTATATTTCACAGTGACTTTGCTTATTAAGTTTACTTCTTCAGTGTACCCAAGAGCACACTGGGGATTTGAGTGTTATTAACAAAGCTTCTGGATGTACCTAATTTACCGGAAAGCTGTGGCTTGAGATCTGGCTCATTGTGTGTTACAGATGACCCAGACTGGTGTGGTTAGTAATAGTTTCCCCAAATTCAGAGTTCTTTGCCATAGGAAGTGGTGGAAAAGAGCCCTAAGCTAAAGGTAGGGCCCCCAAGTTGTAGTACTGTTTCACTGCAAAGTAGCCTGTTGATCTCAGATGACAACTTGATCATTTTGAGCGTCACCTTTCCCACTTGTAAACCCAAAGAAAGGGACTAGGTGATTCTTAAGTCCCTTTCAGCAAGGACAGGAGACATTAGATCATTGAGGATTTGGATGGCTCTGTCATTTTGATAGAGGGGCAAAGTAGTACTAATAAGGATGGGAAGCTGGTTGTCTTTGGTGTTCGGTAGTGAATACGATGGAGAAAGATTTACGTGAATAGCTGAGGTCATCTTTCACTCTTGTGCCAGCTGTCTGCTGACGCCACTTGGTTAACCCTGGGTTACTATAAATTAGACTTAACTGCTTTTTCCTGAGAACGGTGCTCTGTAAATCAGCGCTGGAAGAGAGTGGCTGTGTCAAGAGGGATTTTCATGGGATACTCGAACCATTGGAAGAAGAGGGCATTATCTGGCAACTGCTTCTGAATATTAGTTTATGTCTTGGCAGTTGTTTTCTTAATAATCCAAAGCTGTCAAGGAAGCTAGGTCGTGTGGCTTGGATTCTTGGCTGCCTTCTCTGCCTGGTAGGGAGTTACGCATCCTGTTTGCCTTTTTCCCCCCACCGAACCCTCTGTGGTGTATGTGACAGAATTAAATGAGCTGACCGACATCCAGATAATAAGATCATTAAACACCTCCCCCCCCTCCAATTTTTTTAAACAGGAGATAATTTTATCTAAAATTAAACTGTATATTAGTGCTAGTGTTAGTAACGTCATCCATATGGCTCTCCAATATGGACTGGCCCAGCAGCAGTGAATTGATGGTAATTCTCAGTGTTACTGAGATGGTACTTAATCAGGCATGTCCCTACACTTGCAAATAATCAGTTTTTGCCGTAATTATCTAGTTAAAAATATGGAAGCCATCTCAATGTCACCTTGAATGCTCACAATGGAAAAAAAATAATGACACTTCTGTGCCCTCCAAGGCTAGTTTCCTGAGCTTGAGGAGTTACGGGCGTTCAAACAGTTGTCTCATTAAAACTAAAGTTGGTGCTGATATTTCCACATTAATCTCACCTCCGTCCTTACCCTCCCCAACACATCAGTGCTGAGCTCGAAAGAGACTGATGAGTCTTGTACTTCGCCAGAAACTTCCTAAATTTACTCCCAAGTAGGAAAGAAAGGTAAAGTTATCTCCACTTGGCTTTTCAAGCCACAGAGACTTAACAAATAATTGCAATGGCCTGTGAGGGAGCAGCAATGAGCTCATTTTAATGGGAACGAGACAGCCCCCTACAGTAATAAGGGTGACAGACTTAATCACTTCTCTGTGGGGAAAATGGTCAGGGTTAGGCAGTTCGTTACGGAAATGGAGACTTGTTGAGAAAACTCGCATAACAGAAGATAAAGTGCTGTTGATTACGTGCATGCTGCTTCCAAGGAATAGCTTCTCCTCAGGGTACCTCCCTCTGCTGAAGGCCGCAGGATGCCAGGATATCTGCACTCAGAGGGTTCTGTTACAAGGCATTTCCTGAATAGCCAGGACACTGGGTTTTCCAGCCCGCCAAGGGTGCTGCAGGCTAAGTGAAGTGAGCCGTACTAAATGGACGTAGGATGGGGATTTGTTACCCTTCTACGACTTTGTATCTTAGTGATAAAGAATTCGAGTTGTTGAGGTCATTTTAAATAGAGGGATGCAATACGTCCTACCTGGGGAAAAAAAAATCACTGGTTGGAAAGAGCCTTCCTAGCTTGTTAGCATAGGTTTATGTTTGGTGGTGGCTTAATTTGGCTTTAGAAGATGTAGCTGACATAGTCTGTGCTTCACACATGTTCTCTTGGTGCCAACTTCTACATACAGAACCCCTGTGACTACTGGTGCACACTTGTGACTCTAGCTGGGGGCGGGTGTTGCTGAGAGTGTCTGCTTAGTTGTCTGTGTGCGCGCGCGCGCGCGTGCGTGCGTGCGTGCAAGCTGGCAGTGCTGGAGGGATGGTCCGGAAGCAGTCTTCAACAAACGGCAGATGGTGAATAAGTGCTCCAGCGCCCTGTTTCTTGGTCAGGAAAGTCTGTTCTTCCCTGTCTCCCAGAGATCTTCAGTGAACTTGAGCTTCATTGCCCACAGCAGTAACTGGGTCCGTAGAGCACCTTGAATTTCTTCCTTCCATCCTCCCTTCCCTTCTCTACTCCATCGCCAGGGTTTCCCAAGTGAATGAATCCGAGTCCTTGCCTTAGGTCTGCTTCTGGGGGAACTCAACCTAATTGAAGGGGTGAGGTTGCCATAAACAAGACAGGTTAATATTCCCAGGACATAGTGCAGCTGTTCCCACGCACCACTCTGGTATTTCAGAGGACGATGACTCAGTGTGATACAGCATATTCTAGTTTATTTCAGGGGGGCAGTTGAGATCATGGACTCAGTTCCTCTTGGAGAGGAGAGTGAAGTGATTGCGGACTTCGGCGAATGCTAGATTGTGCTGCAAAAACAAGTTAACCACGTCACAGTTTAATGCTAGGTGTGTGGTTCTCCTTGGTGACATTCTTGTAAGAGTGACTCAAGACATTGATCTGTTTCCATCTGGGGGAAGCTGAGATGCTAGGCAACGGAGGAAGTGAGGTGGAGGTGGCAGCAGGCAGCGTTCCATTGAGCAAGGGGCTGGGGTCAGAGGGGTAGGTGAGGATGAGCAAATCCGGGAAGAAACAGACTGGCCTGTTTTATATCTGCAGGCAAGATTTGTGTTAAACTTATGTGCAGAGGACCTCATACTAATGATCAGAATAAATGCCCAATTTGATTTCTAAATGTCAGATATTCACCATGTTAGTTTGCCTCAACTCAGTGACTATTATAAAAGTCGATCCAAGAATAGGCCGTGTGCAGCGAGTCGGTCCTGTAACTGCTACCTGACCCACTGCAGAAAAAGTCAAACCAGTCATTTGTCACTTTGCATTCTGTCATCTGAGGAGACAAATGGTGATGCGACTGTATTTTTTACTTTGCAAATCACAAGGTTGGCAGAGTGTGGGCCAAGTTAAAACCTGGAGCTTTGACGTCAGTTGAACAGATTGTTATGGGATTGTTGATACTAGGTTCTCTTATCAGGGGACACGAGAGTCAAAGGAATGCAAAATGCGGTTTGAAGCACATAACCATAGGGAAACATAGGAACGGTTGTCGTTTCCAAAATGTTAAACTCCTGGGGAGGGAGTAAGTATGCACAGAGGATTTTGAGAAAGTAAACCATGGGGTTGAACTTCAGCATTATTACGTGTTGTTTGTGTCACTTTGTGCAATTTTCTAACTTCTCAACTTGTCTCCTGCCGCCAGAACTTGGGAGGATAATAGTCCCTGGGTCTGAGATTTGAGGTGAGGACTAAATGACTTAGCAAGACAGAGCACTTGGCGTGGTGTCTGACGTGTGGCAGGTGCTTAATGATGGTAGCTGTTGGGGCGTATGTCCTGATGTGTGAACCAGGGGTCAGGTATTTATGCATCGTTTGCACAAATAATTGTAGAGCATCTGCTGGATACTACGCATGGTGCTAGATGCTGGGAACAAATGGTGAGTGAAAACAAGCTCAGCCCTTGTCTTGAAAGAGCTCAGAGTCTGGTCAAGGAGACAGACCAGAGGCTGGTGAACATTCTCTTAAAGGGCCACATGATAAATACTTGAGGCTATGCAGGCCATGGGGCATTTGTTGCACTCACCCAGTTCTGCCACAGTAGCTGGAAAGTAGCCTTAGGTGATATACGGAAATGAACGGACATGGATGTGTTCCAATAAAACTTTATTTACATAAAAAAAGTAGAAGGCCAGATTGGTTCTGTGGGCCGGAGTTTGCTGCCCATTGAGATAGCCAGTAATATACAGACTTTAATAGCTAATATTTATTGAGAGCTTACCTTGTATTTGTTTGTTTAACAAACACATGCAGCAGTTACTAGGAGCCAGACAATGATCAAATCACTCCACATATATTAACTCATTTAGTCCTCATGTGAACTCCATGGGGTTGGTACGACCTGCATTTTATAAGATGGAGTTGGTACTAGTATTATTCCCATATTACAGATGAGGAAGCCAAGTCACCGGGAGGTTAAAGAATCATGAGATGAGGCTGGGGTTCAAACCCAAACAGTCTAGTGCCAGAGTCCGGGTTTGCAGCCGTGCACCAGACTGCCTCTCTCCTATAAACACGTAGCTGTGAACTCTGACAAGCGCCTGAAGAAGTAACAGGAATGCCTGCTTCCCAGGTGGCGGTGACCCTCCAAAGACACGAAAATGCTTGGTAAGAGGAGCACAGAGCGTTCCAGTGCTGGATGGAAAAGAGGGCACATGGGGTCTGAGATGGTTTTGGAAACCATCTTGGAGGCTTTTGTGGGTTGAATTGTGTCCCCCTCCTGAAAGATACATTGAAGTCCTAACTCCTGGTACCTGTGGTCTTATTTGGAAATACGGTCTTTAGAGATATAACTAAGACATAGCTTAGGAGGAGGCCGTACTGGAGTACGGTGGGCCCTTAATCCAATCTGACTGGTATCCTTATGAGAAAAGAAGAAGAGACACAGAGAGAAAATGGCCATGGAAGGGACAGAGGCAGAGATTAGAGTGATGCAGCTGTAAGCCAAGGAAGGCTAGTGACCGATAGCCACCGCCAGAAGCTAGTAGAGGCAAGGGAGTATTCTTCCCTACAGGTCTTGTAGGGAGAATGACCCTGCCAGCACCTTGATTTCAGACTTGTAGCCTCCAGAGTTGGGAGAGAATAAACTTCTGTTTTAAGCCACCGAGTCTGTGGTACTTTGTTATGCCAGCACTAGGAAACTAATACAGAGGCAATTCTGACTCACAGAGGGTAAATATGTGTGTGTGTATGGGGGAGAGGGGTTGAACCATTGGATAGCCGTATTCATTCACTTCTTCATTTACCATTCAAAAAGGAGGCAGTATTGTATGGTAGTTAAGAACCAGGTTTACGAATCAGACAGATCTACATTTGAATTTCAGCTCTGCCGCTTCTATGCAGGTGACTTTAACAATAATAACATCTAACATTTAAGGTTGATGAATTATGATATCCATGGCTTTGTGCCTTCAGCTGAATATGTGATATCTCTATTTTATAGACAAGGAAACCAAGGAACAGAAGGAATAAGTTCCTTGCCCAAAGTTAAATAGCTACTAGTGGTTGTGGAATGAGAGGCCAGGTACTTGGGTTCCAGAGATTCTTCTGTTAACCACTATGAAATACTTCTTGGTTTCCTTAAGTGTTGAATGAGTAGGCTCAAAATACCTGTCACAGAACTTTTATGAAGATTCCAGTTAAAAGAATTCAGGCAACAAATGTAGAGAATGAAAATCAGTTATTCTTTAAAACTCTTTATCACTAAATATCCACAGGAAGTTTAAAAAACTAGTACATTGAGGACCTGTGTACCCTCACCTGACTTCCCAATGATAACATATAGCTGTAGTACAACATCAAATACCAGGAAGTGACATTGGTAGAATCTACAGAATTTATTCATATTTCATCAGCTCTGACATGCACGTGTATGAGTGCGCATGTGTCATTATATGCAGTTTTATCACATGCTGAGATTTGTGTAACCACCACAATCAAAGTACAGAACTCCCCCCTCACCATGTAAGAACTCCCTTAGGCTGCACTTTGATATTGCATCCCACCCCCCATCCCTAAGCCCTGGCTACTACGAATCTCTTCTCCATCTCTATAATTTTGTCATTTTTGAGAATGTTATACAAATGGAACCATACTGTGTGTAACCTTTTGAAACTGGCTTTTTTTCACTCAGCACAATGGCAAATACTTTCTGAGCGTTTCTGTGTGCCAGGGCCATGCCAGAAACAGTGGGTACAAAGATGTCAAACCCCTCACTTCAGCTTCAGCTAGTGAAGTTGCTGGCTTGCTTTGTTACTGGGGGCAAATAGCCTCAAATTCAAAAAAAAAAAAAAGGGGGATCATTTTTCTGGTGGCCAATTTTGCCTCTTTTCCTGTTGGCTTATATTTCCAGCCCATATTCTTTCTGAAGTGAAACATTCTCAGCACTGTTATTAAGGAGTCTGTGGAGAGACTGGGGGAAAAAAAATCTGCGGTGGCAATATTTTCATCTAGACACCTCCACAAACACCCAATTACCCTTTATTGCAGTGGTAGCTTTAATTGAGACCTTCTGCAGGTTGCCTTCTTTTGTGTCTCCACTATCCCCCAGCACAGGTGCATAGCTTGGTGCATTTACGTACACAGGTTAATTCCCCGTGCCTTGATCTATAGCAGGAAAGTGGGAAAAAAATTGAGTACTCTAAGTTGCTATGTCATCTATTCAAAATGTACAGAGAGAACTTTTCAGCTATGAAAGTACAAGGCAGAGAGTGGAACAGAACAGCTTATTGTTTTACAAAAAGATTAATATCCTGGTACCCTGGTTTCTAGTTTCATCACTGTTACTAAGAATCTTTGTGCTATGAGCAAGTCAACTCCTTTGGACCTTCTCTGTGGAACGAGGGCTTTGGACCATTTGAGCTTTAATGTGTTTTATAGATGGGAAAATAGTTGTTTCCGTGTTTTGTGATCCTAGTGTTTATATAGTCATCACATCTCAGGACACCAAAACAAAGATGATTTTAAAAAAGCCATCAGAGACCTTGACTGTCCCATTCATTACCCAGCCCCTAAACCTACCTATTTCACTACCCACCTATTTTGTCTTACTATACTCCCCTGGAAGGAGTGTCCCCACTTCTATCAAAGGCTGATGTCTCCCTGAATGCTTTGGGAACCAGCCCCTTTCACTGTTTCTTTTTTTTTAATCATCGAATTAAAATTTTTTTAAAAATTATTTACTTATTTTTGGCTGCGTTGGGTTTTCGTTGCTGCACATGGGCTTTCTCTAGTTGTGGTGAGCGGGGCTACTGTTTGTTGCGGTGCACAGGCTTCTCATTGCGGTGGCCTCTTGTTTCAGAGCACGGTGTCCAGGCGTGTGGGCTGCAGTAGTTGTGGCTGGTGGGCTCTAGAGCGCAGGCTCAGTAGTTGTGGCGCACGGGCTTAGTTGCTCCGCGGCATGTGGGATCTTCCCGGACCAGGGCTCGAACCTCTGTCCCCTTCATTGGCAGGTGGATTCTTAACCACTGCACCACCAGAGAAGTCCTCCCTTTCACTGCTGAGGTCTTTGATCCTGCATTTCTCCTCTGTTTTCTGCAACATTTTCTTTTGTTGCTGACTTGTTGACTGCAGCATATGAATGAGCTCTAGCTATCACTCATCTTTAAAAATAGACAGCCCTCCTCTGATGCGATTAGGTCAGGACCGTAGAGCCCTCATGAATGGGATTAGTGCCTTTATAAAAGAGGGCCCCAGAGAGAGCTCCCTTATCCTTTCTTCCATGGGAAGACACAGAAAGGATATCTGTGAACTGGGAAGTAGCCCTCAAAAGACAGAGAGCCTGACCACGCTGGCAACCTGACCTCAGACAACCAGCTTCCAGAACTGTGAGAAATTAGTTTCTGTTGTTTATAAACGACCCAGTCTCTGGTATTTTGTTAAAGCAGTCTGAACAGAACTAGGATAGCAAGGATCCTATCTTTTCTGCATAGAAGGTCCCCTGAAAGTACATGGTAGGTCCCAAGCCTGGCTAACAATCTGATGTGCTAACAATCATGTGGCTTGTTCCTCCTTTCTAGGGCCTTCTGCAGGGCTTTGCCCCAGGAACCCAGTTCCCATGGGTGTCCCCTGCCTTGAGGTTGCCTGTTGGAGTCCCCGTTTCCAAACACAGCTTTGTCATGGCTCCTAATGTTGGCTGTCATACTAGAAAGGAGTCTGATAAATAAATTCCAGCTGGGGCCAGGATGATGGATCATGTTTGGAAGTGCTGCCACATTGGCATTTTCACAGAGGTCTTGGGGAGAGACAGAGCTGGAAAGCTGAGGGTCATTTCTCTCCTGGTGGAAATCCCAGCCTTGTGGCAGGTTGGGGTGGGGATATTTGAGAGCCAAGGGCCCTTCCTAGAGCCTATAAATCATCTAACAGGTGGTCGCTGTCTCAAGTTCTGCGTTCCCAGGCCCGGCATGCTCACAAAAGGCACTAGGGAAGTAATTTGCTGGTGATTAGGATATTTCCATTGAGTGATAGAAAGCATCGTCCAGGTGCATATCTGTTCTTCATTTGGTCCTGGGGAGTTGAAGTCAGAGGCATCTGCCACAATTACAGGTAAAGGACTGATGCAGCTATTTACCAAAAGCCTGCCAACCCTGAATGCTTAATTATTCAGCACTTGACTGCAGCCTGTTTGCTCCAGCAAGAGGAGAACCCAGGAAAAGCTATCAGTTTCTAATCAATTTCTCTTGGAAACTGAATGAAAAAGGAAATATCCAGCATATGTCTTAAGGACATGCCTGATCTGCTCTAGGATTATTGTTGTTGTTGATCCCTGACTAACGTGTGTGTGTATATGTGTTTATATATGTAACATTTTATTTTGGAAAAATTTTAGACTTAGAGAAAAATTGCAGTGATGCTAGAGTTCCTGTATACTCTTGACCAAGCTTCCGTTCATACTACATATATTCTGGACTTACGGAGCCATAACTTTTGGCTCCAAAGAAGAAAATTGTTCATTTATCAAATCTATTTTGAGGACCTGCTATGTATCAGGAACTGTGCTAGGCCCTAGGGGCAGAACAAAGACCCCATGTCCCCTGGATCCAGGGGGTCTTAAAGTCTAGCTGAATGGTTTTTAAAGGGTGGTCTTTGGACCATCAGCATCACGTGGGAACTTGTTTGAACGGCAATTTTTCAGGCTCCATCCCATACTGGATTCAGAAACTAGAGGGGTGGCGTCCAGCAATCTGTATTTGAACAAGCTCTCCAGGGGATTCTGAAAGATGGTCAAGTATGAGGACCAGTGTCTAGTGGGGAAAAACAAACACTAAATGAATAATTATAAATATGATATGATTTCACCATGGGAGACAGAGAGAGCTGCAGGAAGTTGGGAGAAGCCTGCCTGGCTTGGAGTGTAGGAAAGGCCTGGCTGAGGAAGGGGTGTTTAAATTGCCATCGGAAGGAGGAGGAGGAGGAGAGAGCCAAGTGGAATTGGTGGCAATGTGTCCTAGGCTGATGCCCTGCCTCGAAGCAGGTTAAGAGAGACTGGACAGGCTACATCTGGACTCTCCAGCTTCTGCAAAATTGCAAGTCAGAAAAATTAGCTTTTGGTCTGTATCCAGCTTAATTAGAAAATCTGGTTAACCAGTTCTCTGCATTTCCTCAATATTTCAGTTAATCGGGTTTTTAAAAAATCAACTCTATGTTGCATTTAGAAGATTCAGTAGTGAAAAGGAAGAGCTTTGAGATAAGGGATGAGAAACCCATTGCAGTGCTGACACTACTTACATTAATTATCTCTATTGGCCTGTAGTGCTCCCTTGACTATTCTGGCCTCATTGTCCTTACTTGTAAAATGAGGGAGTTGGACCAGATCCTTCCAGGCATTTCCTTTCTGATTTCTTGATCCAGAATTAGCTATAAATGTCATTGCACTGTACTTTCTAAAAGTACATTTATATTCATTTCCTTTGATAACTAATTCTACACCTTGCCTACTGGTAACTTTCAGAGAGCTTTCGTATTCTTTTCTCTGAAATTATTGCCGTAAGTTTATCCCACAAGGATATATTATTTGCTCTAATGATCTGGTAATTATCAGGTAATGAAATGGCCAACCGTAAGCATATTATTATTAAGAGCAGTCGCTGTATGGAATGTTTTTGTCATACAGTTAGAAATGTTACTTATATTTCAGTAATGCATAAGAAGTTACATGCTGAGGAGAATGAAAATAGAGCAATATCCTTCCATCTTCTGCTGAAATAAGTATTAAACCCATATATAAGGAGTCGAAGGAGACTAATTCCATGGCCTAGAGGTTAAAGCCACACGTTGTCTGAGCTCACAGTGTGCGTTGCTGTCATTCCTCAGAACTCTTCCTTCGAGGAGAGTTGAGATTGTCACTCCAAAGCTGGATTAGGCAGCTACATTTCTAAGCTGACCATGCTGATTTATCTTGTCCCACTCAATCCTCTACTGGGGAAAAGTTTCATTATGAGAGTACTAATTCTGATGGACAGAGAGTTTTATACACAAAGTCCGGCATGTGATAGGTCCTTAAAAAGAATAAATTAAGTTTTTTTCCCTTAAGCTTTTGCTTTTCAATTGAAGCATAATTAATTTACAATATTGTGTTAGTTTCATGTGTACAGCACAGCAATTCATCTATACATATCTGTATATATATATACTAATATATATATATATATATATATATATATATATATATATATACACTAATACAGATATTGCTTTTACAGATTCTTTTCCCTTATAGGTTATTACAAAATATTGTATATAGTTCCCTGTGCTATACAGTAGGTACTTGTTGGTTATCTATTGTATATATAATTGTGTGTATATATTAATCCCAAATCTCCTAATTTACCCCTCTCCTACCACCCGTTCCCCTTCGGTAACCATAAATTTGTTTTCTACGTCTGTGAGTCTCTAAGAATAAATTAAGTTTTAACCAAACTGTATTTAGACCACTGTTGCTCCATGTGTACCTGTTTGGACCTCAGAATTTTTATTTTTTTACATCTTTATTGGAGTACAATTGTTTTACAATGGTGTGTTAATTTCTGCTGTAACACAAAGTGAGTCAGCTATACGTATACATATATCCCCATATCCCCTTCCTCTTGCATCTCCCTCCCACCCTCCCTATCTGGCCCCCCACCCCAGGTGATCACAAAGCACCGAGCTGATATCCCTGTGCTATGCAGCTGCTTCCCACTAGCTATCTATTTTACATGTGGTAGTGTATACGTGTCCATGCCACTCTCTCACTTCGTCCCAGCTTACCCTTCCCCCTCCCTGTGTCCTCAAGTCCATTCTCTAGGTCTGTGCCTTTATTCCTGTAGTGCCCCTAGGTTTTTCAGAACCTTTTTTAGATTCCGTATATATGTGTTAGCATACGGTATTTGTTTTTCTGACTTACTTCACTCTGTATGACAGAGCTGGTCCATCCACCTCACTGCAAATAACTCAATTTCGTTTATTTTTATGGCTGAGTAATATTCCATTGTATATATGTGCCACATCTTCTTTATCCATTCATCTGTTGATGAACACTTAGGTTGCTACCATGTCCTGGCTATTGTAAATAGTGCTGCAATGAACATTGTGGTACGTGACTGTTTTTGAATTATGGTTTCCTTCGTGTATTTGTCCAGTAGTGGGATTGCCGGGTCGTATGGTAGTTCGATTTTTAGTTTTTTAAGGAACCTCCATACTGTTCTCCATAGTGGCTGTGTCAATTTACATTCCCACCAACAGTGCAAGAGGGTTTCCTTTTCTCTGCACCCTCTCCAGCATTTATTGTTTGTAGATGTTCTGATGATGGCCATTCTGACTGGTGTGAGGTGATATCTCATTGTAGTCTTGATTTGCATTTCTCTAATGATTAGTGATGCTGAGCATCCTTTCACGTGTCTGTTGGCCATCTGTGTATCTTCTTTGGAGAAATGTCTATTTAGGTCTTCTGCCCATTTTTGGATTGGGTTGTTTGTTTTTTTGTTATTGAGCTGCATGAGCTGCTTGTAAATCTTGGAGATTAATCCTTTGTCAGTTGCTTCATTTGCAAATATTTTCTCCCATTTTGAGGGTTGTCTTTTCATCTTGTTTATGGTTTCCTTTGCTTTGCAAAAGCTTTTAAGTGTCATTAGGTCCCATTTGTTTATTTTTGTTTTTATTTCCCTTTCTCTAGGAGATGGGTCAAAAAAGATCTTGCTGTGATTTATGTCATAGAGTGTTCTTCCTGTGTTTTCCTCTAAGAGTTTTATAGTGTCTGGTCTTACATTTAGGTCTTTAAATCATTTTGAGTTGATTTTTGTGTATGGTGGTAGGGAGTGTGTTCTAATTTCATTCTTTTACACGTAGCTGTCCCGTTTTCCCAGCACCACTTATTGAAGAGGCTGTCTTTTCTCCACTGTATATGCTTGCCTCCTTTATCAAAGATAAGGTGACCGTATGTGCATGGGTTTATCTCTGGGCTTTCTATCCTGTTCCACTGATCTATATTTCTGTTTTTGTGCCAGTACTATACTGTCTTGATTACTGTAGCTTTGTAGTATAGCCTGAAGTCAGGGAGCCTGATTCCTCCAGCTCCGTTGTTTTCCTCAAGATTGCTTTGGCTATCGGGATCTTTTGTGTTTCCATACAAACTGTGCAATGTTTTGTTCTAGTTCTGTGAAAAATGCGATTGGTAGTTAGATAGGGATTGCATTAAATCTGTAGATTGCTTTGGGTAATATAGCCATTTTCACAATGTTGATTCTTCCAATCCAAGAACATGGTATATGTCTCCATCTGTTTGTATCATCTTTGATTTCTTTCATCAGTGTCTTATAGTTTTCTGCATACAGGTCTTTTGTCTCCCTAGGTAGGTTTATTCCTAGGTATTTATTCTTTTTGTTGCAATGGTAAATGGGAGTGTTTCCTTAATTTCTCTTTCAGATTTTTCATCATTAGTATATAAGAATGCAAGAGATTTCTGTGCATTAATTTTGTATCCTACTTTACCAAATTCATCGATTAGCTCTAGTAGTTTTCTAGTAGCATCTTTAGGATTCTCTATGTATAGTATCATGTCATCTGCAAACAGTGACAGTTTTACTTCTTCTTTTCCAGTCTGGATTCCTTTTATTTCTTTTTCGTCTCTGATTGCTGTGGCTAAAACTTCCAAAACTATGTTGAATAATAGTGGTGAGAGTGGGCAGCCTTGTCTTTTTCCTGATCTTAGTGGAAATGGTTTCAGTTTTTCACCATTGAGAACGATGTTGGCTGTGGTTTTGTCATATATGGCCTTTATTATGTTGAGGTAAGTTGCCTCTATGCCTCCTTTCTGGAGGGTTTTTTTTTTTTTTAATCATAAATGGGTGTTGAATTTTGTCAGAAGCCTTTTCTGCATCTATTGAGAAGATCACATGGTTTTTCTCCTTCAATTTGTTAATATGGTGTATCACATTGATTGATTTGTGTATATTGAAGAATCCTTGCATTCCTG
Organism: Balaenoptera acutorostrata; assembly: GCF_949987535.1. Taxonomy (NCBI): domain Eukaryota; kingdom Metazoa; phylum Chordata; class Mammalia; order Artiodactyla; family Balaenopteridae; genus Balaenoptera; species Balaenoptera acutorostrata. Next base: position 11,311,640 of record NC_080073.1, on the reverse strand, counting down.
CGATAAACCCCACTTGATCATGGTGCATGATCCTTTTCATGTGCTGTTGGATTCTGTTTGCTAGTATTTTGCTGAGGATTTTTGCATCTATGTTCATCAGTGATATTGACCTGTAGTTTTCTTTCTTTGTGACATCTTTGTCTGGTTTTGGTATCAGGGTGATGGTGGCCTCATAGAATGAGTTTGGTAGTGTTCCTCCCTCTGCTATATTTTGGAAGAGTTTGAGAAGGATAGGTGTTAGCTGTTCTCTAAATGTTTGATAGAGTTTGCCTGTGAAGCCATCTTGGACCTCAGAATTTGACATAGTACTCATGCATCTGCCTACGAGGATCTTTGTGCTGACTGTGGAAATTAACAATGATTGATTTCAGCCTCTTAAATTTTTAACCTTTGATTTTTGGCAGCCCCCAGACTGGCACTTAGCTGCTTTTAATCCTTCATGCCTCAGAAATGTTTCAGTGGTAAATAAGAAGTTGCCACATGGTCTTATGAGCTGGAAGAGTCACCTTCTTCCCAGGTTCAGTTATCGTTTATCTGCACTGATAATTGTCTTATGTGCTTTACTTTCTGTCTACCCGTGTACCATTTCCTATTCTCCACTGTAAGCTCCTGGAGGACAGGTGCACAGCTGATTCATCTTGGAATGATAATATCAGTTAACACTTGGGAGTGCTAACCTTGAGTCAGACACTTGGCATTTCATTTGTTCCTCCCTAAACCTCTAGGAACAGGGCTGAGCAAGATGCCCAAAGTACATGTGGCCTGTCCACGATGTAGGTGGTTTTTAGTCTCACTTGATAGATGGGAAAACTGAGATATAAAAAGGTTCAAAATTGCCTTAGGGACACTGAGCTAGTTAGTGGTGGATTCAGAATTCAAATCCATTCCTCTGCAAGTCAAGTCTGTGCTCTGAGTAGTTGTGTCTCACAATAGCAAGGGACCTCTTACATCCTATAAGCTCAGTACGTAATTGTAGAATGCGTGAGTAATTCTCCCTCTAGGTTGTGTGACAGGCTGATGGACTTTGGGGAAGGTGAAAACTCTTGAGGGGGCTAAGTGCTGTGTCCTTGGAAAGTATGTGTATACAGTAAGGAGGGTCCATGAGAAATGCTTTCAGTGTAAAGGAACGTAATGCCTAATTATCTAAGTAAACCAAAGGACCTACTGTACGGCTTGCTGTCCTACTCATGCCCACAACCCACCATCTCTGGCAAGAGCAATATTGTTCTTGAACTTGTTTTCCATGTTGCATTGTCAGTTACATCATTTCTCCAAGTTGAATGCAGTCAGACTAAACTTTTGTTGGCTGATTCTGATGCAATTACTTCTTTGCCCAAGGATGACTTCATAGGTTAAGACATTCAGTTCTGGGGAGTAAAATTGCTACAAGAGGTATCTTTGGGACTACAGTCCTTCTGCTGCGCTCCATGACTTCCATGCCTTGCTCTGCAATGCATTCCACTTCTATCATGTTGTTCCATTCCATCCTACAAACATATCTTGAGTATGCCATGGACCGAATGTTTATGTCTCCCTCAAATTCCTGTGTTGAAATCCTAACCCCCCAATGTGATGGTGTTAGGAGGCAGGCCTTTAGGAGGTAATTATGTCGTGAGGGTAGAACAATCACAAATGGGATTAATGTCCTTATAAAAGACCCCCAATGTCTCCTTTGTCCCCTCAGCCATGGGAGGACACAGTGAGAAGATGGCTGTCTATGAACCAAGAAGCGGGCTTCTCCAGAAGCTGAATCTGCCATTGCCTTGACCTTGGACTTCCAGCCTCCAAAACTGTAAGAAATTTCTGCACCCAGTTTATGGTATTCTGTTAAAGCATCCTGAATGGACTGAGACACATACTATGTACCAAACACTGTGTTAGGTATTGAAGACCTAACGTAGTCCCTAACCTAGGATCAGGTTAGGCCTATCCTCTGCCATACCTAGCTTGGTGTCCAATAGGGAGATAGATAAGAAAACAGGCATTTCTTATGTACATAGGTAAGCCCTATGAAGTGGTTACTGCAGGGATGGTGGGAGTGCCAGCTGCTGTGGGGAGTGAGGTTTGACACATGAATCGAGAAGGTCCCTGGAGCGAATGACTCATTAGTTGTGACCTGAGAGACAAAAAGGAAATCATCTGACAAAGGGCATTTTAGCCATGCAGTAAGAGTAGGGAAATTAAAGACAGATTCACACTCTTAATTTTTCTGCTTTTTCAAACTCTCTTCTGAAAAGATTGAGCTGATTAGTGGCTTGAGATCCCCAAATTTCCTGAATTGGAAGCTGGTCATATTCATTTAATGTCAGACTGTGTTTCTTCTCATGTAACTGGACAGTGTAGAGTGTCAGTGCTTGTTACTAAGAGATGGATGGGGTGGTCTGATGTTCAGAGAGCTCAATAAAATTCGGGTGTGAAAAGAAAGCAGAATGGAGAATTTGGGTATTTCTAGATCCTTTTGCCTTCATATATATATGTGTGTGTGTGTGTGTGTGTGTGTGTGTATTTTTCCCAACTGCGCCACATAGCATGTGGGATCTTAGTTCCCCAACCAAGGATTGAACCCACACGCCCTGTGTTGGAAGCACGGAGTCTTAACCACTGGACAACCAGGGTAGTCCTCTTTTGCCTTTCTAAAGGAAATCCCAAATCTAATTTCTGGAAAATAATTTTCCTGGTCAAATTTGCATTGCCTGAGTTAAAGAGAGAACTCTTCACCTCTCCCATTTAACTGAATTCCTGTGTATTCAGCTGGAATGTGCTTGGCGTCATGTGAGTTTAACAACATACATGTTTCTTGTTCTCAAGGAAAATTCTGTACAGATTCCTTCAAGTACGGATTCCTCTTTGTTTTGGATCCCTCATTCTGAGGGTACTGTTCTGCTTTTATCTCTCCTTTAAAATTCTCTAACAATTTTTTTATTGTATGTGGGACAAAGTCATAAATGTTAACATCATCAACACCTGCCCCCTCCCTTTCAATAAGGAGGTTATATCACAAATTTAGAGTGGCCTTTGGTTTTCAGGGATAGCTATGGTGAAGGATATCGATGTCAGGATGGCTTCTTGAGACCCCAAACCAACTTGTGATATTGATGATTGTGAAGTTGAGATGTAAGAAGATTTTTAAAATTTCTTTTGTAGCATGAATGCCACAGTAATTGCTACAAAATAACTAGGAAGGTTTTCCTAGGACAGAATATGCTTAAATAATTTTTTTTTCACTCGGACTTTGCTGCTATCTTCTTGGCACTTAAACAGTGTAATTACTTCCAGTTGTCATATCATAAACTAAATCTTAACTCAAACTTAAAAACGTTGATTAAAGATTCACTGATTGTTAAAGCTTATTTGAGGAAGCGTGTGTGTTATTTCTCTGTTGCCACTGTCTACTGTGAGTAATATTGTTAGTTATCTGTACAGGTCTATTATACTCTTCTCTACTTCTGGTGTTCCAAAATACCAAATCTCTTATGTCTTTTTTTTTTTTTTTTTTTAATGCTTTAAGACAAATCAGCGACAATTCTTTAAGACTTTGTAAAGTAAAGAATTTGGTCGTGGTCAAAGAGAGCTCTCGCCTTTGTCCTTGGCTTTGGGGAAGTAATCTGTATCATATCTGAGAGGAATGTCTTTGTTTAGGGCAGGGGCTGACCACAGGCAAAGTCATAGGGCAAGGGCTCACCACACAAGAAAAACTAATAGTGTGATGTGGGGTGATGGCTTTGGGTCACACTGTCAACCTGGAAGCTGAAATCAACCATGTGAGCGGGCAATCAATCAATCACACATGTGTAACAGAGTCCTGTTACAGGTTGAATTGTGTGCCTACAAAAAGATAGGTTGTAGTCCTAACCCTCCAGTACCATTTGTAGTGCCTTATGTGGGAAGTGACCTTATTTAGAAATAGGTAATTGCAGATGTAATTAAAATAAGGTCATCTACCATATGATATGACTGGTATCATTTTTTGAAAGGGAGAGGGACACATGTGATGACAGAGACAGAGATCTAAATGATGTATGGATAAACTAAGGAATACCAGATTCTAGAAGATACCAGATACCAAATACCAAATACCAGAAACTAGAAGAGGTGAGAAAGGTTATCCCTATAAGTGTCAGTGGGAGTTTGGCCCCTTTACCTCCTTGATTTCTAACTTAGGGCCTCCAGAACTATGAGTGAATACATTTCTGTTGTTTTAAGCCACTGATGTTGTGGTATTTTGTTATGGCAGCTCTAACTAATACAAGCCCCAATAAAAGTGGATGAATGGATAAAGGAGATTCGATATATGTATAGGTGTACGTAAACACACACACAATCAAATATTATTCAGCCACAACGAAGAAGGAAATCCTGCTATATGTGTAAACATGGATGGTCCTTAAGGACATCACACTAAGTGAGATAAGTCAGAGGAAGACAAATACTGTATGATCTCACTTATATGTGGCATCTAAAAATGCTGAACTCATAAAAAGAGAGTAGGTGGTGTACCAGGGGTTGGGGGAAATAGGAATACATTGGTCAAATGGTATAAATAGCCAGTTAGAAAATGAATAATTTCTGAGAGTCTATGTATAGCATGGTGATTATAGTTAATGATACGGTACTATACACTGGAAAGTTACTCAGAGTAGATCTTAAATGTTCTAACCCCCCCAAAATAGTAAATATGTGATGTGAAGCAGGTGTTAGCTAACCATATGGTGGCAATAATTTTGCAATATATAAATGTGTCAGATCAGCAAATTTTACACCTGAAACTTATACAATATTATGCAAACTATATGTTAATAGAGCTGAGGAAACATAATTTTCACTAGCATGTAAATACCTCCCTCAGTCTTTTCAAGAAGTGTTTTTCATTTAAGAAAGAAACTTCTGTTTATTGATCCTCTCCTCACAAAACAGTGCAAGACTCTTGCTCTCACTCTTTCTGTACACATATGAATGACAAAATTCTTCCTTTTACATTTACTCACATATTTACCATGCCCATCACTCTTCATTTCATTGTATAAATCCAAGTTTCTGTCTGGTATGATTTTATTTCCACTCAAGAACTTCCTTTAATATCTTTTTGGAGTGTAGTTGGCTAATGGTTAATTCTCTCAGCTTTTGTTCATCTTACAAAGGCTATATATCACCTTCATTTTTGAAGATATTTTAATTGGGTATAGAACTCGCAAGTTGACAGTTTCTGTAAGTATTTCAAAGACGCTCTGTTTTCCTCTGGCTGATGTATTTTTTTTTATAAATTTATTTATTTGTTTTATTTTTGGCTGCGTTGGATCTTCGTTGTTGCGCACGGACTTTCTCTAGTTGTGGCAAGCGGAGGCTACTCTTCGTTGTGGTGCACGGGCTTCTCATTGCAGTGGTTTCTCTTGTGGAGCACAGGCTCTAGGCACGTGAGGTTCAGTAGTTGTGGCACTCGGGCTCAGTAGTTGTGGCTCGCAGGCTCTAGAGCACAGGCTCAGTAGTTGTGATGCACGGGCTTAGTTGCTCCGCGACATGTGGGATTTTCCCGGGCCAGGGCTCGAACCCATGTCCCCTGCATTGGCAAGCAGATTCTTCACCACTGCACCACCAGGGAAGTCCCTGATGTATTTTTGGACAGAGTTTTGTTTATTATTATCTCTGTTTTTCTGTATGTTGTGTGTATTTTTCTCCCTCTGATTGATTTCAAGATTTCCTCTTTATCTCTGGTTTTGAGCAATTTGATGACAGATGGGTCTTGGTGTGTTTTTCTTTGTGTTTATCCTTCATGGAGTTTGTTGAGTTTCTTGGATCTTTGAGTTTATAATATTCATCAAATTTGAAAATTTTTGTCCATTATTTATTTAAATATTATTTCTGCTTTTCCATTCTGGGACTCCAGTTACATGTATATAAGACTATCTGATATTGTCTCACAGGTCACTAATTCTTTGTCCCTCCCTCCCTTGCTTCTTTCTCTCTCTCTCTCTCTCACTCTTTCTCTTTCTCTCTCTCTCCCTTCTTCTTTCTTTCTCTCTCTCTCCTCCCTCCCTCCCTTCCTTCCTTTCTTTCGCTCCTTCCTTTCTTTCCTTCCTTGTCTTTTTTTTTCCCCTCTGTGCTTCATTTGTGGGTAGTTTCCTTTGTTTTGTTTTCATTCTCACCCACCACATCTTTAGCAGTGTCTTATATGCCATTAATGTTATCCAGTGTATTTTTCTTTTGATGATACATTTTTCACTCTAGAAGTTCGTTTTGGGGCTTTAGAAAATCTTTCACTTCTAACTTTGTTCATGTTTTCTCTTAAATATATGAACATAGATATAATAGACGTTTTCAAGTTTTTGTAATGTTATAATATCTATGATTTCTGTGTCTGTTTCTATTGATTTATGGGCTACATTTTTCCTATTTCTTGACTCTCCAGTAATTTTTAATTCAATGCCAGACATTGTATATTTGACTTGAGAGAGTCTAGATTTTGTTGTCTCCCTTTAAAATGTGTTAGGCTTTGTTGTGAGATACAGTTAAGTTGCCTGTGGGTCAGTTTGTTCTTTTCAAGTCTTGTTTTAAAGCTTTGTTAGTCAGGTGTAATGTAACCTTTACTTTAGGGATAATTATGTTTTGCTATTTTCAGGAGTTGCTTCTACTTTTAGTCCCACTACGTTAGCCCTTTTGGGGGCCTCTTATGAATGCTGCAAGTGATCAGTGAGGACTCTCCTGCTGGCTGTTGGAAATTCGAATGATTTCCAGATCTGGGCAAACCTAGGAGTCATTCAGTTCATAGACCCCAAGTTGCTCTTGGTCTTATCTCAGGGAATTTCACTCTCTCTCTATATATGTATTCTGCAGTTATTTCATGTTTTCTCTATATAGACTTCTGAAGTTATTTTGTGTGGGTGTGGGTGTGGGTGTCACTCTCCTCTGTAGAACTGTTGCCTTCGATCTCCAACCCCTTCAAATACCCTGAGCTCTAATCCCTGTTTTCTCAATTCATTGGGACCTCCATGTTCTGGTTGGGTTCTCCCATACCTGCTCTGTGGTCAGGAATCTGCCTTTAGCCAGAAAGCTGGGACAATTGTAGGGATCACCTCATTTATTTTCCTTCTCTTAAGGATCACAGTTCTGCATTTCCTATTGTCTAGTGTCTGAAATTTGTTGTTTCATTAGTTTTGTTCAGTTTTCTAGTGAAGGTGGACATTAGAGCTGGTTTCTGTTGCTCCATCTTGGCCACCTCAGAATAAAACAAAACAGCTCTTTTTTTAAAAATTTTTTAAATTTTTATTTATTTATTTATTTATTTTTGACTGCGTTGCGTCTTCGTTGCTGCACGTGGGCTTTCTCTAGTTGCGGTGAGTGGGGGCTACTCTTCGTTCCGGTGTGTGGGCTTCTCATTGCGGTGGCTTCTTTTGTTGTGTAACATGGGCTCTAAGCGCATGGGTTTCAGTAGTTGTGGCATGCGGGCTTTAGTAGTTGTGGCGCAGGGGCTTAGTTGCTCTGCGGCATGTGGGATCTTCCCTGACCAGGGCTCGAACCCGTGTCCCCTGCACTGGCAGGCAGATTCTTAACCACTGTGCCACCAGGGAAGCCCCAACAAAACAGCTCTTGTAATGTATAATTAGCTTCTCTCACAATATCCAATCTGTGTCACTTATGTCATCTTTTGATTATTAAGGATGATGTTTGAGGCTTATTTCCTGAGCCTTTAGTTTAGAGATTGTGCACATTCACATTTTGGGGGGGAACATCCTGCCTCTCTTTTATTCAGCTCAGGGATCTTTGTCCCACCCAGGATCTCACAAAGTTATATCCTTGCTACCAGTTTCAACAGGATTTAGTACCTCTTCTATGACCTACTCAGAATAAGAATATAATTGTGAGCTCCACATTTCTGCTGACCTGTCAACCAGAGGAACCAAGGGGTAAATATGGTCTTTGTTAATTGCAAAGACAGATAACCGTTGGTTGATTGTCCTGTCTTGTCCTTTAATAACTTGCCTATATCAATTTACTAGCTATGTGAACTTGGGAAAGTTATTTTACCTCTTTGTACCTCAGTTTTCTTATCTTTAATTGGGTTAATACTCACCTTAGAGGGTCATTGTGAGGATTAAAGGACTTAATGTGTTTAAGAGCTCAGAATATAACGATCGTATGATGTTAGCATTTTTTCCTTTTTATGAATTTTTTTTTTAAGCTCTCTGTCCTCTACTTACACTTTTGACCATGCTTCCTGGCAGTTAAGATTTTAACGAAGTAAGATAATTATGTTAAAAAGAGTAGTAGGTTCCAGTAGAGATTCAGAAAATATATTAATTCCTAGAAACATTTTTCAGGGATAGCTGAAGGTATTGATGGCAGAATGTGTAGCAGTCTCTTATGTGATAAAATTGCGGCATTTTAGATATTATAACTGAGTATTTTGAAAAGCAATAGAATTTACATTCCTCCTCCCATTCCTCCTCCCATTCCCGGACCCCCAGGTTGGGAAGCCTGACGTGGGGCTCAGAACCTTCACTCCAGTGGGTGTACTTCTGTGGTGGACTTCTGTGGTATAAGTGTTCTCCAGTCTGTGAGTCACCAACCCAGCAGTTATGGGATTTGATTTTACTGTGATTGCGCCCCTCCTACCGTCTCATTGTGGCTTCTCCTTTGTCTTTGCATGTGGAGTATCTTTTTTGGTAAGTTCCAGTGTCTTCCTGTCGATGATTGTCCAGCAGCTAGTTGTGATTCTGGTGTTCCCGCAAGAGGGAGTGAGAGCACGTCCTTCTACTCCGCCATCTTGGTTCCTCTTCCAGGCCGCATCTTTGAACACCATCCTGCTGAGGGTTAGAATTTCAACACAAGAATTTTTGGGGAACACAAACATGCAGTCCATAATATATAAGTTTGATGAAATGCTTTTGTTAAAAAGGAGGAAAACCCCCCATAAAAATGCTCAGCCTATGGTTGCTATGGACAGTGTAGTATTGGTTAAGAGCTCTGCTTTTGGAGTCAGACAAATGGTGGGAAAGCGATCTTTCTGAGCTTCAGTTTTCTCTTGTGTCAAATGGAGACAATAAGTAAGAATGTGACAAAGCAGAGTCAGAGATGTTTTGGTCAAGGGTGCACTGGGGACGGTGTTGTGCTGCTGGCTGCCCTGTCGGCGGGAACCCCAACTTAGGATGATGATGTTACTGTAAGGAAAACGATGACAGAAATTACAAGAGGGGCCAAGTGTGGTTTTATTGGCTCCACCTTGTGGGAAAGGTCTGGGGCAGAGTAAGTACAGTTGTCCCTTGGTATCTACAGGGGATTGGTTTCAGGACCCTGGCCGATAGCAAAATCCACGGATGCTCAAGTCTCTTGTACAAAGTGGCATAGTTCGGTTGGCCCTCGGTATTCGCCGGAGGTTTCTGCGTTGGCGGTTAGGGAGGGCCGACTGTAATGCAAAACCAGGAATGAGCTTTTGCCGGAAATCATTTGAGTTGTAAACAAAAGGGTTGTGTTTTAAACAGCTTGATACAACTAACTTCTTCCCGGACCTGCTGACTCCATGTGAGCCAGCACAGGTGATAAATCATGCAGGTGTCTGTGTCTTCCTATTCTGCTTATTGACTGTTGTCGCTATTAAGGAAACACAGAGTGAGGAAAGGTGAAAATGTTTCTTCTGGTGCTTCGAAGAGGTTAGTGGGGTTCAGGGCGATCTCAGAAGATTGCTCTTCAGTGTTTTTCCCCTGTTCCTTACCTTTGCCCAGGAAGGATGGGCCTGAGAGAGAGGAAAAGAACAGGGAGCCAACAATCATGATTTTGTTGCATAGGTGTGTGTGTGTGTGTGTGTATGCATACATACACATTGTGAGCCTAGGTCTTTGGTAGGTGCTTTGTAGGGAAACAGGATCCCTGGGCTCAGAAGTTTGGACTGATTTGGAGAAAGCGAGTACAGAGGAGATACTGCTATGGAACGGCACGGCTGTATGGTCAGTTTAATGCAGGGTAAAATCAGTTCCTAAGTCTTAATGGTAAAGGGAGGGTCTCAGTCCAGAGGGATGAGTCAGAGACCTCATCTCTGTTTTAATTATCTCTGCTGCCCTGAGTGTGCAGCACCATCAAAGGAGGGTTTTAGCTGGGGCTTTGCGTCTCCCCTCCCCCAGTAGCAAGCTGCTGAAGTTGCTATAAGCTGACCTATCTCTGCCCCTTTTGGGCCCTTACTTTCCTTGCATTTCCAGCTTGCACCGTACTGTCTTGGAGACACGAATGCCTCAGTATCATTTCCTGCCTTTCTTCCTGGTCCATCAGCATAGCATGGAGACATGGTTTATATTTGTAACCCTGTATTTATGTTTGATTTCCCAGGAGACTAGCCATATTGTTGACATACAGCTACAGCCATGATGCGGAAGGTAACAGGGACAAGGTACCAATTGTGCCAGCCTTGACTCTTGATTTTCTTACTCTTTAACAAAAAACTAAAGACATTCAGGAGGCAGTTTATGCTCAGACTTATTCCAGCCTATTTTAGGGTATGAATCTGAAATGGCTCAGTAGTGGATGGGAGTGCTATAATGATCTGGTGAACTTAGATTAGGAAAAGTGACCTTTTGATATTCAATGAATAAATCCGTACCGTGGGGTAATCACTCTGCCACCTGCTTTCTCTGTGGTTGTCGTATTCTATCCATGTCCTTATGAGCTTTCTTCTTGTGGTGTGCCTTTGTTAGGCTCTCTGGGAGCCAGAGTGGGATGACCTGTAATCAGAGAAAGAGGTTAATTGGAATGAGGCTTGGCTGAGCTGAGTGTGGCCAGCCTCTGGAAAGCCATCCTCTCAAGTGGGAGGAAGACCAAGAAGCGTTTTCCTGCTTTGCCCTGTACCAGCTGTCACCTAGGAAAAGTCCCATGACCCCTGCGGATGCTGATTAAACTCAGAGCAAGGGAGGCAAGTCTGCATATTCTGCCTAGATTGTAAAGGGGATGTTTAAATTGTAAACAAGCAACAGAGATGTGCGTTGGATCTGAGGAACTGAGAGGCTCTTATTCTGATCATAAAATGTGGTCTTTTATAACCTTCCTGCATACTGTCACAGCATCTGCTGCCTCTTTTCTAGGTAATGGGTTGAGTAGTGCTGGAAAATTTGCTTCTGCTTTTCTCGTGATTCGACCTTCAGCAGAAAAGAAAGTTAGAGCTGGGATGAGTCATCCTTCAGTTCTATTAATATGGTCATTTCAGTGTTGTTTACAAGCAAAAATAACTCGTAAATATATTCTCCATGTAGTCAAGTTAACAAATACCTGACTATACAGAGTAAAATATGTCAGTTTCTATTTATCACTCTGGTTTCTTTCTCACTTAACCATGTTCTGTGAACACCTCCTTGTATTAATTACCTCTGGATTTAGACTTTTGAACCACATACACTTCCTTGTCAGTTGTCTTCACAACACATTGTTATCTGTTTTTTTCTCGGTTTGGATCTCTTTAGATTTGATCCCATATGCTTTCTATACTTAAGGAGTCCTGGGGTTTTTGGCCCACTGACACCTTAAATGCAGAATTTTTTATCTGGTAAATAGTACCCAAACAACAAACAATAATACAGGTTTATTTTGTTTTCCAGTAACTTTTAGGTTTTTTTAATGGAATTTCAAGTAGGCAGAATAGTGGTTGCATATGCTTATTCTACTTTTTTTTTGCCACGCTGAACGGCATGCAGGATCTTCGTTCTCCAACCAGGGATCGTACCTGTGCCCCCTGCATTGGAAGTGCAGGGTCTTAACCACTGGACTGCCAGGGAAGTCTTTATTCTACATTTGACCTAATCTTTCCATCTAAATTTAGAGATGAGATTGAGATTGCTTCAGTGATTTGGCTATAACTGCATTGTGTCTGTTAAAAGTATTCAGTGAACGTTTGCTGATGAATAGCTAGGGGATAGGCCCAGACTAGAATTAGGCCTTCGGAGATACGGTTGTGTACTCTTTGCATGATAACACACTGAATCTAAGTTAATTCCAAACATTCTGGGCTGGAGAGAGTGTTACTTGGGAGGTAGATATTTAAAACATAAGACCGTGGTTTAAATAGCTATGTGAATTAACATAAGCTTGCGGTAACATAGTCTGAAAAAAAATTGAGCCTGGGCCCAGGAGAAATTAGCCTGTGGACAAGTAAGGTTGTTAATAGAAATTGATCATACAGTTGGAAGCTCACGTAGAGCTCTTTGCTGTCTATATTTTTTCTCTGACACTTTGAACATGAAGATAATGCTAATCACTTCTATCTTCCGTTACTGAGCTGTTTGAACCTATAGCACTGACTTAGCAGAAACTCAGCTAATGAGCCAAAGGAAAGATGGTGATGTTTCTCACAGCAGATACATAAATGAACTGTGCATGGCTTTGGAGTTATTTGGGTTTATCTGTAGACGTGAGCTAAACTCTGCTAACCTAAGATTGATAAATCCCTTCATTCATTCAGCAAATATTTATTGAGTACCTACTATTTACCAGGACTTGGGTACATAGAATCCTAGGCATATAGAAGTGGTCCTCACAAGGCTTTCAGTTTAATATGACAGATGGATATTCAATGAATAAGTACACAAACATTTTGCTACGATTTTATTAAGTGATATAAAAGATCAGAAAAGTATGTTATGAGAATTTAGCCTATTCGTGCAGTCAAGAGAGATTCACTGTGGTTGGGAGAGATGGTTAGGAGTTGGGTCACAGATTTCCTTAGTATAATGAGTCATACAACTCTTGCCGGCCATCTGCAGAGAAATTTGTAGATAATCTAGTGCTGAGAAGACAGTAAGGTGTGGAGGTTTGAAGCTGGATGTATTCTTTCCTGCAGAATTTTTGTCTATTAGAAGGAGGATCACTTTTTGAACAGTGGTTGATGCTACCACTATTTGTGTATATCCAAAAGTCCAACAAAGTAGACATGGCCATTTGTGTTGTTGATGCCCAAGCTACATCTTTTGGGATTTCATTAACCAATGTTTCCTTTATCCCAAGTGTAGTTTTTCTTCTCCAGAATTTTTCTCAGAGTAACTTGGTAATCTACACCAGCTTTAATTTATTCTATTTTGGCTCTAATCACAAACTGAATTATTTATGTGGGACTAATTTAAAAATCTGTCTTTTGCACCTTCCAGACAAAAATAGAATTACAGTGTGTAAACCACATAGGGCAAGGAAATCTCTCCCAAATTAGATCCTCCTGTGAGTTTAAATGTGGAAAAGTAGGTGCTATTTTTTTGTCCTCAATTTTTTTTAAAGATAAACTTAATTTTAGCATAGCTTTAGATTTACAGAAAAACCATGCAGGAAGTAGAGTTCCCATATACCCCATACCAGTTTTAACCTCTTAAATTAAGAATCTAATGTTCTTTTTCTGTCCCAGGATCCCAGATTACACTTAGCTGTCATGTCTCTGTAGGCTCCTCTTGGCTGTGACAGTTTCTTAGACTTTCCTTGATGTTTTGGGTAGTACTGGTCAGGAATTTTGTAGGGTGCCCCATACCTGGGGATTGTCTGATGTTTTTCTCATGATGAGACTGGGCTTGTGGGTCTTGGGAAGGAATAGCACAGAGGTAAAGCCCAATTCTCAGAACATCATATCAAGGGTATGTACTGTCCACCTGGTTGAGGTCGTGTTTGTTAGGTAACTTCACTGTAAAGTTAATCTCCCCCCACCCCTTTCACAGTTACTTTGGGAGGAAGTCATCCTGTGTGGGCCCCTCTTAAGGAATGGGGAGTTAGGTTATTCCTTCTTTAGGATGGAATATCTACACAAATTATTTGGAATTCTTCTGCACACGAATTTTCTCTTCCCTATTTATTCAATCAATCAAGCAATCATTGATATCACTATGGACTCCTAAATATTTATTTTATACTTTGGGTTATAACCCAATATGTATTTTGTTACCCAAATTGTTTGAACTTTGGCCATTGAAAGCTCTTGCAGTTGGTTTCTATGCCCCTTTGATGTACCCCCATTATTCTGGGCTTTTCGGAGTACTTTTTATTTTCTGGCGAATTTTTTGTTCTCGTTACATAAGAATGTTGTGTTTATTGCAACCATTGATAGCTCAGTGTATTATAAACCTTAAGGTAAGGGAAAAAAAAACCAACCCAGAATAAAATTCTCCACCAACCTTCTTGCCCAAAACCTGAAACGTCCAAATCGGAAAGATTATTCTACTATCTTGTCTTGCTTTCCTTGACCTTGGGCCATCCCTGGTGGAAGATCCAAGTTAGTGAGTTTGTGCTTTGGGTGCTTTCCCTGGGGTGTCAGGAAAAATCAAGATCTATAAATGGCAAGATAGTAATTATTTTCAGCTCTGTGATCCATCCATGAGGTTTCTGTTGCAACTCCTCAACTCTGCTTTTTAGCGTGAAAGCAGCTATAAGCAATATGCCAATGAATGGGGTGGTGGTTTTCCAATAAAGTTCTATTTATGAAAGCAAATAGTGACCTGGGGTTGGTCTGTGGGCTATAGTTTACCAATCCCAGGTTAAAAGAACTGCTTCTCCTGCCAGGTGTTCAGGTCTTGTCATTTATTGACTGTTTGGTCTTAGACAAGTAATTTAACTTCGAATAACTTCCCACATTCCTTAGCTCAGTGATGGGTGTAATAATAATATTAATGTTGGTCCCTTTGGTGTTTAGGATTTAAATGATACAAATAAAGCACTGAGCACAATGCCTAGTACTTGCTTGTTAGCTATTATTAGGGTGATTATATAATTTACTGCTAAACCAGGACTCTTGGGAAGGAAAGTGGGTGATATTAACAACTATGCTGGGACAACAGGTATAAAAAGGGACTCACAACAGGTATAAACAGGGGGTATCCAAGAATTTGCGGCCATTCTTGTTATTATTATTAGGATTCTCTCTCTTACATACTAATGCCTCTAATTTTCTACACATGTTCTGTTCTCCTGCTTCCTATGGCAGGACCCAGCCTAGGCTGAAAAAATCACCCTTTCATCTTTCTCACCTTTCTTTGATCTCAGGAAATGACCTGCTATGTTGAGTCTTGGGCCACATTACTTGATCTGACTCAGCTTAGATACTTTATGTTAAAATGTGCATTTCCCTTCTAAGAATTGGCATGTGATGTTCTACACATGGTAAGATTTTATAATAGAAATTTTTAAAAAATGTCTGCCCCTCTGCTTGTACTGAACTTCCCAGGTCTTCTCCTGGGACTTGTGATTTTCTGTTTGACCTCTGGTTATTGTGAGCCTTTTAATCTCTACCTTTTGTGCCTGATGACCTTGTTCTGCCCCAGCTTGCCCACCAAATTACCCTCGTTGGGAAGAGTCTCTTATTTCCAGGAGATATAAGTCTTTATTTTGTAGTGGTGAGTTTTTCATGTTCTCTTGGTGTACAGGGAGGGAACAGAAAACTGGCTTAGAGAGGAAGAGGACACATTTTGCCGTGTTGGTCAGTGTGGTCTTGACCTTGTGAGAGAGGGAGGTGGGTATTTATTAAAATGCAGGTTTCTGTTAGCCCCAGACACATGGGCTTTGATTCCTTAGCAGCAATGGCCAGGAATCAACAGTTCACCAAGTACTCCTGATGGGTCTGTAGCGCACCAAAGTTTGAGAACCACAACACTAGAGTGTCTGTAAAGGGAGTACAAATTGCAAAAAGCTATCTGGAGTGTTATTTTGTAGAGCACTTTCCCGGAGATCAAAGATCTCTCTTCTGTGCCAGAAACCACTAGTAAAGCTCTGACCCAAGTGAGCTTTCAGGACATTTTCTCTCTGATTACCTTCATCTTTGCCTTTTTTTTTCAACTATCTGTTAGCTAAGGGAAGTATGACAGGGTCTTCTCATTGGACAGGGAGAAAAGAGTTGGGGATGGGGTTTTATAGAGGCTTTGAAGAGGGAGAGATGAGATGGCTGACAAAGTCTGGAAAAGTTCTCCAATAGTGGGAGTGACTCTGAGGATCATAGGGGAGTCCAGAGTAGGGAAGTTAGGTTCAGGAACGTCAAGAGTGTAAGGGAAGGTGGGGTTCAGGAACAGATGTAAATGTAGTTTAGTCTGTAAACAAAACACATGCTGAAAGAGATTGAAGGACAAATCTAAATCATCCTTGGGAAGTTTCTCTAGCAGGATTCAGAAGGACCGCAGGGAACTATTGAGGGTTTTATTTCAGGCATACATTGGTTTAATCATCAATAAATATCTGCCCAAATTTACTTTCTGTGGTGTTTATTCAAAATGGGAAGTTATTTTGAGGTAGGCATTTCAGTGGTGAGATTTCCAGTTGAATAGCATCTTTGTTCACATTTGACAGTATTTCTTGATCACGTATGTAATGAGCCCCTAAGTGATGCACGTATCGTGGTCGGAACTGTTAGGGGGATACAAAGGCATAACTCCTTATTTTCAAAGAGCTTTTGTTCTTGGAGGGTTGTCAAGAAAAACACACATGAGAAATGAAGTACTGATTAAGTACACGTGGTTGTTTCATGTCTCATCTTTCTCATAAGAGCTCACAGTGTTTGGCTTTTTGAATGAGGTGTCTTGGGATAGGCCTCAAAGGATGAATGTGATGAAATAAGGGCGAAGAAAACCAGCATTTTAGATGGGCATATTGTCAACAGGGTGTAGGGTAAAAATGTCCATGGTTACGTCATAGAAACTGGGGTCCAGCTGCTTGTTGCTCTAAAGCCAATCAAGAGGCAAGGATGGTGGAAAGGAAAGTTTGCTTTATTTCAGTGGCCGGCAGCCGGGGTTGGGGGGTGAGAGGGTGGGGGCAGGGAGAGTGGACTCCTATCCAAAGGCCAACTTCCCCCTACTGACAATCAGGGGGCAAGAGCTTTATAGGCGGAGGGAAGGGGGTACATGTAGAAACAGCACAGTCAGCTCTGACTGTGCTGTTGGTCATGCAGTGGCCTGATCAGCATCTTCTTGATTGTTTGAAGTACAGTTAACCTTCAGTTCCAGGGTCAGTTTGTTCCCCTTTTTTTTAAGGCCAGTTCTCAGAATTGCAGCAGCTTATGGCATGGCTACAGAGTCTGGTCATGATGCAGTGAACTTCCTCGACCTGGTGGGGGCTTCTATAAAACAGCTATCTATAAAATAGTTTCTATAAAATAGTATCTATAAGATAGCTCAAAGGATATGGCTCAGAATGTTATCTATAGCCCTTGAGGAGGAACTAAAGGTCCTTGACTTTGCTTAATGACTAAACTATTACTATTTTGTCTTGTTTGACTGTTTTCCTTTGCTTCTGCATTTTCTCACTTCTCTGATTAAATTTATTCTTTGACTAAAGTTTTTCTGTAGACAAAAGGCAGGTGGAGGACATGGTTGGGGTGAGCGGAAGGACCATAGGGTCCTGCTCAGTTTCAGTTGGTCTGAGAAGGGACATCTGGTTGACTCTGTAGGTTGTGTCTGAGGAGCAGTGGGAGATCGTGTGAAACATCAGTTTGGGGTCAGATTATAAAGATCCTTAAAAGCCAGACTGTATATTCTGTTGAAGGTCATAGGGATCTATATGGGATTTTGATATTGGAAGAGTAATGTGTTAAGAATTGTATTTTAGAAACATTTGTTGATTTTATTTTGTTGGGAGAATTGGGGGTTGAACTCACTAGAAAGAGTGAGGTGAGTTAAGAGGTTTTTTGATAATGTGATCACAATAGGAGTCTGACAAAGGTGACCATTGTGGGAACATAGAGGAGAGAGGAGTGAAAAGACATTGCAGAAGAATATCCTGAGTCCCTGGTACTGAGCCAAGACCCTTTCATGGCTTACCTTATTCTGTCCCCTCAACAACTGTGTGAGGTATTATTTTTATTTCTATTTTAGGGGTGAGGAAACCATAAAAGTTGCATGTCTAAAGACCCATCACTAGTGAGTAAAGGGTATAGGATGATGCTGTCCAATATAGTAGCCACTAGTCACTTGAGGCTGTGTCAATTTAATTAAAATTAAATATTTAAAAATCAGATCTTCAGATGCCTGCACCATGTTTCAAATCCCCAATACCTATGTGGGGCTAGTGGCCACCATGTTGCACAACATAGACATAGAACATTTCTGTTATTCCAGAAAGTTGTGTTGGGCAGATTTGAACCTAGGCATTCTTACTCCTGAGCCCATGTTGTTAAGCAATCCACTCTACCACCTACCATTAACAAACACTGCCGTGGTCTCTGGTGGAATAGCTAGCTTAAACTGGGGAGCATCAGACAGAACTAGTGTAAGATTTTGGTGGTTTCTTTTTCAATACATTTGTTAATAAAATTTAAGCCAATATTTTAAGTTTTTTTCTCTGTTAGGTTAGCTTAAATTATATCGGGGGAAAATAAGCCAGTATGAATTCAGGACAATATACCTCTACATGCGGTATATTGCTTCACAGTAGTATACCATATGGTACGTGATAATATACCATGTTGCCATATGGTAACAATATGCCTTAGTCTCCTGAGAGGTACAGATGACAATTTGTGTGTCGTTGATGTCTCAGTTCTTCAAAGATTCCATTTGGCAAGTTCGCAGCTTGGAAAGACAGCATAATCATGGCTGTAAGTCCTGTCCCCTCTCAGATTTCTCCTTGAGTGGCTCTTCAGCTCAGTTCTCCACTTTCAAATGGGCTACAAAAGTATTCCAAGAAGATGGATGTCTTCTTTCCCTGAGCACGATATTGCTAAAGGTAGGATGCCAATTAACATTGCTGTGTGATATGGGCTCTGGGATAATGTTCACCTGGAAAGACATTTATTTCCTTATTTCAAATGAAATTGGAGAATCTCACTGCATTAGAGGGAGCTGACATATAATTCTTCAGCTATCAGGATAGTGATCTTGCATTTCCCATAAACAGGCACTTAGCCAAAACGTTTTATCAACTCATAACCTTAGGTCTCAGGGAGGCAGAACTTTTTCTGGAAGAGAGTGGCTGGGAGGGCCTTTCAAAATGCTGTTTGTGAGTTGTTTTGCTAGGTGGTGTTATGCTGCCCCCTCTGCTTTGCAGATTCTTGTGTAAGAATCTTAAGCCTATAATAATTTGGGGGGGGGTCCTCTTAACTGTGCTTTCCCCTAATTACCACAAGCCTATCATGCAGAATATTGGAATTCGTGAACATGTATAATGCAGGACTGGCTTCTCTATTTTTTTATTATTATTTATTTTACAGCAGGTTCTTATTAGTCATCCGTTTTATACACATCAGTGTATACATGTCAATCCCAATCTCCCAATTCATCACACCCCCACCCCCACCCCCCCCACAGCTTTCCCCCGTTGGTGTCCATATGTTTGTTCTCTACATCTGTGTCTCACTTTCTGCCCTGCAAACTGGTTCATCTGTACCATTTTTCTAGCTTCCACATACATACGTTAATATACGATATTTGTATTTCTCTTTCTGACTTACTTCACTCTGTATGACAGTCTCTAGCTCCATCCACATCTCAACAAATGACCCAATTTCATTCCTTTTTATGGTTGAGTAATATTCCATTGTATATATGTACCACATCTTCTTTATCCATTCGTCTGTCGATGGGCATTTAGGTTGCTTCCATGACCTGGCTATTGTAAATAGTGCTGCAATGAACATTGTGGTACGTGACTATTTTTGAATTACGGTTTCCTTCGTGTATTTGTTTTTTTTTTTTAGATTTCATATACATGTGTTAGCCTATGGTATTTGCTTTTCTCTTTCTGACTAACTTCACTCTGTATGACAGACTCTAGGTCCATCCACCTCATTAAAAATAACTGAATTTCGTTTCTTTTTATGGCTGAGTAATATTCCATTGTATATATGTGCCACATCTTCTTTATCCATGCATCTGTTGATGGACACTTAGGTTGCTTCCATGTCCTGGCTGTTGTAAATAGAGCTGCAGTGAAAATTGTGGTACATATCTCTTTTTGAATTATGGTTTTCTCAGGGTATATGCCCAGTAGTGGGATTGCTGGGTTGTATGGTAGTTGTATTTTTAGTTTTATAAGGAACCTCCATACTGTTCTCCATAGTGGCTGTATCAATTTACATTCCCACCAACAGTGCAAGAGGATTCCTTTTTCTCCACACCCTCTCCAGCATTTGTTGTTTGTAGATTTTCTGATGATGGTCATTCTGACTGGTGTGAGGTGATACCTCGTTGTAGTTTTGATTTGCATTTCTCTGACAATTAGTGATGTTGAGCATCTTTTCATGTGCCTCTTGGCCATCTGTATGTCTTCTCTGGTGAAATGTCTATTTAGATCTTTGGCCCGTTTTTTGATTGGGTTGTTTTCTTTCATACTGAGCTCCATCAGCTGTTTATATATTTTGGAGATTAATCCTTTGTCTGTTGCTTTGTTTGCAAATATTTTTTCCCATTCTGAGGGTTGTCTTTTCGTCTTGTTTATGGTTTCCTTTGCTGTGCAAAAGCTTTTAAGTTTAATTAGGTCCCATTTGCTTATTGTTTTTTTTGTTTTCATTACTCTAGGAGGTGGGTCATAAAAGATCTTGCTTTGGTTTATGTCAAATGCATATATGTGGAATCTAGAAAAATGGTACAGATGAACCTATTTGCAAGGAAGGAATAGAAATGCAGACTTAGAAAATGGATGTGTGGACACGGGGGGAAGGGGATGGTGGGATGAATTGGGAGATTAGGTTTGGCATAAATACACTACCATGTGTAAAATAGAAAGCTAGTGGGAACCTGCTGTATAGCACAGGGAGCTCAGCTTGGTGCTCTGTGATGACCTAGATGGGTGGGACGGTGGGGAGGGAGGTCCAAGAAGGAGAGGATATATGTGTACATATAGCTGATTCACTTCACTGTACAGCAGAAACTAACACAACATTGTAAAGCAATTATACTCCAATTAGAAAAGCATCACTTATTGACAAAAGTGAATTGTGCTCATGCAGAATGGCTGTTGTTTTGCCTCTGGGTTTGTTTCTGGATTTGTCCGCGTTTTGCATCTCCCTCCCAAACATGGGAGATTGATATGAATCTTCACATTCATCTGAATTAATCTTCCACCTCATACAGCAAGGAGAGTCCTGCACTCAGGACGAAGATAGTATGGAGAGTTTCCATTTTGCTTAATGCCTAAAACTAGAGTTTTTATTAGTAAGCCATTGTTCAGAAATCTTGCAGTGGATGCTATGCTTCTAGTTAAATTGACTTACATGAATACGTAAGGGTTTTCAGTGTTAATAACTCGAAGCGTTTCCATTGTTTGTACTGGGAAACTTCAAGGAACAGAGTACCTTATTTGACTCTAAACAATTTGCTTTGGTTTTGGTAGCTGGTAGATTTAGGTGGAGAATGATGTTCTTTCTTGGTTACTGATCCAGAGGGGAGATCCAGAAAACAGTCTGCCGTTATGAGTAGTGCTAAGTGTGTAGGATCCTTCTGGAATGTCAAAGTTAATCCAATTACCAGTCAAGATGCCATGCAGAGTGTGTTATCCCCAAAGCTAACACTGCCATCTTGGAAAGGAAAAGAGGTCATGATAATGTGGGACCTAAAATTTGGGGAGAATAAGAAAATTGGGAAATCAAAAGCTACTTTATTCTTACCAAGAACAGTCTCCCTCCCTCCTTTTTGTACTTTTTCAGTGAGACTTAAATAGATTCCAGTGCTCAGTAAACTCTCTAAAAATTTATCTACCTCTCTTTGCTTTTGACACCCATTGTCTAACCACCAGCCTTCTAGAAAACCAGAGACCAGCAGTGGTAACATTAGTGAAATTACTTAATCTCTCAGATTCTTTATCTAAAAATTGGAATGAATTGTATTGATCTGATAGGATATGTATTAGAGCTGCTATAAGAGAATACCACAGACTAGGTGGCTTAAACAACAGAATTTATTTTCTAACAGTTCTAGAGGCTATAAAACCCAAGACCAAGGTACTGGCAGGGTTGGTTTCTCCTGAGGCCTCTTTCCTTAGGTTGTAGACAGAGGCCTTCTTGCTGTGTCCTCACAGGATGCTTTCCTCTCTGTGTGTCTCCCTGTTGTCTCTTCCTCTCCCTATAAGGACACCAGTCCTATTAGATTAGGCCCCCACCATTATAACCTCATTTAACCTTAATTATCTCCTTAAAGGCCCCATCTCCACATACAGTAACACTGGGTGTTAGAACATCAACATATGAATTTGAGGGGGACACAATTTAGCCCATAAGTGTATTTTCACGATTAAATGAGGAAATAGATGTGAAGTGTTATCCCAGTGTCTAACACATAGTGAGTGCTTAATACCAAAACATCCTCAATTTATTGAGTACCTGCTGTATGCCAGGTGCTCTTCTGGTGCTAGAGATACCAGTGAGCAAAGCAGATGCATGTTTGTGCTGTCATAGAGTTTATATTGTGTTGCAGTTGGTTATCATTTGCAAAAACAATAAATAACAACTCATAGAAACCTTCTTTTATGGTTGCCTAGAAATTTTGGGGGGTTTCTTGTTGGTAGAGCGTAGTCAGTACACTGTAGAGAAGAGGGTCTGGACTAAGATGGAGGTTTGGAGTCTTTTCTGGCTCTGGCTAACTGTGGACCTTGACCATTTCTTAACTTCTTTGGGCCATTTTTCTTTATTTTTTATTTTTGGCTGCGTTGCGTCTTCGTTGCTGCACCCAGGCTTACTCTACTTGCAGTGAGTGGGGGCTACTCTTTGTTGCGGTGCATGGGCTTCTCATTGTGGTGGCTTCTCTTGTTGCAGAGCAGTGGCTCTACGTGCACGGGCTTCAGTAGTTGTGGCACGGGGGCTCAGTAGTTGTGGCTTGCGGGCTTAGTTGCTCCACGGCATGTGAGATCTTCCTGGACCAGGGCTCGAAACTGTGTACCCCGCATTGGCAGGCGGATTCCTAACCACTGCGCCAAGAGGGAAGTCCAGGGCCATTTTTCTTGAGCTACTTTCTTTGTAAAAGGAGACTGGCCAATGGCCATTCTTATCCTGCAGAAATCTGTACGAGTTCATGGAGGCATTTACATTCAAGATTATACCTAGCTTGGGCTTCATATTTCAGAATGCATTTACAGAAAATGTTATAAGGGACCCTGAAGTATTTTTCTGTATGGAATGGCTTCAATTACTTTGATTTTAAAATCCATACTTGGCATAGGAAAAATAAATCTCATCTGAGAGGCGAGGGTTCAGGATGAGAAAACGAATCAGGTTGATGCTTTGAATATCAAAGCACATTAACTTTATTTTAAAATTTTGTGCTATGTTACTGAATTGATTGTATGTCATAACTATACAGAGCAGAAAACTAACTTCTCAAAAACAGATTTCACAGAAAGCCGAAAACAATAAGCATGAGATGGATGTTTACAGATGTCCAAATTTTCATAACTTTGCAAGACATGGATGTTTCCTCTATTAGAGACAATACCCAGTAAATGAATTTCCATTTCAAATAAGTTGCTCTTCCATTTGGTTGTTCCACTACCCCATCCCAAGCCATGTGCATGGTCTTCTATAAATGGCATATCATTTTTATAAAAGCCTTTTGTGTCTTCTAAATTTTAAAACAAATTATGATGCCAAAAATATTTCTAAGGATTTATGATTATAGACTAAAACAGCAGCAGCTTTATGGGTTAACTTAACAGTTCCTAAGCCAGAACATACATTTTCTGGATATGTGTACCACTTCTTACTCTAGGCCTTTGTTATTAGATTTTTATAATTCTTAGCATCATGAGAACTACGTCATGACTTAGCAGTGTGACTCGGGGCAAGAATTACCATGCTTCTCTTCTTTAGCTCTGTATCCCTTTTCAGGGTAGCTTCTTATTTTCGCAGATATCTTTCATCCCTCTTGCTACCTCTCAATCAGAATAAAGTGGTAGATTCTCATAAATCCAAGAACCGAAAGATTCCTCTACTTAAAAATCGAGTGTAGGAAACTTTTCCACTAGAAGGAGTTTCCCGTTCCTGCTTTTGAATATAATGAGTTGATTTTTTTGTTTTATTCAATCCCTTTATATACGTATATTGAGCTCTATCATGTGCCAGTCTCAAGGTTAAGCTCAGGAGGAATCAGAGAAATAAAACAGTCCCTGCCCTGGAGAGGACCGTTCAAGAAGAGATGAGATAAAAACATACAACCCCACCTATTTTTGCAAAAGAAGAGCAGTGGGGATTTAGAGGTTGCCAGGAGGAAAACTTGGTGCATTTTTCCTGCGGATCTCGTAGCCTCTCAGAGAAGCTGATATTTAGATAAGTATGGTAAAGAGTACTAGAAATCCGAAAAGTTCAGTGCTAGTTTAAGCACTTGAACGTTGGTCTACTTCTACTGCAAGGTATGCGGTCAGGTCTCAGAGATGAATCTGACCTTGTCCCTGATCTCGAGGAGCTGTGCTTATATTCCAGCTCGGATGTGAGTCTCGTCTGCAGGCAGTTATTGGGATAGGCCACCTGAGCGGGCTGTTTTGGGCACTCTTCCTTTCCACCCCCCTCTGCTTTAGCTTCTTCAGGGGGGGT
Source organism: Balaenoptera acutorostrata (assembly GCF_949987535.1). Lineage (NCBI taxonomy): Eukaryota > Metazoa > Chordata > Mammalia > Artiodactyla > Balaenopteridae > Balaenoptera > Balaenoptera acutorostrata. The sequence goes on along the minus strand of NC_080073.1, from coordinate 11,287,204 downwards.
GAGCATGACTGAACACGAAGGAGGATTTGTATGGGTGTCACGGGAGAGGAGGACGGTTCTCTGTGCCCTCACATTACCAGGGTCGTTGTCTCTGGGCGTCTGTGGTACAGCTCAGGGGATAGGAAAACGGGCTCTTGTTCCTGTGTGGATGACAGCCATGTGGTGCTCTTGACTGCCACCCCCCCCCGCCCCCCCCCCCCCCGCTCCTGTGTTCTCAGCAGACTGCACTAAACTGATCACAGAATCCTTCCTTGTTGGGCTCAGGTGTGGCCTTGCTATCCTTCTCAACACAGTGCTTTGAGCAGCCACTAAAAATTGATCATGAATTGACATGTGAATTGAAATGATTTGACTTTTCTTGTCCTAGAATTTTGGGGGAAAAAAAAAAGGTTGAACATGGACTCAACTCATGGGATTCTAAATGATGGGACTTCGCTCCCACCACCTCCCCTCTTGATGAAGACGGCAAAGCACACAGGCTTAGGAGAGAAGCCTCTTTCAGGAATAGGTACATTGGGTGGTGTGTCCCCAGTGGTTTTCTTCTTGGGAACCCACACAGAGAGAGATTACAAGGGAAAGCACTCCTGCTGATTTAAGAGAAGAGAAACAGGTATTAGGGACAATCAGTGAAGTCAAGTAGCTTATGTATGGGAAACATTTTAAGCTTTAAGTTTTCTTCTGTTATGGGGCAAAAATATGTGTTGAAAGGGCTTACATGCAGTCCTAAAACGTGTTTTCTTATTCTTACTCACACATCTTTCAAGTTCCCAAGTCTGACCGCACCTGAAAACTCACCCAAGTCTCCCGTGCCCCAGGACAGCTGGGATATCCCAGCATCCTCCTGGGCTCATTCCCTCCTCTGAACCCTTGTGGTCTTGTTCTCAGAAACACTCATCTGCACTTAATTACATATTGTCTTAGGAATGTTTATTGTTTTCAGGAGGAATCCTCTCATTTCATGAGGCAAAGGAGCAATTCCTCTCTGGAGAGCTCTCATTGTTGGTTTAAGACTAATGATGGTAAAAATTGATAAAGTGGAGAAAGGAGAAATGGAGAACGTGTTATTTTAGTTTCCTAAGACAAGGGCTTCCCGAAGCTATGCCGGAGGAACTATCTTCCTGTATAACAAGGAAAAACGAAGTTCCATGGCCAAAACCTCTGGAAAAAGCTGAGTTAGGCAAAACTTGATAATAATAAGGCAAAATGAATCATCGCTACCATGTATCAGGGACTGGCCAGATGCCAGACATTCTGCTAAGTTCTTTATACACACCACTTCATTGAATTTCCTCAACAGTTTTATGAGGGAGGGATTATTTCATTCTCATTTTTGTAGGTGAGTAAATAGAAGCTCAGAGAGGTTAAGCAATCTCCTCAAAATTCATAGCCAATAAATGGGGGAACTAAGAATCACATTGAAGTCTGTCTGAGCCTCATGCCAAGCTCTAATCACAAGGCTTTTTTCTTATACTTAGAACCCCCCAAAGCTTTTTATACTTTTATATGCAATTGGAATCTCCAAAAGAAAGGTAGATCAGACACCATTTTCCAAGCATATTTTCAGAAACCATTTTTTCCCTCAAATTATCTTTTGTGACTACCATTCTGAGGAATATGTCTTGGGATAAGTAGAACTTAGGTTTTATTATATGTAGAGTTTTATCTTTATTAACACGCTTTTATAGTCACTGTGTCATTTAATTCTCATAACCTTCTCACAAGGTACACTAGGTATTAATACAGCCATTACACAGGGGGAATTGAGATACATCAAATTCAGGTAACTTTCTCAAGTTTCACATTAAATCATGGAAGAGTAGAGGCTGGAATATAGCCACTTAAGGGAGATCAAGAGAGTATAAAGTGAATTCTCACCACTTTTACTGCTGGTTACCAGGATATGGTGGAGATGAATTGTATTTTTATAACAATAGTCAACCTTCACTAACTTAAAATTGAAGTTGGAGATACATCAAATGTTTTCTCTTTCTAGGGTTCTGCCATGCTTTTGAAACATATTTATGTTAGAGAAGGGAAGGGAATGGAAATGTACAGTAGAGCTTGCCAAATAAGAAGGGGTGAAAGAGTGGAAGAAATAGACCATTGATAAATATGGACTGTATTTTAAAGAGAACTTTTCAGTTAAACTTCAAATGTGTACGAGTTCAAACTAAGCAAAATACCTGTACTTATATGTTGGGTCAATGTTCTTCAATCTGCTTGTTTGAGGAAGATATGTTTTGCCTTTGCTGGACCTCTCATGAGCACAAACAGGATTCTTAAGTGATAAATCGTCACTATAATTGATGGCCTGAAAACAGTCTTTTTTCCAATATCATCGTTTTTATGATAAGCTTTCATTCGGGTGGTAGCTTGTTAATTGAGTGAAGTTCCTTAATCTCTTACTTACTGACAAGTACACATTGTTCAAAGCCAACTATTACATCATGCTATTTGTTCATCATACTCACCTCTATGGATTTTTTCACCTGGATTCACAGTAGCATCATTATTTTAAATGTCCTTACAGTTACTTGTATTTAACACCACCATTTCCTTGTCACCCAAGGAAAGTGTATCTGGTGTATAATGGTTAAAGTTCAGCATTTCTTCAATGACAGCTCCTTTTCGTTTTCTCATTTTTTTTGGTAAGCAAGGTTGTTTATCTTCTTTTCATTATGTGCATTGAGTCCTCCAAATCTTCACATGCAAGCTCATTTTCAAAACTTCATTTTCAAACTCTGTGTCGAGCCTTTGTTAATGTTTTGATTGATCAACATTGTTCTGACATTAACAGCTGTGTAAATTACATCTTCAAGACTGAACTATTTAAGGAAATCTTGAATTCCTTAGTTCCTTTTTCAATGTAGCAAGCATAGAATTTTTAAAAGAGTATTTGTACTTATTCTTTACAGACCATAAAATTCCTTGGCCATGGGGCTATATTATAGATGTCACATTGTGGGGAAGTGAGAGCCAAAGACCTTATTTTTCACAGGGTCTCTCTGCCAGAGACCCGCAGACATAAAATTTGCTTCTAGTCTAACTTATGCCTTTGGTACAAGTATGGTTTAATCTGTCAGAAAAAGATTTTTCTGATTACCTAATGTTTTTATCTTTTAACAGCTTTATTGAGAGAGAATCCATTTACCATGCAAAACCAGTTGAAATTGTTCAGTGGTATTTTGTATATTCACAGAGTTGTGTGACCATCAGTGGTATCTAATTTCAGAATATTTTCATTATCCAGCAATGAAACCATGTGCCCATTAGAAGAAGCCAGTCCTGATTCCCTCCTCCCCAGTCCCTGGCAACCATAATTCTACCTTCTATCTCTCTAGATTTCCCTATTCTGGATATGTTATATAAATGCAATCATATGATACGTGGCATTTTATGATTGGCTTCTTTACTTAGCGTAATGGTTTCAGATGACACCCATGCTGTAGCATCTTGGATGTTGGCTTTTTTTCATTTACTGCCATTTTTTTTTCTTAAAACTGTCTGAGACGTTGGCATGTGAAAGCAGAGTCGAGGTGTTTGTTGGCATTCTTAAGACCTCTTTATGTTCTCCGTTGTTAATGTTTTTCTAAGAACACCGTGCCAGTTCAGAGCTGTCCTACAGGTTTTGCAAATTTGTTCAGGACTAAGGTTTTCATCTGATATTTTCTTTGCAAATTTGTCAATGTAATTCTCACAATCAGCAGAACGTGTATCCCTTTGATTACGATATTTTATGCTACGGCACGCGTCATTTTTCTGCAGCTGATACTTGGAATATTCACACTTACTGTTGGTGTTCACTTCTTCAAAGTACATTCTAGCATGCTTCAAAACCAAAAGACTAGTCAATAGCGTATGTCCGCTCTTTGACAAACAAAAAACCATTCAACACATTGTCCAGATCTTCATTTTTTTAAGCTTTGCAATGTTTTCCCATTTGTCATTAGTGCTTGGCTGTCATTATCACTGTAAAACTCATATAACTAGTCTTTTTTCTTTTAGTCATATACATTCTTCACCATATTTATCAGTAGATGTCTTACAGATAGACCTTGATTAAACTTTTTTCTTCTGTTTATTGAGGTATAGTTGATTTACAATGTTGTGTTAGTTTCAAGTGTACAGCAGAGTGATTGAGTTATATATATTCTTTTTCAGATTCTTTTCCATTATAGGTTATTATAAGATATTGAGTAGAGTTCCCCATGCTATACAGTAGGTCCTTGTTGTTTATCTATTTTACGTACACGAGTGTGTATCTGTTAATGCCAAACTTCTAATTTAACCCTCCCCACCCTTTTCCCCTTTGGTAATTATAAATTTGTTTACTATGTCTGTGAGTCTATTTCTGTCTTATAGATAAGTTCATTTGTATCACTTTTTTAGATTCCACATATAAGTGATATGATGCTTGTCTTTCTCTGTCTGACTTACTTCACTTAGTATGATAATCTCTAGGTCCATCCATGTCTTTTGCAATGACTCTACCTGTGTGCTATTGGTATGGTATTTCCTGTTCTCATCACTGTAATCCACTGGAATATATTTGGTTCTTTCTGTTATTTTCGTAATGTAGTTAAATCAAAAGTTACAAAATAGCAGAGACAGCAAAGGTGCTTAGGACCGGCAGGGTCACTGGTATGGAAGTGACACCTCACTTCAGTTCAAGTTGGGTTTTGCCATAGATGATTTTGGTGCTAAATTTAAGGTAAAAAAATCTTTGAGTTTTAAAAACTTCTAATTTCAGTTTTTTTTCTAGCTTTACTGAGGTATAATTGACAAATAAAAAATTGTATTATATTTAAGGTATACAATGTAACAATTTGATATACATTGTGTATTACCACAATGTGTATACACTGTGTGATTACAACAATCAAGTTAGTTAACACATCCTTTACCTCACAGAGTTACTGATTTTGTGTGTGTCTGTGGTGAGAGCACTTGAAATTTCTAAGAGCAGATGTTCAGTATACAAGATAGTATTACTAACTAGTCACCATGCTGTACATTAGATCCCCAGAACTTACTTGTAACTGAAAGTCTGTACCCTTTGACCATCATCTCCCCGTTTTCCCCAACCTCCAGCTCCTGGCAACTGCTGCTATGTTCTTGTTCTATCAGTTTGGCTTTTTTAGATTCCACATACGAGATCATCATGCAGTATTTAACTTTCTGTGTCTGGCTTATTTCACTTAGCGTAGTATCTGCCAGATTTATCCATGTGGTAATAATGGAACTCTTTTTATGGATGAATAATAATCTGTCATATATATTAATCACATAAATAGTATGATAATATATCTCTATCTATATATCACATCACATTTTAAAAATTCATCTGTCAACAGGCACTTAAGCTGTTTCCATATCTTGGTTATTCATGCTGCAATGAACGAGGGAGTGCAGATCTCTCTTTGAGATACTGATTTTATTTCCTTTGGGTAAATACCCAGAGGTGGAATTGCTGGATCATATGGTAGTTCTATTTTAAATTTTTTGAGCAACCTGCATACTGTTTTTCATAGTGGCTGCACCAGTTTATATTCCCACCAACAGTGCACAAGGGGTTCCCTTAATACCCTCACTGATGCTTATCTCTTGTCTTTTTGATAACAGCCATTTTCACACCGGTGAGGTGATATCTCATTGTGGTTTCTATTTGTATTTCTGTGATGAGTCATGACATTGAGCACCTTTTCATATACCTGTTGGCTATTTGTATGTCTTCTTTGGAAACATCTATTCAGGTTCTTGGCCCATTAAAAAAAAATCATGTGTTTTTTTTGTTTTTTGGTTTTTTTTTGCTATTGGGTTGTATGAGTTCCTTACATGTTTTGGGTATTAACCTCAAATCAGATACATAGTTTACAAATATTTTCTCCTATTTCGTACATTGTCTTTGCATTTTGTTGATTGCTTTGTTCTGCAGAAGTCATTTCAGTTTTTGAAACTTTACAGGATTTCGAATTAAGAATTTTGGCCCTGTATTTCCTGAGTTAAATGCCTCTTTTTGTGCTCCCATGGTCTTTTGCACACATCTTTATCATGGCCCTTGACCCACTGACTTGAGTCTCTATGCGCATATACTGCTTATGTCTTTTTGTAATAGACTGTAAGCAACCATGTTCTAATCTTTTTTTTCCCCCCTCAGTGCTTACTAATTAGGTGTTTAATGAATTAATGAATAAATACATCAGGTGATTTAGATGTTTAGGAGAGAAGGACTGGTACAAGTTAGGGAAAATTGTTAGAATCAGCTTATGTGTTTATACCAATGTTTCTCAACTTCTGCACTTTGCACATTTTGGTCCAGGAAGGTCTTTGATGTGGGGCCTGTCCTGTGCATTGTAGGATGTTGAGCAACATCCTTGGCCTCTACTCACTGGATTCCTGTAGCATCCTTCCCTAATCTCTACCATGTATTAATCAAAAACATCTCCAAACATTGCAACGTTTTTCTGGGGGAGAAAAATCATCACCAGTTCAGAGCTGCTGGTATCCACCATCTTGGCCTTGAGGGTTGTGCGCCCCTGGGTTAAAATATTATTCTGTCATTTATGAGTTGGGCAAGTCAACCTGTGAGATCTCCTAGTGTCCCATTTGTAAAATGGGGAAAATCATAGTACATATATCCTAAAATGATGCTGAAGGCAACATTGAGAACATGTAAGACTCCTGGAAGATAGTGAGAGCTCAGTAATCCACATTCACAGCCCTGAGGAGGAAAGTGAGTGGGTCTTGATCTAAAGCTGTATCTATTTATCTCTCACACATACATGTGTGTCTGTCTCTGTATATGTCTCTGGGTTTCTGTATCTATGTCTTTCTGTTTCTCTGTCTCTATCCTCCCTGTCTATCTCACTGTTTCTCTGTGTCTCTCTCCGTCCATATCTATTTCTATGTTATCTTTAATTCTCTTTCTCAGTCTTTGTGTCTTTCTGTCCATATCTATGTCTATGCTATCTCTAAGTCTCTGTGTCTCTGCTTCTCTCTGTGTCTCTCTCTCTTTTTTTTTGAGGGAGAGACCACATTCACACAACTTCTATTACAGTATATTGTTATAATTGTTCTCTTTTATTATTATTATTGTTAATCTCTTACTGTGCCTAATTTATAAGTTAAACTTTATCATAGGTATGTATGTATAGAAAAAACATAATCTATCAATAAATAGGGTTCAGTACTCTCTGTGACTCCAGGCATCCACCGGGTGTCTTGGAACGTTTCCCCCATGGATAAGGGGAGATTGCTGTCTTAGAAGCTCACAGACTCTGGAATCCAGCTTGTTTCAAGTCCCAGTCTCTCCGTGTCTCTTTTTGTGTCCATGTTTTTATGTCTCTCTATCTCAAAGTCCCACTATATGTCTGTCTATGTCTCTGTGTCCCTCTGCCTCTCTGTGTCAGTTTCTCTCTCCCTCACTGTCTCTGTCTCTTTGGCCCCGTCTAGAGGATTTAGGACAGTACACCAATATGGTAGAGACAGCTAGAAGTGCCCTCTGGCTGAAGTGGGCAGGGTCAGATCACAGAGACCTTTGCTGCCTAGTAGTATAAGAGGGGCAAAAGTTCCTGTTAAAATAGCAGACTAGCAGAAATGTCTACGCTTGATCTGACAACATTGGGGAAATATTTAAGTTTCCTGACAGGAGGATAATACTATTTCAGGAGATTTTGGAGTTGGAAGAGATGGGTGTTGTGGGGGTGAACCAGGATGTGATTGTAGTGATCTAAACATAAGGCCATGAAGGTTGGAATCAGAATAGTGCAGTTGGAATGGTCAACCCAGGAAAGAGTTGAAGGAAGTAATGGCAGAACTTTGTAACTGGCAGTGGAGGGCACATGATAAAAATTGAGAGACTGTGGGCTTTTGAATCAGACAGATCCAAGTTGAATTATTGATTCTGCCACGTACTAGTTTTGGGAGGTCATTCAAGCAACTCAACAGCACTGAACCATGACCTTTCTCTAAAATGGAGATGATAATGTCTGTCTTGAGGGGCTGTCATGATGGTTGGAGACTTTGTGTAAAGTTTAGCAGGAGGTATCAGGCACTCAAAAAAAGGTAGCTACAATTTATAGACATCAAAGAAGGAGGGAGATGAGAGTTGAGTTGTCTTGGAGCGTGAAAGAACAGCCTGGAGAGTGAGTAGAAACAATTTGATTTTATGTGGAGCAGGCTAATTTAAATCTGATTGTAAGGAGAAGTACGTTTTCTAGAGCAAGAGAGACTTGGAGCAAACCAGCCTTACATTTTGCAGCTCTGCTGGGCACCTGTGTGCCCCAAACCAGGTCATTTATAGTGTTTACGAGCCTAGATAAGTTTGGAACACTTTGGTTTGCACTTGAATACAAAATCCGCCCCTTTCTTCCTAGTGGCACCGTGAAACACAGCTGAAGAAATCCCTGATATTGTTGATACTATGGTGCAGATATAGAACGTGATGAATGAGAGTCATAGCTGGTAACCAATATTAGATCATGATGACAAGGAAATTCACTGTTGGGAACTTTCCTATAAAGAACGGATAGTACTATCAATCCGTTCTCTGAGTCAGAAACTTACTTTTTGAGAAATTATCCTTTCCACCTCTACTTTGCCTTTTCATGGTACCGTGGTTGGATTTAATGCCTCTCTCTTGACGCCTGCTTTTGCACAAAATGCTTTTCACTTTTCTAATGCTGTGCCCCTCATTTATGATCATTAATTCAGAGTGCTTGGGCTTGTTGGAATTTTCATTTGGCATTGTGATAAATTGTGTGGTGGGGTATTTCTTGGTTCTGTGTGTTTGTCGATGAAATTGGCATGAGCTTCACAGTGGTTTTGGCTGTGTGCCTGGGACAGTATATATATAACAGCTTTAAAATCTACTCTATCTTTCTCTGACCTGCCCTTTCACATTTATTTGCAGGGTTTCATGTGGGATTGGGATAAATCCAATCTGGTGATAGCTCTGGTTTCTGCCTGCCCTGCATTCCTTCCCTTTGCTTCTAATAAGTTGTACTGTGCTTTTCTTTTGGAAGACCACTGCCAATGCCATGTTGTCCTGGTTTTAGTATCAATCTTGATCCCCCTTGGAGGGACATGTCATTCATTTTGTCTCAGAATACTCTTTTCTCCAGTCACAATGTTTGGTTTGTGGATTAGCATTTTCATTCATTTATGCAGCAGCATTTACTGAGCACCTACTATGTGTTAAGTGCTAGGTTTTGTTGTGTATACCACAGTTAAGTGAAATACAGTCTCTGTGCTTAGAGAATTTACAATCTAGTTGAAGAAGACATAAAACAAACCTGTAAACAGGAATACAATTAAGTGTCAGATAATGGTTTTACTTAAAAACTTAAAAAGCATGTGAGAGGATTGAAGCGTGATTGAAGGTAGGGATGGTGGGTAGCAATTTTAGAAAGGGGGTTCATGGAAGACCTTTATGATAAAGTGACATTTGGTCTGAATGAAGTGAGGGAATAAGCCACGTCGATATCTTAGAGAAAAGTGTTTTTGGGTAGGAAGAACTGCAGGTGCAAATGCCCTGAGGCTGTAGCAGGGAGGGCAGTGTGACTAAAATAGCAAGAGTGAGGTCAGAGTGATGGGGAATGAGGACAGAGAGGTAGGTGGGGGCCAGATTGTAGAGGAGCTTATGGTCTATGGAGAAGACATTGATTGACTGGAATTGTGAAGGGAAGGCATTGGAGGGTTTTGAATATGGCAGTGATGAACAAGGGTTAATTAGAATGTTCCCTGAGATGTGATACGGATGCTGGGAGAGAAAGGGTCTTCTCTACCTTTAGGATAATAAGCTTTGAGGATGATATAAGATCGAGCAGGTTTTAATCCTCTTCGGAGCTGTATGGAGAAAGGCAGTTATTGCACAGATATCAAGGAAGCAATACAAAAAGGGACAGAAAGAAAAAGAGTTGTACCAACATAAGACCCTGGATCCAGCTATTCCTGAAGTACCTCTGCTTATGTGAACCAATACATTCAATTTTTCCTCTAACTTCTCTTGAGTGTGATTCAAGTGAGAGGTATTTGTCACCTAAAGAGTCTTGAGTTATGATCATTGTTTGGATGGTGGCCATTATTGATATCCAATCTTAATATATGGCTCCTAAAAACCCTCACCATTTTACATTTTCTTATTTGAGTATCAAAATAATAAGGTGAGGCAAGCAGATAATAAATAATACCTGGCATAGCAATGAATAAAGAGGTCAGGGGCACTGCACCAAGTGACTTGCTCAGTGTTAAATAGATAATAATTGTCAGAGCCAGAATTTTAAAGATGTGACTATGAAATCTATACTTTGCCCATTATTCTATGTTAGTTTAGTGGTTACTGTTGTGGTTTTAAAATAAGTCCTCAAATTATTTTATACTCCTGCTTTCGAGAGATGGAGACTAATTCTCCTCTCTCGTGTGGGCTGGACTTAGTGATGCGCTTCTAGTGAATAGGAGGAAAAAGAAAGCACAAGAAGAGTGTGCAACTTTGGAGTTTAGGTCATAAAAGGTAGTGTGATTTCCTTGCTCTGTGTTGGATCACTCACTCTAAGGGAAGCCCACTGCCTTGTCATCAGGCCACTCAAGCAGTCCTACGCTGTAGACCCATGTGGTGAGGAACTGAGACTTCCAGCCAATACCCATGTGAGTAAACTGTCTTTGTTTGTTTGTTTTTGAATTTATTTTATACAGCAGGTTCTTGTTGGTTATCTATTTTATACATATTAGTGTATATATGTCAATCCCAATCTCCCAACTCATCCCAACACCCCCGTCCCCCTCCAACCCCCTGCTTTCCCCCCTTGGTGTCCATACATTTGTTCTCTACATCTGTGTCTCTCTTTCTGCCTTGCAAACCGGTTCATCTGTGACATTTTTCTAGATACCACACATATGCATTAATATACGATATTTCTTTTTAAGTCTTTCTGACTTACTTCACTCTGTATGACAGTCTCTAGGTCCATCCATGTCTCTACAAATGACCTAGTTTCATTCCTTTTTATGGCTGGGTGAGTAAACTGTTTTGTAAGCTGATCCTCCAGCCCTGGTCAAGCTTTCACCCTTTGGCGACCACTGGTGTGATTTCTGATGAAAGATAACGTCAAAGGATCAAGTATATATGATACAACTATAAATTCCATTTCAGATTTGGTTTTTGATTCTCTACAGAAGAATGCTTTGACCACAGTGATACAGTTGAGTGCCAAAAACACCCCAACCTAATGGTTTATCTCTTAGGAATTGGAACTCTAAGGAAAGGGCAAAGAGCATGTCCCACGTGTGGAATTCTGCGTTTTGGATAATTTTATTAGATTGGTAGATTGGGAAAAAAACCCTAGGTCTCAATTTAATATGTAAACAAAAATTTAACCAATTAATTGAAGCATTATATACAATATGAAGAAATGGGACTGATTTAAATACTTAACACAGGGAAGTGATATTATGGTATATCAAAGAATACCTTGATTGGTTATTAAGCAAATGTTAACATTTGTAATGTGGAAAAAATGTAGCAACATGGGAAAATGTGTGAAAGTCACAGCAAGTGAATAAGCAGAAAATAAAATTATAACTATATTGATTATATTAATGTAACTATTAAATATAAAGCTAGATAAGGATATAAACGTATAATTAAAAGAAGTTATTGATTAGAATAGAAGAATTCTTAGTGTTTGGATCTCTACTTATATCACTTATGTACTTTTATTTTTTTTGATTTTTAAAATTTATTTTTTATACAGCAGGTTCTTATTAGTTATCTATTTTATACATATTAGTGTATATATGTCAATCCCAATCTCCCAGTTCATCCCACCACCACCCCCCCGCCGCCGCTTTCCCCCCTTGGTGTCCATACGTTTGTTCTCTACATCTGTGTCTCTATTTCTGCCTTGCAAACCGGTTCATCTGTGCCATTTTTCTAGATTCCACATTTGTGTACTTTTAAAATGTTGCGTTCCAGCCGGACTTAATTTTCCATGTATGTCCTTATTAGTGGGACACTTGCCTCTGATAATCTCAAGCCCATAGTTCTATTAATACAGCGTGAGTTTTGGATTTCTTCCTTAGCTGTAATTTGTACCTTCACTATAAAGCATCTCCTTTGGGCATTATCCTTGGGTTAATTTCCTGAGGTTTAACAACTAGGTTTGGGGTCTGAGTGTTTTCATGTATATGAAATCTCCTGCTTTAGCAGAAGGACTGGGTCCAATATTTGAAGAGTTGTGCTTTAGAGTTTTCCAAATTTTAGTTACCCTCAAGATTATGGCCACAGTCACAAACTACCTGCACTATGACTTATATAATGATTCTTTTCTTTAAATTGATTAATATGTTCATATGTTGCTCTTGCCCCTCACAACCTCAGGCATTAATTTGTTGTGGAAACTCGGATGATGAACCCAGATGTGGCCTCAGGATCCTCATTATCACAATGCCCTAGGGAGCCCCATTTTCCAAGCTCCCTTCTCAACACAGCTGTGTGACTAGATCTCATCAATGAAATGAGAGTGGATTGAGATAAATGAGCTTTTCTGTCACCTTTCGTTCTAAGATCTGAAATTGACAGCTTTATGAAATACAAATGGAGATATTTGATGAAAAGTTAAACACGTTTGGGGTGTTTCCAAGTGAGGTCACAGGTTGGCTTTTTAGCAAATTCTCAGAGATCTTCATTTCTTTTCACTCCATTGCCCCTTGAGTTACGATGGCTGTCTGAGTGCAGGGTTTTCTCAGGGCACTTTGGAAATAAAAATTTATCTGATAGATAGATGGGTTTTTCTTTTTTCCAACTTTTTACTGGTAAGAGAATGAGGAATCTTTCTCCATCATTTGCCATGTGACTTTGGTGCTTCCTTGGATGGAGGAGAGTACTTCCCCATTTCGTTAACATTGAATTTGGCCATATAACTTGGTTTGATCAACAGAATGTGAAAGAATGTGACAGTAAGCAGAGTCTTACACGTGTTTGTGTGGTTTGGTTTGGCCTCTTGCATTAGAAGAACACGTTCCAGGCAGCTGGTTCAAGGAGAACGAAGGGACATGTAGAACTGATTAGAATGCATTGCAACCTGGAGCCAAGCCCAGCCAAGCTCAGTTGAGTCACAGCCTGCCTGCAGGATCATGCGTGAGAAATGAATGCTTATTTTTGTGAGCTGGTGAATTTAGGGTCTTTTTATTACACAGCTACATTGCAGCAAAAGCTGACAAATACACTCAGTACATACAGTTGTCTGGAAAAGGCAGTTTCTCTGCAAGATACTGGGAGTAGAAGTAAAAGAAATAGCCCTCAAAGAAATTGTCGGTTTTCACAGGAAAAAAAGGAAGAGAGTAAGAAATGAAAGCGAGTTAACAAAGATGACAGATACATGTACTTGATAAAGAGGAAACCAATAATAAGTTTTTCCTGGATAAATAAATGTTTATTAAAAAGTTGCAACTATCATGTAAGACTTTTATGTGTGTCCCTGGGTCTGGGCTTGACATATTTGGAGATCATGTGTGCCAGTGTTTCCTTTTCACCAGCCTGAATAGCCAAGGAAATACTGTACTTAGGAGGGAATATTACCTCTACCTGTTGCTGACAGGAGCCAGTGGGTAATTCCTCCTGCATTAACTTATTGAAATGCTGTTCTCAAATATTTCATTAAAAAAGAGTTGTTTTTTGTTCTAAAAAGGGTAGAAGACTTGAAGGGAAAATAAGCCACCTCTTTTAATAACAAGAAGGTGGTTTGGTTCATATTTGTAATAATTTTGCATATTGTTTTCTAAATTTCATTCACTCAAAATTGTGGTCAGTCACATCCCATGTGTAAGTTACACTGACTGATAACTTATGTTGCATCTAAAAGTAAATTAATTTTACAGTTATAGCTGAGGAAATTCAGGCACACTGTTTGTCATGGATAGTTGTCCACTGATACTTGGGTCTGCTTTTCCTCATTATAGAACTGTTTCTGGGAAGTTCCTCAGTTAGGGACCAGATTTCCCAGCCTCCCTTCTTTCCAGATGTGGTCCAAAGACTAGATCTCACCAATGGAGTATGAATGGAAGTGAGGTGTCACTTCTGAGCCCGGAGTTATAAGAACTGTGTGTGTATTAAACGCATTCTTACTCCTTTTGCCAGCTGGGCTGGAAGCCACCCCAAGAACTTAGGGGATGGTGGCGTCACAGTCGGAAGTAGCCTGGTTTCCTCATTCACCAGGTGTATGAAAGCAGGTCACTGACCAGGAACAGCCTCCATAGACTGTTACCTGAGCAAGGTGTGAACTTGGTCGTATTTAGGCTCCTGGCACCTTCAAGATCATTTGTTACAGCAGCTAGTGTCACCAATGTAATAGGCTTACTATGGGGTAGCTACAAAAGTCAATACTTCCCAAAGAAAAAAAATCACTTTTATACCCACTTCCACTGGGTTCCAACCCTGATAAGTGTATTGTGCGTTGGGCAATATTCTTCTGGTGCTTGGATGGACAGATAAAATGTCATGTGAGCAATATTTCCTTTCTTGTTCTTAAGCTCTTGCTGCCAGTCGACTGGAGTATTCTGTTTTCAATTTTAATGTTTGTCACCTGCTGTTGAGACGTTGCTGACCTTGAAATGCTACGAAATCATGTCAGCGTTCCCTCTGATTCTCGGGAGGACAGCAGTCAAAGCACGAACACTCTATTATTCCTAAAAAGGAGTGACTGACAGGTCAAGCGAGGCATGTTTTTCCTCGGCGTGCTTTCAAAGTGGCCGGCTATTTAATTGAAAGTGTCCAGCTCTCTATCATTCCAAAGTGCTTGTGTCTTCTGTTGCCAAGCTGTGGACACCACTTACAATCCAACCTGCTCACCCGGGGGAACCTCCAGAAGGAGGATTCTAGACCTGCCCTGCTGTTTCTTTTAAATCCTTTTTGTGATCTTTAAGAAAGGTACCTAAGGAAAAGGATTAAGGGTTGGGAATTCCTCTGTGCAGGATACGTGACGTAGTAGTTAGGGTCAGTCCTGCTAACTGCTGTAACATAAAAGTCCTTTCCAGTGATCCCGGTGGGGGCCATCTTTTGTTCTTGAATTCAGAGGCTGGCCTGCTTCCCCCTTGTTGTACTGTCCTACTCTGGGGCCTTGAAGTTCTTCTAGCTGGTAGATGAGCAAAAGGGGATCGCGAGTGGGAATCTTCTTTCACACGGAGCATTTTGTAAAACTGTCCCTTCCAGCAAATGAAGGCAAACAAAGTCGATTTTAGACGATCTTTTGAAACCCCCTCTACTTCCTTATTTTGCTGTGACAGGATTTCTGGCACAGCCCAAGTTTGGTGGGACCTTTTCCCAGCTGCTCTTTTGTTCCAAAGGCCTCTCTGAGTTCTCATTCTGATTACAAAGCTGTTGATGGACCCCACTGAACTGAGCCTTGGCTGAGTTCATTATGACACGGGAAGTGCTTACTTACTTTATTAGCAGTGATTAATAATTTTCTTTAGTTGTACACTAAGAGCGTGTATGTAATATGCATGCACTGAGCCTAGTGATTGACGTGCTTTCTCATACAGATAGCAGGAGGCTGCAGTTTTCTCTGTGCAAGGAGCCCAGAACCTGCTTTGATTGCTGGAGTTCGCGATGGGAGATCTGCATGGAGTTGGCTATTGAGTGCCTGGTGGGGAGAGTCTCCTGGGAGCTGACCTTCCCAGTGGGCTTCTGTATATTAAATTCTTCACAGTTTGAGAGTCTCAGAGGACCCTAGTGACTGAAGGTCTTTTGAATGTATAATAGGTAAGCTGTTTGATGTTGGCTGAGACATGACTGCTGCCCGGCTTCGTATGATGCCTTCACACCGCCGCCTGTGTCCTGAGATGTACAACAAAGAGTTGTCCGAAGTGTGTTCTATGTTGCTGTCATTGTGTCCTAAGTGGTGCTTCCATATATTCCTTCCAGCTTTATTCTGTGATGTCTCTTAGCTTGTGACCTTCTCTTTCCTTCTACCAGGTAGCTTAATGGTAAGGAGCATGTGTTCTAGAACTACTCAGTCAGACAAGGGCCAAGGTTCAGTCCCACTGCTTCCTGGCATGATTTGGTGCAAGATTTTTTTTTTTTACTTCTGAAACAGAGTTTTCTTGTCTGTGTAATGGAGACAATAATACCCACCTTATGTGGTGGTTATGCAGATGAACTGAGTAAATGCATGTAAAGCATTTAGCATAGTTTGGGCAGTGACTAAAGGTAGCTGTTATTATTGGTCATGTCCTTGCCTCCTTTGTTTCAGCTCTCCTGGCCAGGGCTTCCCTTGGCTGGAATTTCATCTCTCTGCTATCAGCTCAGGGATTCACAGAGTATTCTAGATCAACCCAGAACCTGGAAATTTCTTTCCCAAATGCGTCTGCATTAGGAAATCTGATGATGATGGTTTAAAAAAAAAAAAAATAAAGGTAATCTTTCCTGAAGGCTAATTATGTGCCAGGCTCTGCACAAAGCATTTTGTGTGTGGATCATACATAATTTGATCCCTCTAAGACTCTGTGTATTAGGTATCATGACTTCTCATCTTACAGATGAGAAAACCAAGGCCAGACTGTTTTAAGTACCTTGTCTAACACTCTACAAACAGTGAGCAGCAGAGCCAGAATGTAAACCCAAGTCTGTCTGACTCTCTGGTGCCTGTTAACTGCTGTTGATGTCCTTCCTGAAAAAGTGGGCAGGACTTGTAGAGCAGTCCTTAGTCTCTCAAAACCCATTTCACCTTTTCATCCCCCTGGCACAGTATTTACTGTGTCAGTCAGGAAACCAAAACACCCCAGGCATCTCAGACTGAGGGGATACAGCCCAGGGAACTGGTTACATGGTATTGGAAGGCTGAAAGAAAAAACAGACACTGAAGTAGTGTGGAAGTAGTAACTGCAGGAAGCAGTAATCACCCCAGGGGAAAAGGGATGCTATGAAGCTCTAGGTACCTGAGGGGGAGGAGGTGCTGCAGGGCTGGGTGCTTAGGCTCAGAGCTTGCCATGTGGCTGATACTCAGCCCACTTGGGGGCGCCATAGAGTGGGGATGTTATAGGGCTGTTATCCTGAATCCTGAGAAACACAGACGCTACCTGATGCTGTTGGAATAACGCCGACGTGGGCTGAACACAGGAGAGTGTCGCTTTCTCACCCTATCTCCTCCCAGGCCCCCCACTGCAGACCCTAACTGGAGACTAGTGAACAGGGGCACCCGGGAACCAGTTTGCAGACTCCCAGGCCATCATGGCACAGTGGGATGGAGAAGGTGGGCTTGGGCTGAGAAAAATGGGCAAATAACAGGCACAATTACTGTTTCTCTGGCTGGCGTGGAAGTCCAGCTGGACATGGCAGTGGATGTGGGCAGCTGCCTGTGAGGAGAATGAAGCCGACTGGGGTAACTGAGGAGAGATTAACTTTTCTCCTTCAGCAAGCACCGTGCATTCAATTTTGTCATGATTGGTATTACCTTAGGGCTTTAAGTCCAGTGCCTTCTTTCTGCGGTGGCAGTCTCTGTCTGTGTGGTCTTAAACCAAGGGGCACGCCAGCCTCCTGGGTCACTTCCTAGAGTAATTATCTCTCTTGAGCCATTTTTCCTTTTAGCTACAGGTCGTCCTATTAAAAGTATAAGAAACTCCGTGGCTGGCCCCTTACTGTGTCTCATTTCCTGGGAGACTTTCCTTCTCTTTGAATTACCCATTTAGTCTTGTGAGAAAATGCTTTAAGGGGGAAGGAAGAGCCTGGCAGTGAATAGGGGAGAGGAGAGAGCCTGCAATTGGAAACGCTGAATGGCAATTTTACCTCGGCCAGGCTTGTCACAGGGCTGATGAATGGTCCCCAGTAGCATGCTTGCCGGTGATGTTAAAATCTCCCTCAGGCCCAAGCAGAACGTGTCTCACCTCTCTGCATCCAGAGACGGTAGGTGGTGCTGTGGCGTTAAAGGATGAAAGGAGAAAAAATGTTACAGAGAGGAAAAAATATGATGGAGAAGCAGGGGGTTGTGTGGGCCTGGCTGAAAGAAGGGCAAGATGAATATGCATCCTCATTCAGTGCCTCTCCAATGCAGGTGAGCATTTTTCCGTTTCAGAGCTGGAGGTTGCATAGGAACTTGCAATTACAGATGCTAGCTACGTCAGGCTCTCGCAAATAAAATTGCAGACATGTCGGGCAGCATCCTGCTGACTGGACATGCTGGGTGTACATCTAACCGTAGAAGTTTGGCCACTTTGTTTCCCTGTCTCCTGGTTTTCTTCTCCCATTTCTTTTTTCCCTCCTCACTGCACTCCCACTCTCATTTGCCTTTTTTAGTGTTCCCCTTCCTCACACCCTTTCAGTTCAGTTCAGTAAATTTTGTACCTGGCATTGTTTTCTGAGGCATGGTGGGGTATCTGGGGGAACAGGATGTAAAAATAACTTTCTTTTCGTAGAAAGGAAATGACCATTGCTTGTGTACCCATTAAGTCTAGGAACTGAGCTAGGCACTTTTACACTCACTTTATCTTGTTTAACCATTTAATTTATTCACTTATATAACCAATGTTGCTTGAGCACTTGCTGTGTCCTGGTGGCGGAGGGGGGAAGGCATGACCTGTGCCCTTGGTAATGGGGAGACTAGAGCATTGAAAAGCCACTGCCTTTGTGTATCTTTGCTGCTTCATGATCTGAATCCTGATGCTTCAGTCACATATTTTACGTGGCTTCCTTCAACATCCTTGCAGCTCTGGAGTCTGACTGCCTGGGTTCAAATACTGACTTTCCTACTTCCTAACTATCAGAAGTTGGCCAAGTTATTTCATTTCTCAGTGTTTCAGTTTTCTTATAGGAGAAAATGGGATAGTAGGTCCTATTTCAAAGAACAGTTTTGAAAACTAAATGAGATAACACACACAAGTGTAGGAAAATAACTGGCATATATTAAGTACATGATAAACTTTAGCTCTAGGATAAACTTTAGCTTTCATCATCCTCATCACCACCTTCAAAATTATTAACACAGTTACCACCTTTGGAATATGTACGCTGGCATCTTGTCCCCTCCCCAGGCCCCCAGCTATGCCTATGCACCAGATAAAAAGGGAGGAGTTTGGGAAAGCTTCATGGAAACGGCTGAATTATAGCTGCCCTGTGCTCTGAGGAAGTTCAGAGGTGAATTTCTAAACTCAAGTGGGTCACGCACTCTACAGAGAATCAGATGCGACCTGTGTTCTCTATTCCCTGTCAATTTCATATGCACACGTTCTGCAAACCATTTCAGTGGGATCATATAATCCCTGAGGTCAAGAGGTGGGTATCGTCAAAATTAATGCACAGAAATCTCTTGCATTTCTATACACTACTGATGAACAATCTGAAAGAGAAATTAAGGAAACACTCCCATTTACCATTGCAACAAAAACAATAAAATACCTAGGAATAAACCTACCTAAGGAGACAAAAGACCTGTATACAGAAAATTATGAGACACTGATGAAAGAAATTAAAGATGATACCAACAGATGGAGGGATATACCATGTTCTTGGATTGGAAGAATCAACACTGTGAAAATGACTATACTATGCAAAGCAATCTACAGGTGCAATGTGATCCCTATCAAACTACCAATGGCATTTTTCACAGAACTAGAACAAAAAATTTCACAATTTGTATGGAAACACAAAAGATCCCGAATAGCCAAAGCAATCTTGAGAAAGAAAAACGGAGGTGGAGGAATCAGGCTCCCTGACTTCAGACTATACTACAAAGCTACAGCAATCAAGACAGTATGGTATTGGCACAAAAACAGAAATATAGATCAATGGAACAGGATAGAAAGCCCAGAGAGAAACCCATGCACATATGGTCACCTTATTTTTCATAAAGGAGGCAAGAATATACAATGGAGAAAAGACAGCCTCTTCAATAAGTGGTGCTGGGAAAACTGGACAATTACATGTAAAAGAATGAAATTAGAACACTCCCTAACACCATACACAAAAATAAACTCCAAATGGATTAAAGACTTAAATGTAAGGCCAGACACTATAAAACCCTTAGAGGAAAACATAGGCAGAACACTCTATGAAATAAATCACAGCAAGATCCTTTTTGACCCACCTCCTAGAGAAATGGAAATAAAAACACAAATAAACAAATGGGACCTAGTGAAACTTAAAAGATTTTGCACAGCAAAGGAAACCATAAACAAGACGAAAAGACAACCCTCAGAATGGGAGAAAATATTTGCAAATGAAGCAACTGACAAAGGATTAATCTCCAAAATTTACAAGCAGCTCATGCAGCTCAATATCAAAACAAACAACCCAATCCAAAAATGGGCAGAAGACCTAAATAGACATTTCTCCAAAGAAGATATACAGATTGCCAAAAGACACATCAAAGGATGTTCAACATCACTAATCATTAGAGAAATGCAAATGACAACTACAATGAGGTATCACCTCACACCAGTCAGAATGGCCATCATCAAAAAATCTAGAAACAATAAATGCTGGAGAGGGTGTGGAGAAAAGGGAACTCTCTTGCACTGTTGGTGGGAATGTAAATTGAAACAGCCACTATGGAGAACAGTGTAGAGGTTCCTTGAAAAACTAAAACTAGAATTTCCGTATGACCCAGCAATCCCATTACTTGGCATATACCCTGAGAAAACCATAATTCAAAAAGAGTCATGTACCACAATGTTCATTGCAGCACTATTCACAATAGCCAGAACATGGAAGCAGCCTAAGTATCCATTGACAGATAAATGGATAAAGAAGATGTGGCACATATATACAATGGAATATTACTCAGCCATAAAAAGAAATGAAATTGAGTTATTTGTAGTGAGGTGGGTGGACCTAGAGACTGTCATACAGAGTGAAGTAAGTCAGAAACAGAAAAATAAATACTGTATGCTAACACATACATATGGAATCTAAAAAAAAAAAAAAAGGTTCTGAATAACCTAGGGGCAGGACAGGAATAAAGACACAGACGTAGAGAATGGACTTGAGGACATGGGGAGGGGGAAGGGTAAGCTGGGACGAAGTGAGAGAGTGGCATGGGCTTATATACACTATCAAATGTAAAATAGATAGGTAGTGGGAAGCAGCCATGTAGCACAGGGAGATCAGGTAGGTGCTTTGTGACCACCTACAGGGGTGAGATAGGGAGGGTGGGAGGGAGATGGAAGAGGGAGGAGATATGGAGATATATGTATACATATAGCTGATTCACTTAGTTATAAAGCAGAAACTAACACACCACTGTAAAGCAATTATACTCCAATAAAGATGTTAAAAAAAAAAAAAAAAAGATTTACAGGGACCAATTAAGTAGAAGGGGATGGTCTCCTCCTCCCAGGTACTTGAATGAAGGGCTCAGGGGGAACACTTTTTCCATGATCAACTGGCCAGGGTTCTAACTGTCTCTTTCATTTCACCCATTACAACATTAGCTTAATACAGTCACAAGGTTTCTTTCCAAATTCTAGTAATAAAATCAATATAAAATGGAGTTTCCAATCCACATTTAATTTAATTGTGATTTTCCTTTATTTGTGTTTAAAAAAAATCTTTTTTTTTTTTTTATGTTACATATTCATTCCTTCCTTTTTATTTTAAATAACCAGTGACAGCTTCCTAGCTCAGCACTCACTAGCTCATGGTTGAAAATTTTTAATAGCCTCTTAACCCATTTCACTGTTTCTAGGCTACCCACCTCTGGTACATTCTTTTCTTTTTTTTTTTTTTTTTTCCACACACACACACTGTATTTTATTTTTACAAGAGATAAATAGACTGACACCAAGCATTGTACATGGATGACCACAACAAAAGCAACAGTGATTGCAATTACCAAACATGAAACACACTCATACTATGTCATAATATTGACATTCAGTCCAGTAATCCTCCACTGTAACAGCTCCTTCACTTTGCAGTGAAAATTGATTTGTATATTCTTTGCCTCTGAGTCCTTGTGGGATTTTTTTTTTAAATTCAGACAGAAAGTCACAAAAATTATACTCATCCTCATCAGTTCACTCAGTCCCATGTAATTAATTTTTTTTTCATCTTGATCTTTTGTTAGCACTTTTATGAGTTCATCAGTTTTTCATTAGAGTTCTGAAAATGCTTTTTCATTCAGTTCAGCAGTACAGTCAGTTACCAGAAACCTGTACTTGTCAGAGTCTTTTCCATGAATCTCTTGAAGATGAAACCCTTTTATAGGAACATATTTGCAAAATAATCAGAGTACACCCAGAACTGTCTGTAAATGACAAAAGACTTAAAAATGACCATGGTTAAAGATTTGATGAAAGTTCATAATAATGCAGTTGACAAGAAAATTAGTTATTTCTGAGATATACATTTTAAAGTAATAACTAGGATTATTACTTATAACATTATACCAGAACATATAAGATTTTTAGAAGTTTCCTGTAATGTCTGAAACATTTATATTAACATATTTCCATACATACATAAAGTTCCATGAGTGGTCTGCCCAAAGTGTAAGTGCCTGATTGATTGACAGATTATTTTACAACTAGTACTTACTATTTCTTTTTATTAAGAGCTGAGGGGCTTTTAGAGAAAAAACAATAGGGTAAAAAAGAAAAAAAGGGCTTTGATTCACTTATTTCAAATAGAAAATTGTAGAGAAAAAAGTTATAAAGTCAGCAACGTTGACAGTATGTGCGTTTCTTGTATCATATATTAATTGGTAGTCATAAAGTGTAACAAGTGGACATACAATGCAGAAGTGAAAAAGTAAAGGTGTATTGAAGAATTTTAAAGGTATTATGCAGTGGGTGATAATTGATCTTTTCTTAGTTCTTATATAAGTGAGTTTTTAAGTATAAAACTAAAATACATAGAATGTGAGGGCTGTGACTCCAGTGTGTATTTTATGAAATTATGGGGATTAGTTCTTATGTAAAAAAGCAGGTGCTGCTTTCTCCGTTACTGTCTTTATATTGTTTTTATTTTTCCTTTTAGAATAGTTGGATATTTTTTAGAACTATAAAAAACTTAAATGATTTTTCCAAAATTTTGTTGATATCCTTTGTCATACATTTATATGCTACATACGGCTTTCCTTCGTTATTTCCTGTTTTATTTACCCTTGGTTGATATTTGATGAAAGAGAAAAAGTTGGTAAAATTCTTATTTTAATCGCCACGGAACCAGTAAAACCTATCACCTGCATTCTGTTCTGATTGGGTTAATTTTAAACAATTATGCAGTATCTAAGGAGACAGAAACCCTGTATAACTTTTAATGAAAATAAACAAGTCAAAAATTTAGCAACTTTGAGCAAGATAGGCTTCTGATTTAAAACATGCTTTTCAAAAATCAGTCGTTTGAAAAAATTTTAATTACCTGATACGGATAGCAACCTAGAACTAAACAATCATATATAATCTGGACCATTGGTTTATAATGCTTCATGTATTTGATATGTCCATCTGAAGTTTGCTACTCAGCAATGTGTAAAACATAAGAGAGATGAACAGATTAAATAAATTACCCTGCTATTGGCCAAAAAAAAAAAAAAAAGAGTGGGTATCGTGGAGGCCATAAACTTCAGGTTCAGGACCCCCCACTTTGAGATCACTTCCAGGTTGGACATTCTCTATTAAAACATCATGAAACAATATACAAGAGTTGAGCAGGTGCTGTTAGCGCCCCACCTAAGTCTTTTTTGCCTCACTGGGGCACCCTTCTCCCAGCTGCTGTGGGTTCAGGCTGCTAATGGCTTATACCTACGCTTCTCTTCTGAGATTGTCCTTGACATGCACCTCCAATCCCCAGTCATTCCCACAAAGGGCTGGCCCTCAGCAATGACTGACTGATGAAGGCATGTAATATCCTAGTTGCCTTGCCTCTGGGTGGTTCAAACTTTGTGATATAGTTTATGCTTCTGAGCTCCTCATGGGATCAGACTGAGATTTTTCATGGAAGCACATTTTTTGCCTAGATATTCCCCCTGCCCACCTCGCTCACAGTCCTATAGGTTTCTCCTGAGGGTATTCTTTCAGTAAAGAACTTGCATGCGAGTCTCTGAATCTGAGTCTCTGAGTCCTGGACCTGAGTTAGAGAGGAATTTGAGATAGCTCCCCCAGAAGGTTCAGAGTGAAGGCAATAGATGAGTGGGTGGGGCAGCTCCTCCCTTCCCTGCATCTCTGCTACTTCCTTCCTCTTTCCTTACTGCCTCTGTTGTCCTCTGACATCTCGGTTGGTTCTAGATGTTTGGGACAGTTTTTGGGGAGCTCACCAGCAGCACGTGGCATAAGTGGTCACCTTGGAGCCCTTTCATTACAGACCAGAGGTTCTCTCTTGAGCTGTAGAAAGTCTTTCATGCAGAGGCGATCCTTTAATAAGGCTGCTGAACAGTGATGATTAACGTATTGGGGCCGGGGAGCAAGCAGTTTCTTTTGACAGCCAGAGACCGGACCAGGCAGATAAGAGAGAAAGTACAGAACCATGTTTTGGTGTTTAATTTGGCAGCCCATAGCTCATTTTAATTACTTGGAAATAATTATCTCTGGCACACAGCTGGGTTTGTCTTCGTGTAACTTGTGAGTCATTGTTGCACATTCGAATAAATCAAGCAGGTTGAAAGGAAGGACTGAAGCCAAATGACATGTTCAATGGTAAAGTGCAGAAAGTGACAATGGGGGACCTGAAAGAGGAGACTTGGGACATTGTGTCTTTGTGTCCGAGACAAAGAGCACTAGCTATTGAAATTAGAAGCAGGTGAGTCTTGAGGCTATTTTAGGAGCCGAGCTGTCAGAGCTGAGTGAGGGGGGTGGCACTGGGGGATAATGGAAAAGAGGCAGTCACCAAGGGGGACCCTGAAGGATAGCAGGCAAGAGCATGGGTTTTGGGGTTGGACAGATAGGAATTTGAATCCTCATTCTATCACTTACTTTCTTAGTTACTTTGAGAGATGAAATGACTTTATCAAAGTATGTTTCCTTATATTATAAACTTAGAAAATGTCTTTGGTGCCATATCATCTTCCTTCCGTGTGCGACTTCTATCATAAATGCTGCTTATCCTGCTGCTGCTAAGGGCTAGGGAGAGAATGGCATGTGGGTCACCTCTTCCCTATCTGGTGCCATGCAGACATTACTAATCAACCACAATTTTCTCTATCATCAAGCCTGACTGTGGCCTCAAAGTCTTTAAACAGCCCTTCTACCAGATACTCCCAATCTATGTGAGTTGGCATGCTGAGTGAAATAATGACTTCTGGTTTAAAATGTTCCTCTTCTTTGATGTTTGATATTCCCGTCTGTAAAATGAGTGTGAAGGGTTATCACTTTCAAGTTTTTCTAATTTGGGAGTCCAGTATTTAAAGAGACAGAGAAATGGATCATCAGAGGGGGGATTATTTTGGCTCCCATGCCTTGTTTGATGCTCTGCAGATAATAACTCAGTTGCTAAAGCTGAAGCTGCTGACAAGAGGGAGGAGAAGTAGTCCAGGAAACTGGGGTCGGGAAGTAGTGAGGGTCCATGTTCTCATCTCCAGTCCCCCTGTCCGCTCTGGCCTGGTTCTCTTACCGCATCCTTAACCTAATATGCCAGCCCCCACATAGTCCCAAGTGGTCCCTCTCTGAGAGCCATGTCATGGGTGAAGGTTCCCATCAGAGGGAGGAGCTGCATCGATTTCAAAGCCTTCTTCTGCCTGTTCAGTTACTCACTGGCCTCCGTGACTGGCCTTGAAATCTGTGAGCTGTAACTGGCCTGACCCTGACTTTCTGTCAGTAAGCCTTGCATTGTTCTTAAAGGTTGATTTAACTTTTAAATAATATAGTTAATATGCCTTCATGGCAGTAAAATTAGAAAATATAGGTAAACCAAAGACACAGTTCGCTGTTAAGAAGTGGTCGTCTATTGTCTGTCTAGACTTTTTCTGTGTATATTTAAGGTAATGGTTTATCAGCATATTTCCATGTTTCTAAATATGCTCTACCCTATCGAAAATGTCATCATCCAGGTTTGGTTTCTTCTGTTGCTTGCACTTTGCTGTTGTGCAGTTCAATGAAACATTTATTGAGTTCTGTACTGGTGCTTAGTCTCTGTGACCCACCGAGCCCAGAGCCTGGTAGGGGCAGACAGACATGAAAGAACTGATGACGATACAGCTGGATAAAGTCTAGTAGAGATTGACGCAAAATTCTCCAGGGGCCGAGGTTGCTGAGTGCTGAGCTGAGACTAGAAGGAACAGGGATCCTTCAGGGGGAAAGTTATCAGCAGAACGTGTGAGGATGCACCGGCCCTTGACGGAGTGTGACTTGCTGAGGTTAGGCTGTGTAGAGGGTGTGGAGTGGGGAAAATAAGCCAGGGCTGCAAACATTTGGTTCCCGACCAGGCCCTCTGTCTTGCAGTAGGCCGTCAATTAACATCTGATGAGTGGATCAGTATTCCTAGGCCTGACACGATCTCTATCTTCTTTTCTGTACCTTGGCCTCAGCATTAAATTGGAGTAGGGTTGCACGTACCCACCCGGGTCTGGGGACTGAGATTGCCTGCATGGCGCATGCTTCATGCAAGGATGTGTCAGCATCCTTCCTATGGCTCATTGGGCCTCCATTATCCTTCACATGGACCAACTGGCAGCTTTTGCTTCCTCAGTGGCCTGAGTCCACTTTGTCCTTGCCCCTGAGTACAGCCTTCATCCAGGGACTTACTGGAGTTAGTTTGTGAGTATCCTGGCTTCTTCACCCCTCGGGGGTAACTTGGAGGTTCTCTGGCTCTCATTAAGTTCTAGTTACTCTGCATAGTAACATGCCCTTTATTGACTGTTTTTGTTTACCTGTCCTGTTCTCTATTCCCCCACTGGTGTTTGCTAGGATTCTGTCCCAAATAAACTAATTGAACCTAAATTCCATCTCAAGGTCTTAGGAAGAGACGACACTTTGTGACTCAGTGGGGTAAGCCAAAGACGGCTGACTGGTCTTTCTGTAATCCTGTCTTAAAATAACCTGAACCAGAACCAAGTTCACACACTTGAAGTATTTCCTTCCAGACCCCTTTTCTTGACTAATGGCTCAGGATGAGCTAAACTAGTATGTATCCCGAGATGGAGTATTGCAAGAATAATCCTGTTTCCATGCATCATAACGTAACATAGATGTCATTGAAAGGGGTTTGCTTGGATCTGAAGCAATAGAAAAGCCCCTGTTGGCTTCATTACTGTGTCTGCCAAACACTTTTATTAAAAAAAAAAAAAAAAGATTCCAGAAGTGAAAATATTAGCATGTAACTACGTCTTGGCTGGTTGGCAAAGAGGAGCTTGTGTTTGATTTCCATAAAGGATGTAAGTTCCAAAAGAAGAAAATGGTTCAGTTAGTCAAAAAAAAAAAAAAAAAAAAAAGTGAAATTTACATCTGAGACATGAAAAATTTTAAAGGTAGTTTATTTTTATTTCTTTCTGCAGCACGTAGAATTTTAATATCCAGGGCCCGTATGAGGACAGGTTGAAAAGTGAAGGGTGTTCATTTTGGTCTCGGAAAGGACATGACCGAAGTTTGTAAACCAGTGTGTTTACATAATAATCTCATTTAATTGAGATTAATGGGAAAATGAATCCAGTGAGAGCATGTGCTCAAGCTGGGTGTGAAACCCTGGTCTGTGTGATCCTGATCCTGATGTCTATGGTTTGCCTACCTCATCTAAGCAGTTTTCCTAAAACCTGAATAATGAGTTTTTAGACATACATTCCTCACTGTTTGAATGGGGCACCCTTGGCATAGAAAAGAGGTCAAAGTGGATGAACCAGTGTGACTTATTCCCATTTGTTTAACATATTTATATCACGAGCATTTTTGGTCTTGTGAGCTAAAGTAAGACAATTGGATTTTCTTCCAAGTGTAAAGCGCAACTATTGAGCCTTTTTGGAAGGGGCGGTGACCTGGTCTGATTTATTTTTTAAAGGAGGGCTTAGTAAAGTCTTAAGTATTGGATAGTAAGTATTTTAGGCTCCCTAAGCCATACTGTCTCACAAGCACTTAATTCTGCTGCTGTATTATGAAAATAGCCATAGACAATACTTAAACAAATGGCTATATTCCAAACAAACTTTGTTTTTAAAACCAGGTGGCTGATTCAGGTGTTAAAAGGTCATGTTGACTAGTGTGTGAAGATTATAGGGGGGGGAAGGATGGAAGCATGAGACCGATAAGGAAGCTCTGATAGTAAATCTAGTAAAAGATAATAGTAGCTTGTGCCATGATGGTATTAGGTGAGATTAGGAGAGAAGGAGAGGTTTGGGATATAGTTTGGAATGGAAGCCTGAGGGGCTTGCTGAAGGATTGGATGTGAGAGTTGAAGAAAAAAAACCAAGAATGACTCTTGTCTTTGGAGGTCGGACAACTGGGTGACGGGTGCCATTTCCTGAGATGGTGAACACTGGGGGAAGGAGCAGGTCCTTTACTTCTAAACTCAAGCCCAGATCTGCTTTAGCATCTCTGGGTGGGTTTGGGTATTGCTTGTTTTATCGCAAATGAAAAATGCAAACTTGGATGTGAATGGACTCCCAACAAGATCACGTGAAAATGTGTTTAAATTGATTTTATTGGAGCTTCAAATACGACACTGCATCACTTCATGCTTTGCATCAGATATACTTCGGCAGGTGTGACAACCCTCTCCTGCTCCCCACTTGCCACTGGGGAGCTGCTGGAGTGAAAAGATCCCAATAATTCAGTGTTGTTGCCCCCCAGCAGGTAGCACCCTGCTATATTTGAAACAGGTGCTCAGAATATGTTAGAAAACATTGATCTGTTATTTTAATTTTATTTTTAATTTTTTTAAATTTAATTTTTTATAGAGCAGGTTCTTATTAGTCATCAATTTTATACACATTAGTGTATACATGTCAATCCCAATCGCCCAATTCATCACACCACCACCCCCAACCCCCCGCCACTTTCCCCCCTTGGTGTCCATACGTTTGTTCTTTACATCTGTGTCTCAATTTCTGCCCTGCAAACCGGTTCATCTGTACCATTTTTCTAGGTTCCACATACATGTGTTAATATACGATATTTGTTTTTCTCTTTCTGACTTACTTCACTCTGTATGACAGTCTCTAGATCCATCCACGTGTCAACAAATGACCCAATTTCATTCCTTTTTATGGCTGAGTAATATTCCATTGTATATGTGTACTGCATCTTCTTTATCCCTTTGTCTGTCGATGGGCATTTAGGTTGCTTCCATGACCTGGCTATTGTAAATAGTGCTGCAATGAACATTGGGGTGCATGTGTCTTTTTGAATGATGGTTTTCTCTGGGTATATGCCCAGTAGTGGGATTGCTGGATCATATGGTAATTCTATTTTTAGTTTTTTAAGGAACTTCCATACTGTTCTCCATAGTGGCTGTATCGATTTACATTCCCACCAACAGTGCAACAAGGTTCCCTTTTCTCCACACCCTCTCCAGCATTTGTTGTTTGTAGATTTTCTGATGATGCCCATTCTAACTGGTGTGAGATGATACCTCATTGTAGTTTTGATTTGCATTTCTCTAATAATGAGTGATGTTGAGCAGCTTTTCATGTTCTTCTTGCCCATCTGTATGTCTTCTTTGGAGAAATGTCTATTTAGGTCTTCTGCCCAGTTTTGGATTCAGTTGTGTGTTTTTTAAATATTGAGCTGCGTGAGCTGTTTATGTATTTTGGAGATTAATTCTTTGTCCGTTGATTCATTTGCAAATATTTTCTCCCATTCTGAGGGTTGTCTTTTCGTCTTGTTTATGGTTTCCTTTGCTGTGCAAAAGCTTTGAAGTTTCATTAGGTCCCATTTGTTTATTTTTGTTTTTATTTCCATTACTCTAGGAGGTGGATCAAAAAAGATCTTGCTGTGATTTATGTCAAAGAGTGTTCTTCCTATGTTTTCCTCTAAGAATTTTATAGTGTCTGGTCTTACATTTAGGTCTCTAATCCATTTTGAGTTTATTTTTGTGTATGGTGTTAGGGAGTGTTCTAATTTCATTCTTTTACATGTAGCTGTCCAGTTTTCCCAGCACCACTTATTGAAGAGACTGTCTTTTCTCCATTGTATATCCTTGCCTCCTTTGTCATAGATTAGCTGACCATAGGTGCGTGGGTTTATCTCTGGGCTTTCTATCTTGTTCCATTGATCTATGTTTCTGTTTTTGTGCCAGTACCATATTGTCTTGATGACTATAGCTTTGTAGTATAGTCTGAAGTCAGGGAGTCTGATTCCTCTAGCTCCATTTTTTTCCCTCAAGACTGCTTTGGCTATTCGGGGTCTTTTGTGTCTCCATACAAATTTTAAGATTTTTTGTTCTAGTTCCATAAAAAATGCCATTGGTAATTTGATAGGGATTGCATTGAATCTGTAGATTGCTTTGGGTAGTATAGACATTTTCACAATATTGATTCTTCCAATCCAAGAACATGGTATATCTCTCCATCTGTTGGTATCATCTTTAATTTCTTTCATCAGTGTCTTATAGTTTTCTGCATACAGGTCTTTTGTCTCCCTAGGTAGGTTTATTCCTAGGTATTTTATTCTTTTTGTTGCAACGGTAAATGGGAGTGTTTCCTTAATTTCTCTTTCAGATTTTTCATCATTAGTGTATAGGAATGCAAGAGATTTTTGTGCATTAATGTATCCTGCAACTTTACCAAATTCATTGATTAGCTCTAGTAGTTTTCTGGTGGCATCTTTAGGATTCTTTATGTATAGTATCATGTCATCTGCAAACAGTGCCAGTTTTACTTCTTCTTTTCCAATTTGTATTCTTTTATTTCTTTTTCTTCTCTGATTGCCGTGGCTAGGACTTCCAAAACTATGTTGAATAATAGTTGTGAGAGTGGACATCCTTGTCTTGTTCCTGATCTTAGAGGAAATGCTTTCAGTTTTTCACCATTGAGAATGATGTTTGCTGTGGCTTTGTCGTATATGGCCTTTATTATGTTGAGGTAGGTTCCCTCTATGCCCACTTTCTGGAGAGTTTTTATCATAAATGGGTGTTGAATTGTGTGTCAAAAGCTTTTTCTGCATCTAGTGAGATGATCATATGGTTTTTCTTTGTCAATTTGTTAATATGGTGTATCACATTAATTGATTTGCATATATTGAAGAATCCTTGCATCCCTGGGATAAATCCCACTTGGTCATGGTGTATGATCCTTTTAATATGTTGTTGGATTCTGTTGGCTAGTATTTTGTTGAGGATTTTTGCATCTATATTCATCAGTGATATTGGTCTGTAATTTTCTTTTTCTGTAGTATCTTTGTCTGGTTTTGGTATCAGGGTGATGGTGGCCTCATAGAATGAGTTTGGGAGTGTTCCTTCCTCTGCAATTTTTTGGAAGAGTTTGAGAAGGATGGGTGGTAGCTCTTCTCTAAATGTTTGACAGAATTCACCTGTGAAGCCATCTGGTCCTGGACTTTTGTTTGTTGGAAGATTTTTAATCACAGTTTCAATTTCATTACTTGTGATTGGTCTGTTCATATTTTCTATTTCTTCCTGGTTCAGTTTTGGAAGGTCATACCTTTCTAAGAATTTGTCCATTTCTTCCAGGTTGTCCATTTTATTGGCATAGAGTTGCTTGCAGTAGTCTCTTAGGATGCTTTGTATTTCTGCAGTGTCTGTTGTAACTTCTTTTTCATTTCTAATTTTATTGATTTGAGTCCTCTCCCTCTTTTTCTTGATGAGTCTGGCTAATGGTTTATCAATTTTGTTTATCTTCTCAAAGAACCAGCTTTTAGTTTTATTGATCTTTGCTATTGTTTTCTTTGTTTCTGTTTCATTTATTTCCGCTCTGATCTTTATGATTTCTTTCCTTCTGCTAACTTTGGGTTTTGTTTGTTCTTCTTTCTCTAGTTCCTTTAGGTGTAAGGTTAGATTGTTTGAGATTTTTCTTGTTTCTTGAGGTAAGCTTATATACCTATAAACTTCCCTCTTAGGACTGCTTTTGCTGCATCCCATAGGTTTTGGATCGTCGTGTTTTCATTGTCATTTGTCTCTAGGGATTTTTTGATTTCCTCTTTGATTTCTTCAGTGATCTCTTGGTTATTTAGTAATGTATTGTTTAGCCTCCATGTGTTTGTGATTTTTACGTTTTTTTCCCTGTAATTGATTTCTAATCTCATAGCGTTGTGGTCAGAGAAGATGCTTGATATGATTTCAGTTTTCTTAAATTTACTGAGGCTTGATTTGTGACCCAAGATATGATCTATCCTGGAGAATGTTCCATGCGCACTTGAGAAGAAAGTGTAATCTGTGGTTTTTGGATGGAATGTCTTATAAATGTCAATTAAATCTATCTTGTCTATTGTGTCATTTGAAGCTTGTGTTTCCTTATTTCTTTTCTTTTTTTTCACACACACACACTGTATTTTATTTTTACAAGAGATAAATAGACTGACACCTAGCATTGTACATGGATGACCACAACAAAAGCAACAATGATTGCAATTACCAAACATGAAACACACTCATACTATGTCATAATATTGACATTCAGTCCAGTAATCCTCCACTGTATCCTTATTTATTTTCATTTTGGATGATCTGTCCATTGGTGTAAGTGAGGTGTTAAAGTCCCCCACTGTTATTGTGTTACTGTCGATTTCCTCTTTTAGAGCTGTTAACAGTTGCCTTATGTATTGAGGTGCTCCTATGTTGGGTGCATATATATTTATAATTGTTATATCTTCTTGGATTGATCCCTTGATCATTATGTAGTGTCCTTCCTTGTCTCTCGTAACATTCTTTATTTTAAAGTCTATTTTATCTGATATGAGTATTGCTACTCCAGCTTTCTTTTGATTTCCATTTCCATGGACTATCTTTTTCCATCCCTTCACTTTCAGTCTGTATGTGTCCCTAGGTCTGAAGTGGGTCTCTTGTAGACAGCATATATATGGGTCTTGTTTTTGTACCCATTCATCAAGCCTGTGTCTTTTGGTTGGAGCATTTAATCCATTCACGTTTAAGGTAATTATCGATATGTATGTTCCTATGACCATTTTCTTAATTGTTTTGGGTTTGTTTTTGCAGGTCCTTTTCTTCTCTTGTGTTTCCCACTTAGAGAAGTTCCTTTAGCATTTGTTGTAAAGCTGGTTTGGTGGTGCTGAATTCTCTTAGCTTTTGCTTGTCTGTAAAGCTTTTGATTTCTCCATTGAATCTGAATGAGATCCTTGACGC
The DNA here is from genome assembly GCF_949987535.1 of Balaenoptera acutorostrata. Lineage (NCBI taxonomy): Eukaryota > Metazoa > Chordata > Mammalia > Artiodactyla > Balaenopteridae > Balaenoptera > Balaenoptera acutorostrata. Next base: position 11,254,041 of record NC_080073.1, on the reverse strand, counting down.
GTAGAGTAGTCTTGGTTGTAGGTTCTTCCCTTTCATCACTTTAAGTGTATCATGCTACTCCCTTCTGGCTTGTAGAGTTTCTGCTGAGAAATCAGCTGTTAACCTTATGGGAGTTCCCTTGTATATTATTTGTCGTTTTTCCCTTGCTGCTTTCAATAATTTTTCTTTGTCTTTGATTTTTGCCAATTTGATTGCTATGTGTCTCGGCGTGTTTCTCCTTGGGTTTATCCTGTATGGGACTCTGCGCTTCCTGGACTTGGTTGGCTCTTTCCTTTCTCATGTTAGGGAAGTTTTCGACTATAATTTCTTCAAATATTTTCTCTGGTCCTTTCTCTTTCTCTTCTCCTGGGACCCCTATAATGCGAATGTTGTTGCATTAATGTTGTCCCAGAGGTCTCTTAGGCTGTTTTCATTTCTTTTCATTCTTTTTTCTTTATTTTGTTCTGCAGCAGTGAATTCCACTGTTCTGTCTTCCAGGTCACTTATCCGTTCTTCTGCCTCCGTTATTCTGCTATTGATTCCTTCTAGTGTAGTTTTCATTTCAGTTATTGTATTGTTCATCTCTGTTTGTTTGTTCTTTCATTCTTCTAGGTCTTTGTTAAACATTTCTTGCATCTTCTCGATCTTTGCTTCCATTCTCTTTCCGAGGTCCTGAATCATCTTCACTATCATTATTCTGAATTCTTTTTCTGGAAGGTTGCCTATCTCCACTTCATTTAGTTGTTTTTCTGGGGTTTTATCTTGTTCCTTCATCTGGTACATAGCCCTCTGCCTTTTCATCTTGTCTGTCTTCCTGTGAATGTGGTTTTTGTTCCACAGGCTGCAGGATTGTAGTTCTTTTTGCTTCTGCTGTCTGCCTTCTCCTCTTACCACTTCTATTCAGTATTATATTAGAGTTCCCTTTGTGTCATATCAAGAGGAGTTGGGTTTCTAGAAAGGTAGACCTGTCCCCAACACTTTATGGAGCTTCTGATCTCAAAGAGACAGAGTGCTTCCACGACTCTGAGGACCCCCACCTTCACCAACAAATCTTCACAGAATAGGGTCTGCCGTTTACTCATGGAGCTGCTCCAGGTGGTCAGCACTGTTAGACTCGGGCATGGCAGTGATCCGTTGAACTGTTAAATATGGTTCTGTACCTTATTAGAGATCATGTGGTTCTGACTTATATATAATGGGTTTGGGACTTCACATTATCTTTGACTTTCTTTCATCAGTACATTCAGTGTAAATGTAATTACAACACTTAAAAGTAAAAGAGAAGTAAATAATTTCCTTTACTTTTCTCTCTCCCTTTTGTGAATTTTTGTTTGCATGTGTGTGTGTGTGTGTGCACACACGCGTGCACATGTTGAGCTGACAGAAGTGCTTCCAGTGGTATGCATCCTCAGGGAATACATGTGTCCTGAGCTATGTGATCCTGAGCTAGGAAAAGTGTGGCTGGGATACCTTTTCCTCATATTTCAGAAACAAAAAATTGGGGACCAAGTATACATGCTTTAATAATTTCTGGGATATCAAGACCCATATAAGTAAAGTTAGTTCAAGGGGTTATTTTTTTAATATCACAGTAAAATTCTGTGAATTTATAGTAAAATTGTCTTGAGTAGCAAGTAATCCCTCCAGCTCATGATGTCGCTGAGATCTTTAGAAAGGCAGTTATAACATCAGGTGTAATACATCTTCATACTCAGACTATTACTGTAGCAGTGATGACTTTTAGAAGATTTTGGTTTCTGGGGGTAACTAAAAATATGACAGAGACCCTATGAGGCAGAATATCTTAGAATTTGTTAGTATCATGACTCCATACATTACCTAGGAATGAAGGAATTAATGCTTGGGTCCATTCCTGATGCAGAAAGAGAAGTGTGCACAAGGATTTTCTAAGAGAACTTTCCCGGGTGTCTCTCCAGTGGTTGGTTCCTTCACCATCATGGTAATTGACAAAAACAAAAGGGACAGGAGGAAAGGTTTCTGGACCAGCCTTTGCAGGGAACTTGTCCACACAGTTTTTCTCTTTGTTATTGCAAATGGCCCATGACAGATTCCTCAGCACCCCATGCTGCCCACTGCAAACTCTGAAATTCATAGATTTCATATGCCATAGTATATGGGGAGACATATATACTTCGCCCTCAACACTTAATTCTGTGGCTTACACCTTAACACATCATACACGAAAGTTCCTGCTTCTCCGGACAGTAAGTGATCCTAAAGTCTAGAAGTATGTTTACTTAATAGATCTATTCTAATGTGATTAGCTGGCAACGAAAAGAACAAAGTACAGACTTTCTGCAGCAAGGTGGAGCTAGGTGAGAACTGCAGATAGAAAGCACATGAAAGCTGAGTTATGAAACCTTCATATAATTAACATGAGACTGCTAATAATAAAACCAAACCAATAATAAAGTTTGGTGAGTTGCATATTCATAATCATCAGATATTTTAAAAGCTGCCAGCTCACATGAGTAGGCTTAAATTGTTCATATAATTTCTTTTGGACTTGGACTACTTTTTAGCATATTTTGGTTCTGGTCACTTCTATTAATCCACAGGGTCATGTTACTTTCTCATTTTACCCTCCAACTGATGACTTCCTTGGAATTTAGCTACTAACCTTTTTCTTCTTGGTCCATACAAAGAAGTACAGAATGGATCAGGTTGGTTATCTATCTAAGTTAAATTTGTTTTTTGGTGGTAAGAACACTTAACGTGAGATCTACCCTCTAACAAAATTTTCAATATACGTTACAGTCTTGTTGATTATAAGTACAGTGTTGAACAGCAGAGCTCTAGAACTTTCTCATCTTGCTTAGCTGACTGAGGGTTTTTACTTGGTTGAGACAGCCTCACTTTCCACGTGATTTTTTCTCAGTGTTGGGTGAGGATCTTTTGGTTGAGGAGATTATCATTAGAGTCTTCCCTCTGGGAAGGTGTACATTGAGCCCTCAGTAGTTTTACAATAATTTTTCTAAATGAGCTGTAAATCTGCCTAGTTTTAGATGTGTGTACTTGTTCATTTGTATTTATTTTGAGTAAGTAATACACTCACATGAGTTTTTAGAATAAAAATTATGAAGTGTCACACAGCAAAAAGATTCTCTCTCCCCTCTGTCCCCCTTTGGCCCCTTATTCATTATCCTCAAACAAAGGTAGTACATTCTTTTACGTGCTTCCAGAGATGTTTTTAATGTATATATAAGCAGATAAAATCATACTTCCCTCTCTCACACATCACTGACATCATACATACTGGTTTAACATTGTTTTTATTTTTTCTACTCAATAACACGTCTTGCAACACTGACACTTTGCATACAGTACCTAAAGAGGCCTCACTTACAAAAAATAACCTTATGTAGTTCTACCCTTAACTAGTCCACATTCCTTCATCTTAGGTTGAAACTTAACACAATAGATTGTAAAAAAGCTGGCTTAAATCCGGATCTGTCTAAGCCATTTCTCTGGTCTCTCAGTAGACATCAGTTGCACATGAAAATGAAAAGGAGCATGGTAGGGTAACCACCTATTACAAAGATAATGAGGCTGGTTCAGCTTGATTTGATTTTAGGGGAACCATGTTCTAGAGAGGAGTACTATAATTTTAAATGCTCTCAAAACATTTAAAAATATTTCTAATAGGATTGTTTAAATTTATTTTTCTAAGTGAAGTATAGTTGTATGATATTATATAAGTTTCAGGTGTACAACATTCACAATTTTTAAAGGTTATACTCCATTTATAGTTATTGTAAAATATTAGCTATATTCCCTGTGCTGTACGATACATCATTATAACTTATTTATTTTATATAGTTTGTTCCTCTGAATACCCTACCCCTGTCTTGTCCCTCCTCCGCTTACCTCTCCCCACTAGTAACCACATACTATATGTTGACACTTAAATGTGGAGTCTAAGAAATAAACTAGTGAATATAACAAAAAAGAAACAAACTCTTATGGAATTTTTGCAGACAACCAACATCTAGGCAATGGTCTCTCTTTAAAAACTCCTCTGCTCCATTCTTTCTCCTGGAAGCTTTCCCATTCCACATGTTCGGGGATTACTAACAGCGCACCTGTGTAACAACTGCAAACTCTTGCCAAAACCCGAACGTATGTTCCTTGGCTGTGAGCCTTGCTCTCCTAGCCTTCCGAGCCACAGACGTCCCCCTCAGCTGTCTCAGGCTTCTAGTCCCTCTTAGCTATAATTATGTTATCTTTATTGGATAGATGAGAATTTGCTCTTAGAGCCACTGTGTGTGGTTGGGAAGGATGCTCTGTGCACAACTCTAGAGAGTGTCATTCATGATGTAGCCTCCCCTCGGTTAGTATATTTATGCTAATAACATGTACTCTACATATCTATTATATACAATATAGACAGAAAATACTTAAACTCATACATAATTATATTACACATTGTATATTAATGTGTTAAAGTATGTAATTATATTTAAAAATATACATATTATATAGTGTATATAATATTTATTATGACACTTTTCCAATTTGCACTAACAGAGAATAAAGAACAATAGTGACCGTGTTCTCTGTGGTAAAGAAGATGTGAGCAAGAGAGGAACTGATATGTTCTACTCCTGGATTGACACCTACCATCATTTCTACTAGGGCTCCAAGCAAGAGGCATAGCCATGTCCTGCTGTTCTTGCTCTACACATGCAGGGAAAATTCTGCCTTATTTTCTTTCATGACATTCTAGTAGACCATGGTTATTTGATATTAATTTTGTGTTATCTTCCACACTAGCCCCCTTTGTCGATTTGTCTAAGCTGTGGAGACTGTACTATGTGCTGAGTCCTGTACCGAAGGCTGGGTGAGTTCTACAGGCACCTGCTCTCTAGGAATTCACCTACAGTGTTGATCACTGTGCTGTGTAAATACGTACGTGGCACAGAGGGAAGCCAGAGTCACATCCCAGCAAGTCTGCCATTTGAGTTGAGTCCTAAAGGATATGTAGGAAATTTCAGTGGGAGAAGAGTGTTAAGGGCATTTGAGGCAAAGTTATGGAGATTGTTGATGAGCAGTGTTACACAGGTTAAAGAGGATGGAGAAGATAAACCTAAAAAACTGAGCAGAGTAAGGTCATAAAAGGCCTTGAATACTATACTTAATAATGCAGAAATTTTCCTGAAGACAGCAGGGAATTTTTGTGGGGTTTTAAGTTGTGATGTCATAAAATGAGATGTAAGTTTTAGACAGATAACTACCAATGCTTTCTGAAGATCATCTGACACTTAGGACTTTTGCTGCCAGAGTGCGAGAGACAAAAGCAGAATGGCTGAATTAGGGTAGTAACAGTGGATACAAAAATAGGAGATATATTCAAAAAACAATTCTAAGGAGAAAGAATAAGTCTTGATGACATTAAAAATACATGTACATTAAAAAGAAGTTAACCTCCAGAGTGGGTCCCCTAAAAACCACTTTAGTTTTTTTAAATTTTTACCACTTATCATGCTGAATGGACAACTTTTAATTCTATTGTCAAAATTTATTTTTAAATGTCTTTTGCCATTTAGCCATTTTTCCTTTGAGAGCTCAAGTTTTAGGGATCATACCCACAGTTTCTCAGTTTCTCTTAAATATACTATTCAAAGTTGAGGGTACAAAACATTCTCAATAAAAATACCAACTAAGTATTTTATGGATTCAGACAAGTTGCTACTAAAGTTCACATAGAAAAGCAAACACGCACAAATAGTGAAGACTACTAGAAAAATATACCCTAATGCATTGATAATTAAGACAGCATGTTATTAGCACATGGATGGACTCATGTAATAGAACAGAAACTCCAGAATTATACCCAAATGCACATGGAAACTTATGACAAGAGTGACCTGTTAAATCAATAGCATAAAGATAGATCGTTGAATAAATGGGTCTGGAACAACTGGGTAGCTATTTGGAAAATGGATAAAGTTAGAATCATATCTCCCAAAATATCCAAGAATAAACTGCAAATAGATGAGGAAACTAAATGTAAAAAATTAAACCATATAAGTATTAGAAGGAAATATAGGGGAATTCTTCTTTAATCTTAGTGAAGGAAAAGACTTTCTTTTTTAAAAAATTGAAATATATTTGACATATATTAAGATATACAATATGTTAACTTTGTACACTTATGTATTGTAATGATTGCCATTATAATGGTAATTATAATGATATATAAGCACCTCTGTCAAGTCATAATTATCATTTCTTTTTACTGGCTGGAATAATTAAGATCTAGTCTCTTAGCACGTTTGATTATGATCCAATGTTGTTGTCTATTTTCACTTTATTGTGCACTAGATCTCTAGGATTTATTACTACTCCTTGCAAGTTTGTACACTTATACATCTGTCCTATCCCTCCTCCTCTGTCCCCTGGTAACCACCATTTTACTGTCTGTTTTTACAAGTTTGGCTTTCTTAGATTCCACATAGGAGTGATATCATGTAGTATTTGTCTAACTTACCTCATTTAGCATAATGTCCTCAAGGGCCATTCATGTTGTCACAAAGGTCAGATGTCCTTCTTTCTCATGACTGATACACCATTGTATGTATAAGTATGTATGTGTGTGTATGTATATATGTATGTGTGTGTGTGTATATATATATCTATATATCTTCTCTATCCATTCATCCATTGATGGGCACTTTGGGCACTTAGGTTGTTTCCATGTCTCGGCTATAGTGAATAATACTGCAGTAAACACGGGAGTGCATATATATCTCAATATCCTGTTCTCATTTCCTTTTGGTATGTACTCAGAAATGGAATTGCTAGATCATATGGTAGTTCTATTTTTAATTTTTTTGAGGAAGCTAAATACTGTTTTCCATAGTGGTTAACCAATTTACTTTCCCACCACCAGTGTACAATGGTTGCATTTTTCTCTACATTCTTGCAGCATTTGCTTTCTCTTGTCTTCTTGATGATAACCATTCTAACAGATGTGAGGTGATATCTCATTGTGGTTTTAATTTGTGTTTCCTGATGATTAATGATGTTGAGCATCTTTTCATGTACCAGTTGTCTGTTTGGATGTCTTTTTTGGAAAAATTTCTGTTCAGGTCCTCTGCTCATTTTAAAACTTAGATTTTTTTTTTTTTGTTATTGAGTTGTGTGGGTTCTTTATATATTCTGGATATTAACCGCTTATCCACATATGGTTTGCAAACATTTCCTCCCATTCTGTAAGTTGCCTTTTCCTTTTGTTGATAGTTTCTTTTGTTGTGCTAATTATAACTCAAAATTCAGAGGCAATAAAAGAACTGACTACATGAAAAAGTTTTTGCTGCAAAAAAAAAAAAAAAACCCAACATAAACAAAGTAAAAGGACAACTGAAAAACTGGGAGAAAATATTTGCAGCATAAGCTGTAGAATGATGTCTCTAATACATAAAGAACTCTTAAAAATTTAGTGGCAAAGGAGTAAACACTTAATAGAAAAATCTGAAAAAGATGTAAGCAATTAAATAAAAAAGAGAATAAAATGGTCCTCAAACAAAAAAACTTTAAATGGTACTCAAATTTTAAATTCTCTCATAATTAGAAAAATGCAAGTCAAAACAAGAACACTGAGACATCACTTCTTACTTATGAAACTGACAGAAGTGGGAAAATATGACGTCACATTCTGTTGGTGAGATTGTGGGAAAAACAGGCACTTTCCATGCATTGCTGGTGAGAAGTCAGGTTGATACATCTTTTCTGGAGGGAAAATTGGCAATACCTATCTGCATATGCAGTTACCTTTCAACCCCTAAATCCTAACTTTAGGAATTTACTCTGAAGATATATCTTTAACAACATGAAAATACATAAGCACAAGGTTTTTCACTGTAGTATTACATGTAAGTGCATAATATTATGAACAGCCTAAGTGCTCATGCATAAGAGACTCATTGAAGAAACACTGGTACATATACACAAAAGAGTACTTTGCACCTGTAAACAAAGATGAGAAAGACTTCTATGAACTGATATGGAGTGATTTCCAGGGCACAGTATTAACTGAGAAAATAAAGCCTATAAACAACAAGATTATAACTTGTATATACTACTCTCATATATTGAAAGAAGGAAATATGAGAAAATACACATGCATTTGAGCAAAAGAAATGCAGGGAGGATATTAAATCAGAAACTAAAGAGAGAGGTTACCTACAAGGAAGTGGGTGGGAAAAGAAGTAGAAGGGAGGAATAAATGGAAATGGTGGTAGCAAGGATGAGGAGGGAATGATACTTTTTGAATATATCTTTCTATTTTAATTGAAATTTTTTAATTATTGTAAAACACACATAAGAAGGGTTAAGATGGTAAAACTTAAGTGTACAGTTCTATTGTAAGTACATTCGTGTTGTTATATAACCAATCTCCAGAACTGTTTTCATCTTGCAAAACTGAGATTCTTTAAACTATAACTCCCCATTCCTTCTCTCTCATGCCCTTGAACCATGGTGGTTCTATTTTCTAACTCTATGAATTTAACTACCCCTAGGTACCACATATAAATGAAATCATATAGTATGTCTTTTTGTGATGAAGTTATTTCTCTTAGCACAGTGTCCTAAGGTGCACCCATGTATTCACATGTGATAGGATGTCCTTCCTTTTAAAAGGCGGAATAATAATCAATTGTATAACTATATGCTTTAAAATTCATCTGCCAATGGACACTTATATTTCTTTCATCTTTTGGCTCTTGTGAATACTTCTGCTATGAACATGGGTGTACAAAAATCTCTTTGAGTGTCTGCTTTTAATTAGTTTAGGTTTATACCCACAAGTGGAATTAGTGGATCATAGAATACTTTTAATTTTTTTGAGGAATTGCCATATTGTTTTCCATAGTGACTACACCATTTTACTTTCCTACCAACAGTGCACAGAGGTCCCACATCTGTCCACATCCTTGCAAATATTTGTTTCCTTTCTTTTTGTTTTTGCTAGCCATCCTAATTGGTGTGAAATGCTCTCTCGTATTTTTGATTTGCATTTATCTTCTGATTAGTGATACTCATCAGTTTCATGAGCTTATTGGCCATTTATATATCCACTTCAGAAAAATGTCTATTTAAGTCATTTGTCCATTTATTTTCTGAGTATACATTTTTATACAGTTATGACTCTAGAACTATATTGTTTCATATACACTTCACATTCCCCCCCCCACCCCCCGCCAGTTAACAATTACAACCAACCAGTATGTAGGAGGAACCCAAAATGGAATAACCACTAACAAGTGAATCCATATCACAAATCAGTAACATAAATGGGCTGGAAATAAAAAGAATTAACACAATTAAGTGTGTAAAATGTCTCAACTGGTTACTGTAAAGCTACAGACAGAAAGACTGTACATATATGCTATAATCTGGTTAGCAGTTCTGTTTCTTCCAGGGGTATTGGTTAGCATTTCCACAACTACTTAATGTGTACTTTAGAATTGGAATATGAAGTAGCATTATAAACTCATGGTTTTGGTTAGTTTTACAGATAGATACAGAAATATAGATGAGTATTACTATGCTGGTTAGTTTACATACATGAATTTCCTAGCTGTCTGACCTTTGAGAAAGCCTAGAAGTAGTAGCACCCCAGTAGCAATGAACACACCTAGTGCTCAGATGGTGGTTTCTAAATATCATTCTTAATATAAGAAGAGCCAGGGCTCCTTGAATAAATACTTTATTCTGTGGCTGAGGTAGGAAAAATACAAAACAAGTATTATGTGGTGACAGGAAGTAAGGAAATGCTCAAAAGAAGATGGGAACTTGTCAAAAGAACCGAGGAAAAAGCTGAAGGAGCTCCCACTGGCTAAAGCTGAAACAGTTTGCACAGAAAATTATCTTAATACTCGAATGAAATTATAGAATGAAATTAATATTTCCAAATTCATACTTTTATGAATAAGTAATTGGTTAAATGCGTAAATGGAGGAGAAAGGATAGCTTTTCCTTTACAGTAGAATTCCTATCATGTAGAAGAAAAGAAGGAAATAGAAGATCACCTTTAGACAATATTACAAAAATAATTTTTACAGACAGGATACACTGACAGATGCTAAAATTAGTGTGGGAAATTTTGAGGAGAATAGGATTTCTGGAGTCTTAAAGTACCTCCCTCAAGATACTTAGGGAAATATGTGAAATTTACAATGAAAAAATCAGCGAGATACCAACTTTAACCAAGTGCTTAAGGTAAACACCACCTGTTACAAGACATATCAGTATATCCAATACCTTGATATAATGCGCTGAGAAGGACACAGCAACATTCAGTGTTTTGTGGTATTCATAAATTCAGCCCAGTCATGAGAAAACATCAGACAGACCCAAACTGAGGAACATTTGACAAAATATCTGATCAACACTTTTTGAAAGCATTGAGATCATGAAAAACAAGGGAAAGACTCAGAAACTCTTACAGGCTTGGAAGCCCATGGAGGAATAGAAACATAATGAGGGATCCTGATAGCATTCTGACACAAAAAAAGGACATTATTGGAAAAAACTGGTGAAATTCAAATGAGATCTTTTTAGTTCATAGTAGTATATCGATATTAATATCTTGGATCTGACAATTGTACTATGGTTATGTAAGCTGTTTACATGATGTGAAGCTGAGTGGGGAATCGATGGCGATTCTGCAGTGTTTTACAACTTTCCTGCAAGTCTAAATTTATTTCAAAATAAAAATGGTACGTGTCTAACCTCAAAGTTCATTTAGGGTTTTTTGGTTTTTGCTGTCGTTGTTAACCAAGTACACTAGGAGCATCATATTACCAAAAGGTCAAAAGGCAATTGGAACTATAGGGAAATTGCAGTAATTAGTCCCTTCTGAAATAAATCTACTGATAAATTATAGGGGTAATAACTACATTTCTAAGTATTTGTTTAGAGTCTTTAGGCATCCAAAAGTGCAGGAAATGAGTAAGATTATACCAATGACAGGAGCAAAAAAAAAAAAAAGTCATATCCTTTAGAAAGGATTATAAATGGTCTGGTTCTTTGAATCTTTTTTCAGCGGGTGTCACTTTGAACAGCATTTCTGTTTGTGGTTCAAGAAATATGAAGTAAGGCATCTGGGTTGAGTTGGGCTATGGGGAAAGGAGATGAGAAGGCCGGCTGAATAGATTAGCTTTCTTGTTAAGTTAGTAAATTTATAAATCCCGTTTACTCCTTGTAAAGTATACCCAAAGAGCAAGACAGGTGCATAAACCTTTGTTTTTTTCCTCAAAACAGCCGTGGGTTGACTGTATAGATGGACAGTTAAGGAGAAGCATTGACCCAATGTCTGTGAGAGCAGGAGTATCCAGCAGTGTATGACGTGGTAGCTCTAGTCTGAACCCCAGGTCTGCTTGTAATTGAGTGTGTGATCTTGGATAAGTCATTTAGCCTTTTAATGTTAATCTGCACTCTGTTAGAGAGAACTCGTGTTTACTTTTGAAGCGTAATTGACATAACATTTTATGAATTTAAGGTGTGCAACATGTTGATTTGATACATTTATATCACAATAGTATCACACTATTATGTCATTATTATCATTTTTTTTGTGCTGCAAAAATGCTAAAGGGAGTTCTTCATGCTGAAATGAAAGGACACTAGATAGTAACTCAAATCCATGTGAAGAAATAAAGATCTCCAATAAAATAAACAGGTAAATAAAAACACAGTATAATTACAGTTTTTTTTTTTAACTTTGGGTTTATTTATTTATTTATTTATTTATTTATGGCTATGTTGGGTCTTCGTTTCTGTGCGAGGGCTTTCTCTAGTTGCGGCAAGTGGGGGCCACTCTTCATCGCAGTGCGCGGACCTCTCTTGTTGCGGAGCACAGGCTCCAGACGTGCAGGCTCAGTAATTGTGGCTCACGGGCCTAGTTGCTCCGTGGCATGTGGGATCTTCCCAGACCAGGGCTCGAACCCATGTCCCCTGCATTGGCAGGCAGATTCTCAACCACTGCGCCACCAGGGAAACCCCGTAATTACAGTTTTTAATCTCTTGTCTTCTGACTTAAAATACAACTGCATGAAGCAACAATATCAAGCTGTGGTAATGGGCTTATACATATAGAAATTAATTTGTGTGACAATTCTAGCACAAAGAAGAGGGGAGAACAAGTTATATAGGAGTAAAGTTTTGTCTACTTTTGTCATTAAGTTGGTATTAAGCCAAGGTAGATTTTTACAAGATGTTAATTATAATCCCTACGGCATCACTAAGAATATTACTTTATATATAAAAGATAGTAAAGAAGTTAAAAGGACCTTAAAGTGGTATACTAGAAGATATCTGTTTAACACTCAAGAAGATAGTAATGAAAGAATAAATGAATAAAAAACAAATGGTAAAATACCAGCCATAAATCTTGTACCTCCTTCTTCTCTAGATCAGTATCAGCACTCATACTAAAAAACAATCCTTTCCAGCAGCCTCATAACCTTTGTCCATGGTGTTTCTATCACCTGGAACTCCTTCTCTCCTTCCTTGCCTGTTAATAGTAGATTCTACCAATCAAAGACCAGTGTAAGCTACAGCATGGCAAACCAATTCTGATTTCTCCAGCCCATAAAAGTCTTTTAAAATCTGTCCTTCCTTAAAATGTATTTATCTGCTATGCATCCGAATTACCTAAAGAGCATTTTTTTAAAAAATTTAGGTGCCTAGGATCCATTCTAAAACTACTGACTCAGTATGTAATTTGCAGATTGGTATCTTTTAAAGCTGCCCACTGGTGTGCAAATCAACTCTTGGAAGCCATTCTTCTGTATCACGTAATCTTGTGCTTTAGAGGATACCTGTTTGTGCTGGTTTTTAAACATTTTACTTTGTAAAGGGTAAGCACTGAGAGGACCGAGCTGTATTATTATCTTCACTTATGTTCTGCACAATCCTCAGCACAGCACGGGCACAGAAGCATTACTGCATTTATGGAATATGAGTTAAGTTGTGCTTGTTTTTCACACTATATCCCTTGGTCCATATATATATATATTTTTTTTTTTAAACTTTGGGTTTATTTATTTTATTTATTTTTATTTACTTATGGCTGTGTTGGGTCTTCGTTTCTGTGCGAGGGCTTTCTCTAGCTGCGGCAAGCGGGGGCCACTCTTCATCACGGTGCGCGGGCCTCTCACTATCGCGGCCTCTCTTGTTGCGGAGCACAGGCTCCAGACGCGCAGGCTCAGTAATTGTGGCTCACGGGCCTAGTTGCTCCGCGGCATGTGGGATCTTCCCAGACCAGGGCTCGAACCCGTGTCCCCTGCATTGGCAGGCAGATTCTCAACCACTGCACCACCAGGGAAGCCCGGTCCATATATTTTTGATCTCTATCCTAAACTTGGTGCCTAAAACAGCACGTATAATAAAGTAGATGCCCAATAAATACTTGATGAATTAAAATGAATAAAAAGTGTATAATTCTCATACCCATGCTGATTTATAAATGGTTCAATAACCCCACTTTGTATCCATGAAGATCTTTCAGGCCCATATTTCAAATCATAATCTTCTTCATCTTCTATTGATGACAGAGGTCTGATAGATGTGTTTGGAAAATTTAGGATCATAAAACTACAGAGTATTTGAGTTGAAGGACACTTTTCAATCAAGTAGTTCAGTTCCATTACTCAGCCATAAGAAAGAAGGAAATTCTGCCATTTGCAGAATGGACAACATAGATGGACCTTGAGGGCATTGTGTTAAGTGAGATAAGTCAGACAGAGAAAGACAAATACTGTATGATACTACTCACATGTGGAATCTAAAATAGCTGAAGTCTTAAAAACAGTAGAATGGTGGTTACCTGGAACCGTGGGGTGGGAGAATTGGGGAAATGTAGTTTAAGGGCACAAATAGGTGGTCATGGTGTCCCAGTGGGTCATGGGCAAGCCTCCCAGCAGAGTGTGTGATGCCCTTAGTAGAATCCAGATCCTTTTTTTTTTTTTTTTTTTTTTTTTTAACACTCTGACTCTTGTTCTTCTAGCTGCTTACCAACCCCTGATCACGTAGCTTACAACTCAGTACTCTGGATGGAGTGAGAGAGAAACGGGCCTCTTTGACAATGCCCTGCACAGTTGGGGAAGTGGGGTGCTCACTCACAAGTTCTCACTTTTCCCCAGTGGAGGGCTCCCTTGGTACTGAGTTGTGCTGCCTTGGTGGATAGGTGATGTGGGTAAAGTCAAACTGTTCCTCTTACCCTCTCCAATGCATCCAGTCTTGGATTTTCTTTTGCTCCAGTGGTGTGTTGGAACTTCCCTACTGGACTGCTGGAGTTCCACAAAGACTCCGTCTCATCCACAGGTGATTGTCTCAGTCAGTGTTCTCCAGGGGCTCTCCTGGCCACAGCTGAGAGGGGCTGGAGCCAGTTCACGGGTCACTTCAGGGTCTAAATCTAGGACCAAATTCTCTATGCTTATTACCCAGTGCACAATGGCTGAGATTCCAGTCGGTCCCTTGGCATATGGTGCTGGTTACCATAGCTTTCTCAAGGCATTTTGGTCTGTGGGTGGATGACATATGTTGTTGAGAGGAGGTTACAAGTAGGGGACATCTTATTTGACCATTAATGCTGCTGACACTCCTTTTCTCCTTCATGTCTGAAGGATAGTTTTGCTAAATACAGAATTCTTGGTTGACAGTATTTTTCTTTCAGCATTTTGAAGATGTCATCTCAGTATCCTCTGGTTTTCATGGTTTCTGATTAGAAATCAGCTGTTAATTAAATATTTAACATCCCTTTTGTGGGACGAGCTGTTTCTCTCTTTTTTCAAGATTTTGTCTTTCTAGTTTGATTATGATGCTTCCAGGTGTGGATCTCTTAATGTGTGGACTTGATACATTAATGTATCTCTTACTGTCTGGACTCCTATGTTTAAGATAGTTGGAACTTTTTTAGGCTTCTGGATATGTAGATTGTTTTTTCACGAATTTCAGAGAATTTCAGCTGTTACTTCTTTAAATATTCTTCTCCTGTCTCTCTCTTCTCTCTCTCTCTAGTAGTCCCCTTGTACATATGTTGTTAAGCTTGACGGTGTCCCACAGGTCTCTGAGGCTTTGTTAATTTTTCTTCATTTTTTTAGTGTTCCTCAGAACCTATAATCTCAATTGTTCTATTTTATATTTTATTTATTTATTCTGCTATTTCGCATCTGCTGTTGAACCCCTCTTGTTGCACATATTAATTTCAGGATTTCTATTTTCTTAAAATTTCTATCTCTTATTGTTATTCTCTATTTGGTGAGACACAGTTCTCATACTTTTCTTTAGTTCTTTGAAAGTATTTGAAATGGTTGAAGTCTTCAGCTAGTAAATCCAAATCTGAGTTACCTCAGAGGCATTTTCTATGGAGTGCCTTTTCCCTCTGTGTAAGGCTATAACTTTCCTGTTACTTTGCATGCCTTGTAGATTTTGTTGGAAACTGGTCATTGTAAATAATGTGGCAACTCTGGAAATCAGATACCTTCTCTCCCTAGGGTTTACTCTTGCTCTTTATTTAGTGACTTTCCTGAAAAAATTACGTTAAGTCTGTATGCTTTACATTCGTGGCCACTGAAGTCTCTTGGTTAACTTAATGGTCAGCTAATGATTAGACAGAGAAAGAAAGATGAGGCCTCCTCAAGCTTTTCCTGGGCATGTGTACAGCCTTGCACATGCATGTAGCCTTTTAAATTTCCAGGTATATTGTAGAGCTTTTCAAAGCCTCTCATGGACATCCCATTGCCCACCACTTTCTTTTAAACTTTTTGGTCAATTTCTTATTTTTTTCCCAACTATTATTACCTTGTCAGGCAGATGCTGTGTTAAATAATTGCCAGTGATTTTTTTTGACAAATATCCTAGAGAAAAGGCTGTACTGAGCAAGCTCTGAGTTTTAAGTCAAATAAAGACAAGTGCTGTGAATGAGGGTTTACAAGTTGTTGTTAGATAAGTCAAATAATGACAGTTTTCCAGGAATAGGCTTTTAAGGAAACTTCAAACATGTTTTTTTCTCCTCTAGTGGCTACTAGGCTGCTGGTTTTCATGGCTACCATAATTGTGAGGCTGTTAGTTTTCAATGCTAAGATGAAAATGTAGAGAGGGGCAAGTGGGTAGGGCAAATTATGAAACCTCAAAGTTCACATTTTTTAAAAGCTGAGATTGAGCTACTTTTTGGGAGGATAAATTTACCTTGGATTGTTAACAGCCTTTGGTTAATTTCCAAAGTTCTGAAAATGCTGGTTTTGATCATTTCCTCCACTGTTCTCTTTGATTTTATTGAGGAGTGGACTTTTTGAGGTCCTTCCTCAGCCATTCCAGAAGTTCTTTCTTACAAAGTTAACCTGATTTGAGGATGGGGTGGGGAGAGCATTCTAGCAAAGGAAGCATACTTACAAAGGCCTGGTGATAGTGTGCTGGAAATTCTTTTTTATACTCAGCTTCATCCCTGGTGGTCTTGGTGTTCTCTTGAAGAACAAAGACCAGAAGCCTGGAAACATCTTTCCCCAGACTTCCTTGCCAGCAGGATTCCTTTCTTGACAGACTTCAACAGTGAGAGGTGCTGTGTGAGATCTGAAATACAGAAGAGAAGGAGAAGCCATCATTCTCTGGCAGTTACTGTGCACAGGGCATAAGTGTGATCAGACTACAGATGAGAGATGGGCCAGCAGATTCCCAATGTTCTCCTGAGAATCACCAACTCTGTAGCTGATAATCAGGATGGGTGGTTTCTTGTGATTCTTTCACTTTCTGATTTCTTCAATGTTGGCAGCCATTTCCCTAATCTTTGCTCCCTAGCCTTTAAAAGTTTATGTTTCTAATTGCCGTACTAAATTCTTATATGCTTAAAATAATTAGAATGGCTTCTGTTTTCTTACAAAACATTGACTGATACAGATTTGAAGAAGCTTAATGAGTTAATTGAATGAAAGAAAGTCAGTGTGGCTGGAGTTTTCAGAATATGGGGAGAGAATTGTCAATTCAGACTGGAGAGGCCAAAATCAAATTATACATGGTCCAGCTAGTTATATAAATGAGTGAAGTCTGGAAAAAAGGAGTGGATGGTAAGGAATAGGGCAAATTGGAGAGGAAGAGTCCCATCTAAAGAGGACTCAGAATTTTTGAAATGAAGTAAGAAATCAAAAATTTTATGTCAGATCAGCTATGTGTAAATATTAAGTATATATTTAATTTTTAAAGCAGAAGGTACTAGCCCAGATCAGATTTCTGTCTGTCTTGTAGGTTGCCAGATTTTGAACACCGGCAGGTCAGGCAAGATCTGTTAGGATATTTTCCTTACTTAAAAATTTTCTACCATCAACTCTCTCCTAGTCCTTTCAATTTTCCCATTTCCTTTATCTACCCCGTTAGGCTCCAAAACCAACCTAAAATACCAGAACTTGAGAGGAGAGGCTGAGTGTCTAGCAAAGTGAGATTTGAAGAAAAATACCCCCATTCATTTCTACCTGTTGGTCTTGCTTTGAGGCATATTTAGAAACTAGTTTTAATATGTCCTTAACTATTCCTGCATTAAAAAAGGATTTTAAAAGATGCTTCAAGATAACCTGTGCAGTAAAGGTGGTTTGTAACATATCTAATTCTTGCTGTACATCTTTAGGCAATAACATATGGAATTTTATTTTGGAGGTGAAAATAAATGTGACTATTTTACATTGCTGCTCTTTGTTTTTTGCCAAGAATATTATGTAAGTTTAACATCATTAAATGGCTATTGAAACGTTACAGCCATTGACAATGGGCATTTTATGTAGTTAAAAACAATGTGGGCATTTCTGGGGGGATAATGAAAGTGTAGTGGAAAAATAATGCACTTCAGAGTAGGAAGAGCTGGATTTCTACATCATTTTTCTATGTACTAGAGCACTTGCAGTTTTCTTACAGTCTCTGAGCTCCTGTAAATGGGGATAAGGGGAAGAAAGAGGACTAATTAATTGGTTAAAAATTTTCTGAGAATCTACTTTATACCAGCTATTGCTCTAGACATACTTAGTCTACCCACATGGAATTAACCGTCTAGCAGGGAGACAGATGAGAAATAAATGAATCGTATTCAATTACTTGATTATAGTTGTGATAGGTGTTAATAGAGGAAAACTACAGCATACAATGAAAGCAAAACTAATGAAGAGTGCTTGTGCATGGCCAGTACTAAAAAATATTTGTGTGTGAAAATTGAAAGCCCTTTTTTTGGTGTTAGATTTGGGAAAAGCTGTTTAAACAGCATAATGCCTTGCATATCAGATTTCAAGGGGTTATTATTACTTAGAGTGCTGATGCCATTTCCATAGAATGCAGAGTTAATGCTGAGTAATGACTTGGATATGAGAGATCGTGTGAAAAAATACTCCTGGTAATATACTCATTTTTAACTTGTTGCCTCTGACCTGTCTGGTCCTTACCTTTCTTTCTCAGTATTGGTGTTTGGTGGGATGTGTTAAGGCTCCCGATTAAGGCATTCCCATTAAATTCTCAGATGAATTCAAGTCCACACTAATGAATGTGCTTATGTGCAAACAGTAGAAATCCTCCCCAGATAGCTTAAGCCATATGGTGTACAGATCCTGAGCCGAGGGGTGGAGGTCAGGAAAGAATGGAAACAGGTACCAAAAAGGCATCTCTTCTCCACACTCTCTCCTATCGTTGCTTCATTCTATTCTCATAGCAGAGAGCTCTCCTCTGCTTCTGTGTCTCCAGGTCATAGGAGGTTCCAGCCAGCTGCAGACACTAATTAACTCATCTCTCCTGGGAGGGTCAGTCTTGGTCAGTTCTGCTTTGATCAGGTACTCACCCAAATTTAATCCATAATGGCCAAGAGAGTGGGATCACTTGGTGCCACATGGCTCCCACCACCTAGAGAGTAACTTCCAGGGTTTATTTACCTGTCTAGCGGGAGTAATAATAGTACATCCTTTACCAGGAATGTTGCGAAGCTTAGATGAAATAATTGACAGTACCTGGAACAGAGTAAGCATCAATAAATATGAGCTTATTATTATTGTTTTTGTTGCTGTTTGACATATTATTTCAATCTTTGTAAGAGATATCTTTGCTCAGAATCATTGGACCCATTTCAGGAAGTTTAGAATAAAGGAAGAGGCTTATTCTGTAACTAACTCTTAAGCAAGTTTGGGAATATGAGTCTGAACTTGTCCTCATTACCAGAGTATTGGTCTTAGAAACATGGCTCATGTAATTAAATTCGTTATACTCTTTTCTTTATCATTCTATTGAAGCAAACCAGATGGGAAGAAGGCAAATGTGAAAGCTTATCATTCCCAAGGGTAAAACAAAATATTCAAGCTAGCTGTTTGGATGTTTCTCAACTTCTAATGAATAAAATAGGCATTAATAGTAATATAATTGTTGGTGCACATTGAAGTTTGCAGTTATTAAAACAGTAATAAAAAGAAACTCATCATAGCCATTACATGATTTTTCCACATTTTAATAGGCATTTGTCTCTTTGAATAATTAAGGCATGCCCATTAAATTCTCAGGTGAATAAAGTTAATGTAAATGAACATTTTTAAGTCAGTACACACTGGCTGAAAATGTTTTTTTTTTTTTCTGTTTCCTATTTTCTCAAGTTTTTGGCTGATTGGAAAAAGCTCTTGTGTTATCAAGTCAGCCTTCCATGGTAAAAGGTTCCAGCATATCTGTGGTATATCCACATTAAATAATTAAACATAGGTAAAAATGATCTTTTGGCAAGTAGGCGAAAGTCGTTTTTGTTCTTCTTAGTAATAAAATGGTTGTGATTCGGGTCAGTACAAGTCTGTATTGAGCCAGGCCTGCTCTCACCTCAGAGCCCTTGCACTGCCTATACCTCTGCCTGGAGCCCTCTTCCTAGACATTTGCATGGCTCTGCCCTCCCCCCTCATGTCTTTGCTCAGATGTTACCTCCTCAATGACATTTACTGTGCCCGCCCTGTTAAAAGCTGTATTCTGCTAACCCTCCTCAACCTCCTTAAATTGATGGATGTTTCCTAAAGAACTTACTACCTTCTAACGTGTTAGATCCTTTACTTATTTATGATGTTTACTGTCTGTCTTTACACTGTTTTTGTCTGTTTTTCCTGATGTATCTCCAGTGCCTCAAACCATACCAGGCACAGAGTTGACCTACAATAAATATCTAATGCAGGAAATATGTAATTTACATATAAATATTATATATGCATATTTATCTGTAAGTAGAGCTAGAATATTTTAGTATATGTTTTCACATTACTATTTTTTAAAATAAATTTATTTTTTTATATTTGGCTGCGTTGGGTCTTCGTTGCTGCGCGTGGGATTTCTCTAGTTGCGGCGAGCAAGGGCTACTCTTCGTTGTGGTGCGTGGGCTTCTTATTGTGGTGGCTTCTCTTGTTGCAGATCACGGGCTCTAGGTGCACGGGCTTCAGTAGTTGTGGCTTGTGGGGTCTAGAGCACAGGCTCAGTAGTTGTGGCGCATGGGCTTACTTGCTCCGTGGCATGTGGGATCTTCCCATCCTGGACCAGGGCTCGAACCCTTGTCCCTTGCATTGGCAGGCAGATTCTTATCCACTGCGCCACCAGGGAAGTCCCCATATTACTACTTTTAAACTTTGATCCATCCATGTATCCACCCACCCATCCATCCATCCATCTATGAATATTTTCTGAGCACTTAATACTTTTCTCTGGAGCTTTATTTTCCTTTGGAGAGGGGGAAAAAAAAAAAAAGGAAGGAGGACAGTATTCCTGTCTCGATTGAGCTTATGGTACTGTTTGGCAAGAGACAATTAAATATTTTCTTTTTTTTTTTTTTAAACATCTTTATTGAAGTATAATTGCTTCACAATGGTGTGTTAGTTTCTGCTTTATAACAAAGTGAATCAGCTACACATATACACACGTTCCCATATCTCCTCCCTCCCGCATCTCCCTTCCTCCCACCCTCCCCATCCCACCCCCCCAGGCGGTCACAAAGCACCGAGCTGATCTCCTTGTGCTATGTGGCTGCTTCCCACTAACTATCTATTTTACATTTGGTAGTGTATATATGTCCATGCCACTCTCTCACCCTGTCACATCTCACCCCTCCCCCTCCCCATATCCTCAAGTCCATTCTTTAGTAGGTCTGTGTCTTTATTCCCATCTTGCCACTAGGTTCTTCATGACTTTTTTTTTTCCCTTAGATTCCATATATATGTGTTAGCATACTGTATTTGTTTTTCTCTTTCTGACTTACTTCACTCTGTATGACAGACTCTAACTCCATCCACCTCATTACAAATACCTCCATTTCATTTCTTTTTATGGCTGAGTAATATTCCATTGTATATATGTGCCACATCTTCTTTATCCATTCATCCGATGATGGACACTTAGGTTGCTTCCATGTCCTGGCTATTGTAAATAGAGCTGCAATGAACATTTTGGTACATGACTCTTTTTGAATTACGGTTTTCTCAGGGTATATGCCCAGTAGTGGGATTGCTGGGTCGTATGGTAGTTCTATTTTTAGTTTTTTAAGGAACCTCCATACTGTTCTCCATAGTGGCTGTATCAATTTACATTCCCACCAACAGTGCAAGAGGGTTCCCTTTTCTCCACACCCTCTCCAGCATTTATTGTTTGTAGATTTTTTGATGATGGCCATTCTGACCGGTGTGAGATGATACCTCATTGTAGTTTTGATTTGCATTTCTCTAATGATTAATGATGTTGAGCATTCTTTCATGTGTCTGTTGGCCATCTGTATATCTTCTTTGGAGAAATGTCTATTTAGGTCTTCTGCCCATTTTTGGATTGGGTTGTTTGTTTTTTTGTTATTGAGCTGCATGAGCTGCTTGTAAATCTTGGAGATTAATCCTTTGTCAGTTGCTCCATTTGCAAATATTTTCTCCCATTCTGAGGGTTGTCTTTTGGTCTTGTTTATGGTTTCCTTTGCTGTGCAAAAGCTTTTAAGTTTCATTAAGTCCCATTTGTTTATTTGTGTTTTTATTTCCTTTTCTCTAGGAGCTGGGTCAAAAAGGATCTTGCTGTGATGTATGTCATTGAGTGTTCTGCCTATGAATTAAATATTTTCTATTAAATGGGATCAGAGGTATTAAAGGTGAAGCACTGGATACTGTGAGAGAAGATAGCAGACGTGGACATAGACTTAGGCTTCCTTGAAGAGAAGAACAGAGTGATAGGTAACAGTTATCCCAGTGAAGGGGTGAGGTGTGTGAGGGATTTGGAGCAGACAGAATGGATGGCAGATGTGAGTCAGGCAGAAAAGCAGCATTTGCATAAGCCTAGAACAGAAGAGATTGGAGTGCTTCCAAGGAAAAGATAGTTGAGTGTCGTAGACTGTAGAGTAGGCACATGGAGAATGATAAGAGAAACAGAGGCCAAGTCTTCAAGCTTGTAAGACCCATGGACATGTTTCAGTTTGTCTTGGCCATTCATGTATTTTAAGCAGCAGAGAATGATGCTCTGTTATTCCACGAAAGACGACTGCTCTGTTGGTATGTCTCATCCGTCTACTGTGAATGCCAAATACAATGCCTTGGGATGACTGCTGGTGTCAAATATGGCCTATAAAAGCTGTTGCCTGAATACCATTTTAGGGTATGTTTGCTCTCTTTGCCGGCCCAGAATCTGTTTCCTCCTCCTCTGATCAGGAAACCTCAAGTTTCCTTTGGGGGACTCTTTTCATCCCTGCTTTTAGTCCCTGACTGTTAGGTGGGGCTCCACTCCAGAGGCCAGAGGTGGAAGATGTGAGCCTGCCCTCTGAGGGCACTGAATCCCCTTGCTTACACTGGTTCATCCAGATGTGAACACATGACCCAGGTCCAGCCAATCAGTGAGATTTCACCCTACTCTAGCTTAGGTAGTTAGTTCAAGATGGGCAGAGTGGTGTAATTCAAGTGAATTCCGGCATTATTGGGAGGAAAAGCTCATTTCTTACTAGATTTGAACCTTCGAAGCTTTGGCGGTCTTAAGCTGCTGGAAGCCATCTTGGTACCATATGGAGCCTGAGAGTTAAGCCAAGATGGGGAAGGGCAGTAGGACAGGACTGGGATCCTGGGGCTTGATGACATTGTCTGAAGCTTAAGTCAAGCTTTGCATAAAGCCTGAAAAAAACTGCAGTTTTCAGAAGCGTGAATAACTCTTCTGGTTTCATTTTCATTTTTGCTTAAGCAGTTTGAGCTGCATCTTTCTCGTCTTTGCAGAGCTAAGCATCCTGACATAGACTGCAAGAGATTTATTTCTCTGTTGTAGGCTCCCGTGCTGCTGTTTGCTTAAATGGGGTGCTGACACTGGTTAGTAACCATTATCAACGCCTGAAGTGAGCTATTTCAATACAGTAACTTGAATTCCCTCTTGTTCTATGCAATTCATCATTGCTAATGTGAAGAAATATTTTCTCCTTTATCTTGTCCATTACTCTAACACATACCAAATTCTTTGAATTTTCACCTGCTCCATACTTGTTATTTTCTGAGATGATTATTTGAGAAAACTCCAGATAACATCAATAATTCTTTGCTTTTTCCTGGAACGGTAAGGAGAGTGGCATGTTGATGAACTCTGACGGTCCTGCCCTGAGCCCCGACCCCAAACCTGGTTAAAATCTCATTCAGATGCACACCATGCTTTACAGAGGAATTCCTAGTATCCCCCAAGCTCCAAATCAAGCTACTGTTTACTGTAACAAAAACAATATTTTCTCATCCATAGTGGAAAGATTTCATTTTGTAAGAAATCTTCATTGGTTGGATGTTGATCAATTTCAAGTCTTTTTTTTTTTTAAGAGAAGTTAGTTGTAGGTAATTTTGAGTTATTCTTCCTGAAAATGAATACAGTTAATTTCATTATTCATTACTTTTATTATGAAAATGTAGCTGTAACTTCTATACATCATTGTTTACTTCAGTTACCTCTGAAATCAACTACTTAGTCGTTGGTTCATTCATACATTTATCCATTCAACAAAAGCTTGTTGAACACCAGTTGCTTCTCTTGGTATTATGCATAGAGAAAATTGATAACGATCTTTATTTTTAAGGAATGCATATAGATGGAATTCCTAGTGATTGTTTTAAAGTTAGGGAATGGAGTTCTAAAGAGAATTTTTTTTTTTTTTTTACTGTGGCTACTATATTGAGTATGTCCTTATGAGACACATTGGATAATAATAGTGGTCCTCAAACTTTCAGTTATAGGTCCCTACCCTTAGAGAGGTTGGGGAGTGGAGCCAGGAATATATATTTCCAGCCAGCTTCCCAGGTTTCCACTCCAGCTGGTCAGCGGCTCACGCTTTAAAATTTGTGTTTTTATAGGCTTGTAGCTATATTGAAAAAAGGAACTTGTGAGGGAAAGGTGTAGAGGCATTAGACTAGAAGAGAGATAAGGGCAAAACCTCTTTGCCTAGAATCCAAGACCATGGATAATATGATCCTGGTTGATAAGTCCAACTTCATCTTTCACTGTACCCCCAAACAACCTAACAACCCACTGCTTTGAGTAAAGTACCTGCTAAGAACATTTCAGTATTCTCGCTTATGAGACTCCTCTTTCCTTCTCTCCCATCCATGGAGTGCCATTTGCCCCCATCTTCTCCTAGAGCGTCTGATTTTTGCCAATCACCAAGAACCTGTCTAGCCTTAGTGCTCCTCAAACTTTAATTGGCATACGTGTCACCCAGGAATATTGTTAAAATGTAAATTCTGGCTCGGGTCTGGGCAGGGCTGGAAGTTCTACACATCTAACAAGCTCCCAGGTGATGCTGACGCCACTGGACCATGAACCATACTGGGAGTAGCAAGTGTCCACCTTACAGTAAATCCTTGCTTCTCACATTCCCTCCTGTCCTGGTAAATGTCCAGTTTTATGTCTATTTCCTAGTATTAGTAATTTTTCCCTATGCCTACTTCTCTAAGGGAACTAATATTTACTTTTTACCTACTGAATGCTAAGCATTTCATGCGTATTGTCTCAATTCTCTCATACCCTGTTGAAATGGTATTATCACCCCCATTTTATAGATGTTAGGAAATAGGTTCTGAGAGATTAAGGGATTTTTTTTTTTTTTTTTTTTTTTTTTTTTACCAAAGATCATACACAATCTTTAAAAAATTTTTGAGGTTATGGTCTGGATTTCCTATGTCTTTAACTCTGAAACAATGCACAGGCAGGGGTTTACACATGATGAGAGTTCAGTAGACTCACAATATCAGTTGATAAATAATGAACCCTCCAAATAATAATTTTAAGTATTTGTGATGATTTGGAAAATACAATATGACACTGAGTGAAAAAATCAGGGTATCAAATGATCAGTAAGAGTATCCTAAATGTGTCAAAAGTGCATTTGTATGCACAGGAGAAGAGTTTGAAAGAAAATAAACTAACACCCATATATAGTGGTTATTTTGGGGTGGGAGAACTGGTAGTATAGGATTTCAGCTTTTATGCTTGGCTGTAGCTTCTGATTTTTTTCAGTGAACAGATTTTGCTTTTATAACCGGAAAACCCAATAAAAATAATAAGGTATAGTGAAGCTATTGCTAGGATGAGGGTGAGACTTGTCTGTGAAAGAAAGAGCCAGACATATTAGGAAGATAGATGTCTAGCGTATTCTGGGCCAGTGGTGCTGGCTCATAGGTGGGGGTCAGTCTTGAAGGAGGCAAGCCCCATGTTTGTTGTAAACTTGTTTCTAGTTTTTGTTTTAAACTTATTTCTAGTTTTTTTCTTTTAAACTTAAGAGTGGTATTTATTACATTAAAAATTTTATTGGAGTATAACTGATTTACAATGTCATGTTAGTTTCAAGTATACAGCATAGTGATTCAGTTATACATATACATATATTCTTTCTTTTTCAGATTCTTTTCCCATATAGGTTATTACAGAATATCGAGTAGAGTTCCCCATACTATACAGTAGGTCCTTGTTGGTTATTTTATATATGGTAGTGTGTGCATGTTAATCCCAAGCTCCTAATTTATCCCCCTTCACCTTTACCCTTTGGTAACCATAACTTTGTTTTCAAAATCTGTGAGTATGTTTCTGTTTTGTAAATAAGTTCATTTGTATAATTTTTAAAAATTAGATTCCACATATGAGTGATAGCATGTATTTATCTTTCTCTGTCTGACTTACTTCACTTAGTATGATAATCTCTTAGTCCATCCATGTTGCTACAAATGGCATTATTTCATTCTTTTTTATGGCTGAGTAATATTCCATTGTATATATGTACTACAGCTTCTATTACATTTTAAACTTATTTTCACTGAAGTGTTATACACGTGCAGAAAAGTTCACATTGCTTAAGTGTGCTTCTGCATGGATTTCTCCAAACTGAACGTACCCATGTGAGCAGCCCCTAAATCAAGAAACAGAACACTGCCAGCATGCTCAGAGCCCTCTTGTCCCCCCTTCAGGTCATCCGCTACCCAAAATGCCCACAGCCACCAGGGTAACCACCAACCCGACTTGCAAAAGCATGAGCCAGTTTTGCCTGTTTTTTACTATATAAACCTGGAATCAGAGTTTATATAGTAAAAAAAAAAAGTATGTACTACTTTGTGTCTAATTTATTTTATACAATGTTATGTTTGTGAGATTTATTAATAATGCGTGTTCTTATGGAGCTTTCATGTTCATTGTAGTGTGGTATTCCATTATGTGAATATAGCAATGTTTATTCTTTTATTTATTTATTTATTTATTTATTTATTTATTTATTTATTTATGGCTGCGTTGGGTCTTCATTGCTGCACCCAGGCTTTCTAGTTGTGGCGAGCGGGGGCTACTCTTTGTTGCGGTGCGCGGGCTTCTCATTGCGGTGGCTTCTCTTGTTGCGGAGCACAGGCTCTAGGCGTGCGAGCTTCAGTAGTTGTAGCACGCGGGCTTAGTAGTTGTGGCTCGTGGGCTCTAGAGCGCAGGCTCAGTAGCTGTGGCGCACGGGCTTAGTTGCTCCGTGGCATGTGGGATCTTCCCAGACCAGGGCTTGAACCCGTGTCCCCTGCATTGGCAGGCAGATTCTTAACCACTGCGTCACCAGGGAAGCCCACAATGTTTATTCTTGATGGGCATTTGGATAGTTTTCAGATTATGGTGATTATGTATAATGCTGTTAGACATATTCTACTATGGATTTTGGGCAATGGTTTTTTTTTAAATATGTTCTGACAGTTATTTGAAACAGATTCTTCTGATGGATTTTGGTGAATAGCAGTGTCCGAAAACTCTCAGTGTGCCCAAAGAATTATTTAGAAAGCTCTGGAGATGTTTGAGGTGACAGCTATGTGGCAAGACTCTGCAACCTGTACTTTCAGTAGATGTATGGATCACATTTTGAGTAACACCTTTATGAAAAGAAAGAATATGGGGCTGAGAGAAGGTTCCAGTCTTGTTTTTTATTCTACTAGCATGGTCTTAGGGGAAATTATATGACCTTGTTACATTTGTTTCCCCACCTATAAAAATGCCTCCCTAAGTTGACTGGTTCAAATCAAAGAAAAAAATACTATATAAAAATGTTATACACGTGAAGCACTCTGTAAATAAGATGTTATTTTTTATCACCCAGAGCCTAAAAATGAGGGTAAATAGAGAAAATATGGAATTAATAATCATACTATAAAGTTAGGCGACATGCCTCAAGGTTTTTTCTTCTGTTGTTTGTTTTTATGAACGCATACTGCTTCTATAAAAATTGTGACAGCACAGAGAGGTCTGATGTCTATAGAAAATTGACTCCTTTTATCCCAGGACATGGAAGCATTTTGGAAAAAGAACATTGTTCATGGATAGGCCCAAAACACACTGAATCAGCAGGGAGTCAGTGACAGGTTGATCAAGGAGGTAAGGAAGAAAGCCCAAAGTCAGACTGAATTAATATGTCGTTTCACATTCCTCTAACACTATACCAAGATACAGCACAGGAATTTATACATGGTACGAGCTCAGTCCATTCATACTGATCAGCTGATAAACAATGAACCTTCTTTGATGCCTAATTCCCTGCCTCTCTTCCACTTTCTCTGTGCTCTAGCCTCACTGAACTTCTTTCAGAGTCCTAAATATGCTCTGTCCTTTCCAGCTTTAGCACTTTTGCCTATCTTGTAACCTTTCCCTGGAATACCACTCTGTACCATTCTCTGGTCAGTGGGTACCTATTTATCCTTAACTTAAGGGTCACGTCCCCAGTGGGGGACTTCCTTGGCCTTTATCTGGGATCTCTGGTTACATGATGTTACGTTACCCACATATCACCCTAAATGTCTTTACTAGAGCACCCATCACGCTGCTGACTCTTCATAGCTGATTTCTCATGCAACGATAGGCTCCAGAAGAACAGAGATTATGCTTGCCTCATGGACTACTGTATCCTCAAAAGCCCATAGCACGGCCAGTTATAGAAGCTCAATAATTATTTGTGTGTGTGTGTGTGTGTGTGTGTGTGTGTGTGTGTGCTGCTTCCTCTCTTTTAAATGCCAAGAAAGAACAGATCCTTGGAAGCTATTGGTAAGGACACCCAAGAGCAGTGGTACTTGACAATTGCTGCTGGCTCCATGCAAGAATGCCTCATCTAAAGGACATGTGATATCTCTTGCTGTTTGCTTTTGATACCTGACAATCGCTTTGTTTTTTTGAATCAGAAAAGAGGCAGCTTATGTTTATGTTGATTGCAAATGTTTGGCAGGCACCAAGAGTTGCTGGATACGTATCCTTGCAAGTAAACCTTACCTTTCATCATAATTTCAGAACTCTTTCCAAAGGGAAGGGATCAGAACTAGCATTTCACTTAGGGCAGAGTGACTCACATCAGGTCACGAACTCAATGACTCACCCATGAATATATGCAGTTTTGGACTTTGAACTCAGAATGACCATTGAGATCACAGCCAGAATGAAAATAATATTTAGAGAGGTTATTGTTATTTGGATCTGAGAATCAAAGCCAGCCTTTGTTCTTTTCTTTCTGCGTCATTTGCTACTTCTACCAAAACTTTGGCCTTTTATTTTGAGGAATGGCAGAGATGGGATCCCTGGGTTATCCATTAATCATCCATCCACCCATCCATCCACTAATTCACCTATCCATCCACCCTCCCAACTCTCCGCCCACCTGCCTACCCATCTACCTGTCTATCCACCCACCCATCCATCTATCCATTCATCCATCTGTCCATCCATTGGCTAAATAGATGCAAAGTCACCTATAGTGTTACACATTCAAGCTCTTGAGTTGAGAAGAGGCATTATGCTTATTTCAGAATTTCCTTTTTTTAAAAATTAATTTATTTATGGCTGCGTTGGGTCTTTGCTGCTGTGTGTGGGCTTTCTCTAGTTGCGGCGAGCGGGGGCTACTCTTCATTGTGGTGTGTGGGCTTCTCATTGTGGTGGCTTCTCTTGTTGCAGAGCACGGGCTCTAGGCATGCAGGCTTCAGTAGTTGTGGCACGTGGGCTCAGTAGTTGTGGCTCGTGGGCTCTAGAGCGCAGGCTCAGTAGTTGTGGCACAGGGGCTTAGTTGCTCCACGGCATGTGAGATCTTCCCGGACCAGGGCCTGAACCCGTGTTCCCTGCATTGGCAGGCGGATTCTTAACCACTGTGCCACCAGGGAAGTCCCATATTTCAGAATTTCTTAAGGCATCAAATTTATGTAAGGCACAGTGGTAAAAATGATGGCTAGACAGGAAGAGAAAGGGCAGAAGTGCTGTAAGATTCAAAGGGAGAATTTTAACATTATGCTGGACTTAAAATGTTTGGGTTTAAAGTATATTCAAAATTGCCCAACCTTGCCCTGTCTTACCTTGATTTGCTTTCTGGCTTGTTGCTCATTCAGCTTAGTGGTTAATTGCTCAGACTCTGGAGTTTGACTGCTTAGGTTAGGGTTAGTTGAGTCCTAGCATGGTGAATCCATGTAACTGGTCAAGGCATTTAATACTTCCGTATTGTAGTTTGCACATCTGGAAAATGGCAATAAAAAGAAGAAATATCTTGTGATGAGTATAAAATGAGATAATTGTTGTAAAGTACATAGGCTCAGTGCCCGACATATAACCAACTCTCAATAGATGTTGTTTTTTCATCATTCTTCAAGAGTTTTCATGACCACTATATGCCAGACAGTGTGCTGATACCAAGAATAAAGTGCAATCTCTGTATTTGTACAATTTCCTATCTAATGAAAGAGCAAAAAAGCCCAAATGATTATCCAATATTATGATAAACCTTATAGTAGAGACAAATGGGACAAAGTGTGCTGTCACCTCTGAGGATGGAGCAGCTGCATCTGATATTTGATTGTATATCAAAGGGGCAAAACAGATGTGAGAAATGTGTTTTAGGCAAAGAGCGTTAGCGCTCTCAAATGGTCAGGGAGGATGGATGTGGCTGGCTCAGTGGTGTATGGGCAGTGGGACTGAGCAGGTGTGGGGGGGGACCTTCAAAATTCCCACCCTGTGGAAATGTTTGTGAAGGGCCTTGCATGCACGGCTGAGTGTTATCACTGGTGGCTCTGCTTCTTCTGTTTTAGGGATAATAGTTTCAACGTTTGTTCCTGAATGTATCTTGGGATATGTTTGGCTCATTGTTTAGAAGGCCTTGCCTTGAACTTGGAGTTTGGAATCGGCATTGCATTTATTTCAGAGGGTTTTTGTTTTTAAGGTTGAAAACTGAGATGTACATGAAATGTGGCTCTATCCTACCATTGCTTTAGCTCTAAGTTGTCTGACCCAGTGCCATCACCTGACATCATTTTTTCATGGATCTCAAAAAGCATTTTCTGTTCTAACAATCAGAGCAATCTAAAAGCACCTTCTATGTGCAAGGAATTGAGAGAGTTGACATTAAATCACACTGACCTTTCTAAATTCTCTCTCTCTTTTCTCTACTTACTGTTTTTTTTCCCATTTAACTGTCCCTTCTATTTTAAGTACTTTCTCCAGATTCTCTTTCTTCCCCTGCCACCACTCCCATTCTCAAACTCACCCCTTTTACAGCTTCTATTAGGACTCTGGTTTCAAGCCATGTTCCCCAAACATTTGGGGATCCTGTGGGGTTAACTCAGAGCCTGTGTTTGTGGAACTCCAAAATTCATGCACTGACTTTCACCCTGCCTCTCTGACTTGCTTTATACATTAAATGTCTAAGTAAGATTTTGTATGGAGAAAAGGTTCTGGGGTTACAGAAAGTTTAATATCATGGCCTTAGGGACCTGAGTCATACGTCATTTCTCATTTTCTTTAACCACTTCATAAATAGTAAAATAGATTTGACTAGGGCCCGTTTCAGATACATTTGCGTCTGTGTATTTTTTTTATTTTTCACGGTTGCTGTCTTGAATTGTTTCCTTCCTTTATGATTTTGCTTACAAATGGTGCTATTTGATGTGCTTTCTATGAAAGTGTGTTGGATTGCTGTTTTATAATCTTTCTCTGAATTACACAAGTCATATGGCATTGTTGAATCTCACTTTTTAATAGTTGTCACTGACTGGTGTTTTGAAGCGCTATGTACCGATTACATAGCAGGTTCAAATGGCATGATAATACGTATATTGATATGTTTTCCAGACGTCGTATAAAAGACATATTCCATAAGGCAGGCACATTCACATTGTCTCCTCTTCGGGATATAAGGCAGGCCAACCTGTTCCCCAGTCCACATCAGAGGCTGTAAGGAGTATCAGAAAGAAGAGGAAGAAGCAGTAATTCCATATTTGTTAGATTGTGAAACTCTGTAGCGAAATGATAACTGCGGGTCATTCTCTCACCAGCTCCCTGTTTTTTGATAATTTGACAGGGGAGGAAGGGATCAGAGTGGAAGGAGTAGATATGATTCATTCATGAGTGAGGAAAATGACTCCTGTTCCTCCTCCTTTCTTACTTAAGCCAAATAATTAAGTTTAATATTAATGGAGCGAGCAAGGGGGAGTAGAGGGAAATGTGTTATAGAACCTTCTTTAAATTTTTTTAAGCAAATAGATGAAATGCAAAACAGGATGAATGTCTCCTTGACACTCTGTTGTTTACTTCAAGCTTAGAGGTTGTTTGAGTTCCCTTCTTTACTTGTGGTGGACTCAAGCTATACATATGTATTACTTTTAGATCTTTCCCTGTAAATCCGATCCTCAGACATTTTGTTCCTTTGCTGAGCCATATTGCATTTGTCTGCACCATTGTTTCCTTTAACACAAAGCTATCAAATTCTTTATAGGTCCTGTTCTTCCCTTGTGCTTAAATATGCCTCTGAAAATAGTTTCGATTGAAATATATTCTGTTATTGTCTCTAAGAGGTTTGCATGTTGTTTCTTTTGAGCACATATGTGTATTTGTGTGTGTGTGGAAGAATTCTGAATCTGATAAACCCAGCTCTGTGTATATGACTGTGGTGACTTAAGTATTTCTTACAGTAAAATATAATTTCAGAGAGTTATTTATATTCAAAAAACCAAAGTGATTACTTTTGGGAACTGAGCCTGAGTAACTGACTCAAAATGTGGACAAAACCAGTCCATAAAAAGGTGCATAAAAAAGTTTGTTGCAGATAAATTTCTAAAGGCAAAAAATGGGAAACAACCTAACAGTAGGGTATTGGTGCTTTCAGTTAGGGTGTAAGCCACTCAGTGAAATATCATAAATCTATTTAGATGAGGACTAAGAAGATTGCACAGCACCATGAATATACCAACATGCAACAGTACCTGTAAACTGTGATTACAGTTGAGTAATGTTATACTAGAGGAAAGCCACCGGCGGGGAATATGCTAAGGTATTAATAGCTTTGTGGCAGAGAAGTACAGTCATATTAAAACTCCCTCCCTCTTCCCCAGTTGCCTGAAGGCCCCTTATGTGCCAGGAATTACGTGAAGTGTTTCCCTGTACTAACTCTCACCCTGCTTTAATATAGCTGTAATGATCCCCATTTGCAAATGAGGAATTCTGAGGCTGAGATAGGTTAGGTGACTTTCCCAAAGTCATAATTTCTGTAACTGTCAGAATTGGTCTTCAAAGAGAAGGCGGAATGCATTTTAATAAGAGAGTGGCAGAAGCAGAACTACAGTGCTGGTAATGTAATCTGGATTCAAATGTCAGTCCTTCTGCCAATACATGGTGTGACCTTGATCCCTCTTTCTTCATTTGTGAAATGATGGAGATTGAAATTGGGCATCCACAAGGGGTCTTCCCATGTTGAAAGTCTCTGAACCTAGATTTCTAGTTCCCTGGTATACTTCTCTTATTCAAAGATTAAGGTCATTCCCTGAGATTTGAATTAATAGTGTTAACTACACTTCCTCATTTCAGATACTACACTCGTCAACTGGAAATTGCATATCTCATAGAGAGGGCAGTATTATGATCGAGAGGTAGTGTGGCTAGTATGCAAATTGGAGAGGAAAGGACTTGGTGAAGTTCAGACCCCCTTGCATTTGTTTGTCTGACTCAAGGAAAGGAATGCGTGAGAGGTGAGATGATTGATGTGGAGCTTCAGAGCTCTGGTTGCTGCTGGAGTATGGCTCATCAATTCCAGAAAAGATTCCCCATTTAGCTGGGTATATAGCTTCATGGCAGACAGCTGCTAGCACAGCTGGGGCACCAACCCTCACTCATCATGTGGGAAGCAATAGGAATTGTTCCTAGCTGGTAATATTCATGCCCATCTGTTTAGATAACTCAGAACCCTGCTGGACACCAGTCAACTCCATCCTCTGGTACCTCCCTCTAACCTCTTACCCCCATCTCCCATCTATTCCTAACCATGCTTGTTTCCTTATTTTTGTCAGAGGTCCTTTCTGTTTGGATAGCACCATGCTAGTCTCTCTATAGTCTTAGGAAATTGCCAGGTGTATATCACAGTTGAAATCGTATAATCCTGAAGCCAGGAAAGAGCTGAAGACAACACATTGCCCACTCTGCTCATTTCATAGACTAGAAGGCTACAATTTGGAGAGGCCACCTCACTCTCCAGTGTTTATATAACTAGTCTGTAACAGAGAAAATAGTTGGTGTTTCAGGCTGAACATTCTTCTCCTAATACACTTCTGGAATTTTCTCCCAGTGACTCTGGTGCTTCTCCCAATATACTTTTAGAATTTTCTACCAATGGTCTTGGAACTAGCATTCATGATAAAATATTGACCATTATCATCTTGGGCATCTTCTAAAGTGTTCTTGTGAATGGACAATGCTGAAGGCATCCTTGAACAGGACTGATTAGGGCAGTATCTCTGTTGGAAATTTGTATGGGTATGACTATCCCTTGCAAGAGAGAAATGGTCTAAAGAGAATGTTAGGGGTCACTAGGTTCTCTAAATACCTAGAAAAAATTCAGTTCACTCCCTGAGCCAAAAGGCGCTGGAAAAGAGTGAAAAAGTACATTCCTGGGAACCAGAGGGCCAAGACCTATTTATTCCTTCATCCCTTATCTACTTTCTTATTTTCTCTTCTCCCCAGTCTTGTCTTTTATACCCTCCTCTCCTTTCTTCTGTTTGTCTTGTTATTCCACTTCTCATTTCTGTTCCTTTTCATTTCAGACTCTCTTTCAGGTGGGAAGAGTCACTTCCTGTTTGGAGGTGGGACTGAAAATGGATCTTACATTGCAAAGTGCCATGACACGTCCTGTATAACACCAATCCCCTGAGAGCCACATAGGCCCAGGGCATCACTGTTGTTTAATAATTTCATGCCTGTTATCATGTAGGATACACTTTCACTTTTGACATCTCATTTAATTTCCACTACAATAATGATAGGGACAATTATCCCCATTTGACAGGTGAGAAGAATGAGTCCTACAATTGCAAAGTTGTGGGTCTATAATTGTAAAATTTGTAAATATCTGAGATGGCTGTGAGACTCTAGGTTTGAGGTTCTGTATCAAACTTGAATGTCCACATACATCACTTAGGATCTTGTTAAAATGTATTGGATAGATCATGTTTCCCTAGATCTGGAGCAGAGCTGGATATTCTGTACTTCTAACAAGTTTCTGTGTAATGCTTGTGCTGCAGCCATTGAGTAAATGGCTTTATACCACACCATGTGTTTTCTTATTTTGGAATCTTATATCCTTGGGAAGTAATTGGATTTCCCATATAGTCCCTAGGTGTTGAATATTGCCTTTATCTTGATTAACTTGGTCAAGATCTGTACTTCTACTTGAGGGCCTATAGGAAAATCACAGGATATAACCAGAACATGATTGGGTTTGCCATTTCATGACCATTGAAGGAAGCAGCTCATTCTTTGGAACTGAGGATTCCTTAAAGTGTATATGAAGATGGGTGGGGTTAGTTCTCACTTGTCCCTAGTGAGGCACCAGATCTCAAATAAGAACCTCCCCAAAGTCATTAGTTTAGATTCAGTCCCATCTGCAGAGGAAGAGGTGCTGTAGAAGTGGCCGCATGATAAATGACGAGGCTTCACAATTATCTGGCATCCCTGCCTGTACGATAAGGTACAGAGAGAAAACTCTGAAGGAAGTGGCAGTGACTCAGCATGTGATGTTCATCTTTGTAAAAGAGAAGAAGAGAGAAGAGGTGATGTCCTACCAGATCCTGTGGAGCTTTGCTGTGCTGTCCAAGTCAGCACAGTCTAAATGATGCTCAACAAAAGAAAAGAATGAAAAAAGAGTTTAACGTATATCAACATGAGCCCAGCTTACAGCTTGGAGACCAATATTTCCCTTGCCACCATAGGACATTTTGAGTTTCCAGAGGCTAAGCATGTATATATGTATATATTACAGAGACTGAGGAGCCCTGGGAAATGCTTTTTGAGGAAGAAAAAGATTTTAAATTTTCTTCTATTTTAAACCATATTCACAGAGAAACTTATCAAAACTGATAAGTTTTGAGATTATCAGAAGACGAGTCACAATGTGTTCCTGCCCCTCCTGGCTGGACCTTTGAGGGTAGAAGACCTCATTATAAATAATTTGCATGTCTGTGCTCCATAATTCTAGCTGAGCAGCAAAAGATGAGGGTAGGTGTGTGGGTAGACCTCTTGCCGCACTCTTGGAGAACTGGTGTTTACCCGTTTAACTGATGTGATGGGAAAAATATTGCAAGATGAAAATAAACAACCTGATGTCCGTTGTAATCCGCAAACCTGAGCATTCTAAACTCATGATGATGTGGAGTTGAGAGCAGTTCAGAGATGTCTATACAATGTGCTTTTCCTTAGTTATCTTCAGCCATTCCTCTATTGCCACCCTATGCTCTTTCCCTACTGAAATATTTCTTGTTCCTTGAAACCATCATGTTTTTTCACATCTCAATGTCTTTGTTCAGCTGATGAAATCCTCATCGTTAAAAATCCTACCTCATCAACTGCAACTCATCTACTGCTAATTTGGAAAGCTTTGGCAATTTCTTTTAAAAATTAAAAAAGTTTCAGGTGTATAGTGTTATACTTTGACATCTGTGTACACTGCAGAGTGATCGCCACTACCAGGCTAGTTACCATCCATCACCATACTGTTGATCCCCTTCACCCATTTCAATCATCCCCCAACCCCTTTCTCCTCTGGTAACCACTAATCTTATCTCTTCATCTATGAGTTTGTTTTTGTTTGATTTTGTTTGTTCACTTGTTTCTTTAGATTCCACGTATCAGTGAAATCATACGGCATTTGTCTTTCTCCGTCTGACTTACTTCTCTTAGCATAGTACTTTCAGGGCCCATCCATGTTGTTGCAAATGGCAGGATTTCATTTTTTCCTGTGGTTGAGTACTGTTCCATTGTGTATAATTTACCACATCTTCTTTATCCATTCATCTGGCAATGGATACTTAGGTTGTTTCCATATCTTGGCTATTATATTCAATAAATAATGCTGCAGTAAACTTCGGGGTGCATATATCTTTTCAAATTAGTGTTTTTGTGTTCTTTGGAGAAATACCCAGAAGTGGAATAGCGGGGTCATATGATAGTTCTAGTCTTAATTCTTAGAAGAATTCATTTATTCCAACAGTTCTTTTTGTGGACTCTTTAGGGTTCTCTCTATATAGTATCATGTGATCTGCAATAGTCACAGTTTTATTTCTTCTTTTCCAATTTGGATGCCTTGTGTTCTTGCCTAGCTGTTGTGGTTAGGACTTCAAAATGTCAGATGCTTTTTTCTCCATCTATTGAGGAGATCCTGTGATTTTTGTCCTTCCTTTTGTGAATGTGGTGTATGACATTGATTTATGAATGTTGAAACATCCTTGCATCCCTGGAATAAATCCCACTTGACTGTGGGATGATCACTTTACTGTTGGATTTTATTGCTGGATTTAATTTGCTGATACAGTTGAGCCTTGAATAATGCAGGGTTAGAAGCCCTGACTGTCAACACAGTCAAAAATCGGTGTATAAGTTAGAGTTAGCCTTCCCTATCTGTGGTTCCACATGCATGAATTCAACCAACTTTGGATTTTGTAGTCCTGTAGTATTTACTATTGAAAAAAATCTGCATATAAGAGGACTCATGCAGTTCAAACCTGTATTATTCAAGGGTCAACTGTATTCGTTGAGGATTTTTATATCTATGTTTATCAAAGATGTTGGCCGATCATTTTTGTGTGTGTGCTGTCTTTGTCTGGTTCTGTTATCGGGGTAATGCTGGCTTCCTAAAATGTGTTTGCAAGGCTTCCCTCCTCATCAATTTTTGAAAGAATTTCTGAAGGATAGATAGATCAGTAGTGGGTCCCTTTCACCTATGGTCCATTCACTTTTATATGTGGTATTTTTACAATGGTTTTCAGGCCGAGTCTGCACGCAGGCCCTTTAAGAGGGTTTTTGTTGTTCCCTGCAGTTCTTTAGTTTTCCTGAGCATATTCCCCACTGGTTTTCAAAGTCTAATTGGTTTTCAAAGACAAGTGTGTTGGGGGCTCACCCCTCTGCAGGATCTAGGGGTCAGAGTTCCTGATGTGGAGCTCAAACCCCTCGCTTCTCAGGGAAAAGATTCATACCTCGGTGATCACTCCTGATTGTGAATCACCTCTGCTGGGGTGTGGTTTTTCCTTTGATGAGACCATCTTTTGCCCCTCCTACCCGTCTTGATGCTGTCTGTTCACGCTTTCTGTGGAAGCTGTGTTCATCCAGTTTTCAGGTCCCTTTCAGAGGAACTTATTACATAGGTAATTGTAGATTTGTTGTGTCTGTGGGAGGCCATAAGTTCAGAATCTTTCTCTGCTACCATCTTGAACTTTCTTGGCAATTTCTTATAAAGTTAAACGTATGTTTACCAAATGACCCAGGAATTCCATTCCTAGTTTCGTACCTTTCTTAAGGTAAGGGAAAATATAGGTCCACACAAAGACCTGTACTATTTTTTGTACTAGCCCCCAAATGGAAACATTCCAGGTGTTCATCATCTGGTGAATGGCTAAACAAATGGTGATACATGCCTACAACTGGATACTACTTGGCAATAAGAAGAACAAACTACTGATATTTTCAACAAAATGGACGAATTTCAAAAGCATTATGCTATGTAACAGAACCTAGATGGAAAAGGCTGTGTACTGTCTTATTCCATTTATATGACATTCTGAGAAAGATAAAACTCTAGGGGCAGAAAGTAGATTAGTGATTTCCAGGGACTAGGGTTAGGGGGAGGGTATAGACAGCAAAAAGGCACAAAGACACATTTTGGGGTGACAACTCTTTTTTTTTTGGACTAATATCTACTATTTATTGGACAATTTGCAAAGCACTGTGCTACACATTACATACATTATTTCACCTGTTTCTCATGGAAGCCCTATGAGGTAGGTATTGCATCCACATCTTACAGAGAACACAACAGTTTCAGAAAAATAAGCTGCTTGCCCCTGATCACACTGCAAGGGAGAAGCCAAACCATAATATGATCCTAACCTGTCTCACGCACCAGTACAACCTGACAGGGACAAAACTTATCTCCAAGTGTGAAAGATCCATGTTTTCAAAGAGAAGTAGAATCACTTCATCTTATAATCACATTTCGTATCAGTGGCATCACTGTCTGAAAAAATGGTCTCTAAAACATTCTTCCAGTTTACTAATTCTGCTAAAATGCCTTCAGAAATGGCGTCATCAGTGCAGCTGCCCAACAAGCCCTCTGAAACAAAACACCCAATGAAATGGGCCTTTATTTATATTTAGTGCAAATTACACCTCCAGGACTTTAGCTTGGAGCTGTCTCCCTGCACAGATATGTATAATAACATTAGGTTTTGGGTTATCACTGTAATAGCAACAGATAGGAAACAACCTAAATGTTCCTCAGGAGCAAATTAAATACATTATGGTATATTCATTCAGTAGAACCTTATGTAGCCAAAATAGCAAAGAGGTTCTTTGTTCCTTACCTACTGATATGGAATGACCTCCACTGGGGAAAACACTGTATATAGTTTGTTATCATTTGTATAAAAACCCCCAGGTACATGTGTTTGTTCAGGCACAAAATCTTTCACAAAAGGATACAGGAAACTAGCGAGTGCATGATTCCAGGGAGAGGAACTAGGAGCTAGGGGCCAACGCAAATCACTTTGTATTGACCCAGGGGGAAAGTTAGGTATTTAAACTTTTTTTCAATTAAAAAAAATTATGGACTGATGATACACTTGAAAAATTACAAGAGTAATTTTATGGTTGCAGAAAAAAACACACAAAAAGTCTTCTTATGAGAATCACTATAAAGTTATAATATAAATACATTTTTTTAAATGTAAAAAGGCCTAAAATTTCCTTTATAGACCTTCTCATTTATCTACCATGTAATGTCAAATGTGCCTGTAACCCCATAAAATAAGTATGATTCTTATGAGAGACTAGAGCCAGATCAAATGCATCATTAAGAAAAAACAGGCATACTAGACTACAAATTCTACTGAGGACAAAGGCCATTACTTTAAATACTTTTAAATTCCCCAGTTCCTGATAGGGTTCTCAGAACAGAGTTTCTTGGTTAATGAAGAGCAAATTGATTTATTGGTTAAATTAGCAACTATGGAGCTTCCTGACAACAATATAAAATTAGTGGATAATTCACCAGAAACTGGCTTCTAGATTTTCATTTTGATTACTACTTTGAAACAACATAATTTAGTACCAAAGGTTTAAACACCCAATATAATTGCTAGACTGTGAAATCAGCATTATTTATATCTCATTAGCTATATAAAACTCATCAATTTTTCTTCTGAAAACGGTAGTAGAAATCCCAAAGAATAAGGAAGAGACTACTAATTAAAGGTCATGTTTACTCATCTAGCACCATAATTCCATTCTCAGGACCTCCCAAGTGGCTGGAAGGAGGAAGGGAAGAAGTGAGGTTGTTGGAAAAGTAAGGGTTGTTCTTAATTTGTGGCCCCATTTGTGCTGTAAGGCAATGCAGGGTCTAGCAAAGAAGCAGACTGCTGAGGCTGGAGATGAAAACAAAAGCTTTTGGTTCAGATGGTAAAGGAGGCCCTCAAGAACAGCAGGATCAGTTTATCCAGGAGGCAGTGCTGGAGTCGGCCTCCTGAACTAGGGGGTTTCTTCTTGGCGTCCATGTCCTGTTTAATTTCTTCAAGTTGCTTAGCCAGGTTTGGTCATGTCATAGCTCTGAGCCAGATACGTTCCCACCACGTTGCCAAGAGTAAATCCAGGCAGGAACTGGAGCCCAGTGTCGGCAAGTAGGGCTCGAAGGGCGGCTCCCGCTGCGTGGGCCGTCAGAGCCCGCCTCCCCCGGCACGAGGGGGTGAGCCCGCGCGGACAGCTGGTTTATATTTTGGTGGTGCCGGTGGTTACATGACTATATATGTTTATCAAAATCATCAACTGGTACATTTGTAAAGGATGAATTTTACTTTATGAAAATTTCTCAATAAACACAACTTAAAAAAAAAATCCTGGCTGGCAAGTCACCTCTTACGACATACTCAGTTGCAGCCATAGTACTCCAGTATGGTCCTCCAGTATAGCATTCAGCACATCAGACTTGAATACACACGTACGTCACTTGGGGATTGTGTTATAATGTAGATCCCGATTCCCTAGATCTGGAGCTGGGCTGGAAGTCCTGCCCTTGTAACAAGCTCTGAGATGATGCATGTGCTGCTAAGGGACAGGCCAGCCTCTGAGTGGGTAGCTTTATACACCACGCACTTTCCTGTCTTAAATTCTTTTTTTTAAAAAATAAATTTATTTATTTATTTGTTTTTATTTTGGGCTGTGTTGGGTCTTCGTTGCTGCACATGGGCTTTCTCTAGTTGAGGCAAGCTAGGGCTATTCTTCATTGCAGTGCACGGGCTTCTCATTGTCGTGGCTTCACTTGTTGCACAGGACGGGCTCTAGAGTGCAGGCTCAGTAGTTGCGGCTCGCGGGCTCTAGAGCACAGGCTCAGTAGTTGTGGCGCATGGGCTTAGTTGCTCTGCGGCACGCGGGATCTTCCCAGGCCAGGGCTCGAACCCGTGTCCCCTGTATTGGCACTAGGATTCTTAACCACTGGGCAACCAGGGAAACCCACTGGAGTCTTAAATTCTTGGTAGAATTTAAGCCCATGTGGTCCTGCATGTTGAATATTGCCTTTCTATTGAGCAACTTGGTCAAGGCCTATACTTCTACCTGAGGGCATGTAGGAAAATCAAAGAGTATGCTGATATTTTTCTGTGCCTCTTGCTTCCAGTCCACTGTGAGCCTCTCAAAAGCAAAGTGTGTGTGTTGTTCATCATTTGCTTTTTTACGCCTGACCACTGGCTCCCAATAGGCATCCAGAAAAGTCCTGTGGAACGGATGGTTGAATACAGGAACACCACAAATTATAAACAGTGAGATCGTTTTCCCAGAGAGTAGTAACTGGAAGAATCCCAGGCCTTAGAACAAAATCAGCGTCCATTTAGTGCAGGCACAAAGTTAGACCAGAATCTACAGTCAGTGCACATCAGAAGTTAACTGACACTTGCCATCTCTAGGTCTGTGTGTTCCTTAAGGCCCTGACTTTTCTCTGGAGGAAGCTGCCCCATAGTTTTCTCTTCCACGTTTTGGCCCATTACCTGGTATCTTGTCACTATCCCTATTGGCCTGTCGATTGTTGAGATCAGTATGTCTCCAGGTTGCACTAAGGATCCGTTTTCAAGCCGGATTTCCCAGAATTTTAGGACTATCTGATGCTGCTATGCATGGAGCTTTTTGCTGGAGTGATCTTAAGTCAAGGCTAGTTAGTACGGGTGGTGGTTTTTGGGATGGTCCTTGGTCAACAAACCTAAGTTCCAGACCTGGTTTCACCATTAATTATTTTTGTGATTTGGCCAAGTCATATACTATCTCTAAGCCTCCATTCCTCATCCAAAAAATAGGGAATGGGACGAATCAGGTAAAGCTGTTCTTCATCCCTAAAAGTCTGAGATTTGTGACTCACAAAACCTTGCCCAGTTTTGCTCTAAGTAGTATGAGGGTTTAAAAAATAACTTAAATCCTCCTTATTTAACTGGATAAAACCCAAGTTCAGATGGTTGGTGTCCCCAGAATGATAGACTCTCTACATACGAGAACCTGATTTGCTAAGCTACCCCACTGTTTTCATCTTATATGTGCCCAGTGGATTTATTAAAGAGGGAAAGGTTTGTATTGAAAATACTCTCAAAACAAGGCCACTTGCTGGAACTCTGCTGGCCATGCTAATTATTGACTTCAACCTTGCGTGGTTTCAAATGGACAGCTGTATATGAATATTAATTTTTCTTTGAGGGCTTTTAAAATTTTTTTTCAGTAGTTTTGTTTTCACAACACAATCAAGAGAGTTAGTGCTTCCAAAAAAACAGCAATTAAATGTGTGCCGTATCTCAGCCTGTAAAGTGGTGTGAAATTTCTGGAAACAGGACGTTGCTTTAAATGGAAAGAGTTTCCTTTGTCATATTATTGATTGAAGCAGTTATAACCTCAGCTCTTCCCTCTTTTCAAACAGTTTCACTTCAGAATCTTTTTTTCACTTTCTTTTGATGTTACCTTTCCAAGTGGTCCAGACATTCTTTCTTGCCCATTCCTCAGACTTATATTACTTACAGATCCTAATTTTTCCAGCCTTTATTCTGCTATTTGCTCTTTCCTCTCTTTTACATGTTGGATTGTTTGTAGATCTTGCTGCTGTAATTTTCCATACCATCTGGCTAGGGTGTGTGGCCAACAAATTACCTGAGCTCCAAAGATTCATGATCCCCTTTTAGCTGGTAAGTGGTTTCCTAGCCAGGACTGCATTTCTCAGCACCCTGTGCAGCAGGCAAGACTGTAAGATTAGTTCTGGCCAACGGAATGTGAGTAGAAGTGATGTGTCACTTCCTGAAGAGATTAAGAAGCAGGCTTGGGACTTCTCTGGTGGTCCAATGGTTAAGACTCTGTGCTCCCAATGTGGGGGGGGGGGGGCACTGGTTCGATCCCTGGTCTGGGAACTAAGATCCCACATGCTGCACGGCATGGCCAAAAAAAAAAAAGAAAAAGGCAGGCTTGGCTTCTCGCCATGGTCTCTCTTTGTTTGCCATCTCAATGAGGAAGGCTTGAAGGAATAGAGGAAGGTGGGGCACAAATAAAAAAGAGGTGGTTCTGATACATACAGGACCATGTTGGAGGCCAGATACAACAACTTTGGGCTATCTGTGAGAAAGAATTAAATCTCTATCAATATTACGTTCCGTCACTGAGGTTTCAGGGTTCATCGGCTATGGCAGCTCACATTACCTTGACTGACACAAAATGTTACCAGATCTGCATCTTTAATCCCAGGTTTTTGTTTTCTGTTTTCCACATGATGATTTATCTAAAGATGGAGAAAACCTGATGCTTACTAGTGAGGGATACCCAAGTGAGTCTTAGATCACTGGGGCTTTCGGACTGTATTGGAAAATTGGTGGGCAGAGAGAAGCACAGTGTAAGGAATTAAATAAACAAGACAGAATTTTGAGTAAGTGCCAGAGTTGACTGGGATGATTTGTTAAAGTTTTATTGCAGAAAGGACTAGAGGACTTAACACTGATGTAATTTCTGGGTGTCAAGGTTGGATCTTGCTGTTCTCAGATGTGCCCCAGTTTTGCTTAGGTGGAAAAGTCTGCTGGATTATTTTAAATTTGTAGGAGTGGGTGTCGGAGGTTTTACTTGTTATAGGGGAACAGTGTGTCATGTGGGTACAAAAGAGTGAAACATAGAGTTAGGTAAGAGGGAAAAGACCTAGATTCCAGGTCTAGCTCTACCCCTCTGCCTCTATTAAATTGGTCTGGTTTCTTAATTGATCTGTGCCTCAATCTCCTTATCTGTACAACTGGTAAAATAGTACTTCCTTATAGTGTTGTAACACAGACCAAGTGATAAATTACTTCCGTGCTTATTAACACAGAGCCTGGAATACTGTGTCAAATTTGAGCTGTTTATCAATCTCTTTGTTGGTACATGATTATAAATGTACTCACTGCTGGGTCCTCAGCATCTAGAGCAGTGCCTGGCACACAGGGCTTCAATAAATAATGGTTATCTGAAAGAACAAATACACGGTTTCTATTCTGTTTTTCTTTTCAGGTACTAGTCTGTTGTAAGCATTTTCTCATAAGTTATTTGCAAAAACATGATTTTAGAATGGTTTCTGTGATCAATATTTAATAAACACATTTGGAGCTCGTATATCCAGT
Organism: Balaenoptera acutorostrata; assembly: GCF_949987535.1. Classification (NCBI taxonomy): domain Eukaryota; kingdom Metazoa; phylum Chordata; class Mammalia; order Artiodactyla; family Balaenopteridae; genus Balaenoptera; species Balaenoptera acutorostrata. The sequence goes on along the minus strand of NC_080073.1, from coordinate 11,209,414 downwards.
TGTGGGCTTCTCTTCAGTGATGGCAGTAGGTAATCACTTTTTCTAATGCTGACGTTGAGCAATATATTTTTGCGGTTTCCCTTAGGGCAGTATGTCTAGAGCCTGCAGCATATTCTTTTGAACACCGACAAGGGTGGCAAATTGTCTTCCTTTGCAGGTGAATTAGATTATTGGACATAGTCACAAGTCACTCCTGACCAAGCCGTTGAATATGAAGGATGATATGACTTGATGAAAAAGTAAAGCGCCTAAGGTTGCATGCATTTAAAAATGACTCTGATTTCAGAAAAAGAAACTCCAAAATTGCACTCAGCGGAATAATTCATATTGGAACAAATGGGCAGCCGCATAAGGTGGTTGCTTTGAAAAAAAGACTCCTTTGAATGTATATCTTCCACAATTTAAAATCATACATCAGGTCCGTGGAAAAGCATTCGATTTTAAAGAGATATTTCTTGGTTCAACCTTCACACAGTTTTGCCTCTGAAAATAAGATCTATTGGTTTGGCTTTTGGGCTAAAAATGCCTGAAGGGGAACTCTGTTGAGAGTTGAATAGATAAAGTTTTCATCAGTAATTTCTGGTTTCCAGAAGGTTAAAGGACTGAGAAAATTTGAATACTGCCAAGTGAAAGACTGTCAGGAATAGATATTTGGATTCCTACTATTTGATGTTTGATCCTACAGTGATAAAAGAGATGGTAAGACCTTTACTTTCTGGAAAATAAAAACTTAAGAAGTGAATGGCAATATCATTACCAGTGTATAATGCCTTATAATGAAGTTTAAGTGTTTGGAGATTGCTGGGTGGGTTTTCCCATTGCCTGATACTCATTGCCACCTTTAGAAATTACTTTTATTCCTATAACACTTTGCAGTTTACAAAGACATTTCATGGTCTGTATACTACTTGATCCTCCCCATATGCTAAGTAGGTGTGATCATCTCTAATTTCAAATTTTATCTGAGGTGGAAAGAGCCTATGACTTGCTGAAGGTCACTCAATTAAATATTGATTAATCTGGGGCACTAAATGCTGACCGACCAAGGATACTAAAAGAAGTTAGTGGCGTACCTCTCTTTAATGTGCTTTGAAACATCCAAATATTTTGACTTATTGGTTTTATAAAACTGGCTTCAGGAGGTACAAAATAGCATAAAAATCTCACCTGAACCATGCGTAGAGAAATACGTAGGTAAAAACAATGGATGTGCTTGCTTTGCTTGAGTGCTAACTTCATCAGAACACAAGTACTTAGATTTGGTAAACCAGAAAGGGGACCCACTTCACTTTTCTCATTTTATAATTGGGCGTTCACAGTCTTTAGAACTGATTCTTAAGTCCGTTTCCTCTCTAGGTTAGACGTATTGTATTGTATCATCAGATGAGAGTAATTTATTTTTTTACTAAAATTTTTGATGAACCTGTTTAGAGAATGGGGTGTTTTTAAATGATGTTTATTCGCTACACAGTTTTTCCCAAATGCAAAGAAGATTCCCCTGGACACATATCTTATGTTTCAGTTGGTAATACTGTTGATCAACACATGTGATTATGAGCTGGGAAGTCTTTTCAGCCTCACCCCAACCCTTTTCATTAACCTCTACTCTTTGTTATAGAAACGTAGACACGGCCCAGTCATTATGTGGGCATATAATACATTTTAAAATGTGGGAAATGGAATAGTATATAAGCTTTCTTATAGTAGGGTAAAAGCCATTTTGTTCTAGGAACCAGTAGCTTTTCTCTCCGAGAAGTAATTTCAACTGCAGTGGAAGTTTTGCCTCTCTGTTTCATAAAGCTGGTGACAACTACATTCATTTCACAAAGCCACATAGCTTTAAGAATATTATGAGAAATCTTTCTTTGCCTTGAATACTTGGTTTGAAAGCATCATCTTTCCACAGGGGGCTTCAGTGATATATATAATACTTTATTTCTTGGGAAATAAATCTGAAACAAATATAAAAAGATGCTGAGATTAGGTAGATCTTGTATATACATGATTGTTATATTTAAATATTTATTACAAATTTTTTGAAATGCTGCCTTTTTTTCCTATAAAATGTTTTCATTATAAAAAGGAATATTAACCCAAATATCCAGAAATTAAAGAGGATAAAACTCCTAATCTCAACAACTTTACAACCACAATGATTTCATGTCATGACAATTTTGATAGTCTAGTGGTCTGATATGTATGTGTGTATTGACATCATTTAATCAAAATACATTAAATGTATCCCGTTTTTAAATTTAACATATCATAAGTGTTTCCTCATTTTTCTGCATCTTTTTCACAAATACCAACTTAGGTAACTGTAGAATAGATGTTTCAGTTCCCTGTACCATTCCCTGACTGTTACTCATGTGAATTCCTGCTGCTTTACCATTACAAGTAATGCTACCACAGGGAAATGTGAAGACAGCTTTCCCTGCGTCCATAATTATTATTAGTATTTTAAATTAATTAAGTTTTGGCTGCATTGGGTATTCATTGCTGCACGTGGGCTTTCTCTAGTTGCGGCGAGCGGGGGCTACTCTTCGTTGCGGTGTGCAGGCTTCTCATTGCGGTGGCTTCTCTTGTTGCGGAGCACGGGCTCTAGGCATGCAGGGCTCAGTAGTTGTGGCACGTGGGCTCAGTAGTTGTGGCTCGCGGGCTCTAGAGTGCAGGCTCAGTAGTTGTGGCGCACGGGCTTAGTTGCTCCGCGGCATGTGGGATCTTCCCGGACCAGGGCTCGAACCCATGTCCCCTGCATTGGCAGGCAGATTCTTATCCACTGTGCCACCAGGGAAGCTCCATGATTATTTTCTTATCCCTTTGATTTCTTGCTTCGAATGGCTTATGACATCCTCATATGTATTTCTCTTTCTGGAGAACTCGTCTAAGCAACTTCCTCCAGGTGGGGGCCAAGTGCAATTCTGTTCAGAATGTTCTTCACCTGAATTGTCGCCGGGCCAGCTGCTGTCCGTTACTGTGGAGTTTGGCTCAGGTGGTACTTACTCAGAGTCCTTTCCTGACTGCTTCTTATGGGTTGAATAGTGATCCTGCCCCCCTCCACCCCATTGGAATGTAGAAATCCTAACCTCTAGTACCTTTGAATGTAACTTTATTTGGAAATACAGGCAGACCTCAGCAAAATGGCAGGTTTGGTTCCAGACCACCAAAATAAAGCAAGCTTCACAGTAAAGCAAGTCCCATGATTTTTTTTGGTTTTCCAGTGTGTATAAAATTATGTTCACAGTATACTGTAGTCTATTAAGTGTACAATAGTGTTATGACCAAAAAACAATGTACATTCTTGAGTTAAAAAATACTTTATGGCTGAAAAGTGCTAGCCATCATCTAACAATGCAGGCTTGCCACAAACCTTCCATTTGTAAAAAAAAATGTAGTATCTGCAAAGCATGATAAAGAGAAGCACAGTAAAACAAGGCATGCCTCTATGGTCTTTGCAGATGTAATCAAGTTAGGATGAGCTCATTAGAGCTGTTATTAATCCAGTGACTCGTGTCCTCATAAGACAAGGGAAATTTGGGCACAGAGACACACAGAGGGAAAATGGCCTTGTGAAGATGGAGGCAAATATTGGGGTTATATTGTCATAGAAACCTCAAGCCAAGGAACACCTTTGGCTGCCGGAAGTTGGAAGAAGCAAGGAAAGATCCTCCCCTAGAGGCTATAGAAGGATCATGGCCCTACCATCACCTTGATTTCTCTCCTCTGGCCTCCAAAACTGTGAGAATAAATCTGCATTATTTTATTTTTTTTTATAAATTTATTTATTTATTTTTGGCTGCGTTGGGTGTTAGTTGCCGTGCGCCAACTTTCTCTAGTTGTGTTGAGCGGGGACTACTCTTGGTTGTGGTGCACGGGCTTCTCATTGCGGTGGCTTCTCTTGTTGTGGAGCACGGGCTCTAGGCACGTGGGCTTCAGTAGTTGTGGCACACAGGCTCAATAGTTGTGGCTCACGGGCTCTAGAGCGCAGGCTCAGTAGTTGTGGTGCACGGGCTTAGTTGCTCCGCGGCATGTGGGATCTTCCCGGACCAAGGCTCAAACCCGTGTTCCCTGCATTGGCAGGTGGACTCTTAACCACCGAGCCACCAGGGAAGCCCAATCTGCGTTGTTTTAGACCACCAAGTTTTTGGTACTTTGCTACAGCAGCCCTAGGAAACTAAGACACCCTTCTCCCTGAGGTAGCATCCACAGCCCCCTCCCCAGCCATGTTGGGGACGTCCTCTTACTCTGTTTTATTGTCTTCATAGCAGTTTATGAAATGCCTCATGGTCAATCATAAGTTTCTATGTTTATTCAATTCATGTTTGGTCATTGGCCTCTTCGTTTCAATTTTGTGTATTTTCCCCACTGGAATGTAAGCTCCTGGAGAGCAGGGGCCTTGTCTGTCTTTCTGTATTGTGCCTGCAAAACACATTTGTCATAACAGATGGTGAGTGAGAAGTAGCAAACAGGGTGATTTATATTCATTTGGCCCTGCCATGCACCCTGGCCCTCTGATCAGATGGCTGGACACCTGCCTTCGAACTCAGAGCAATGTTATTTTGTAAGTGGTGACTGTGGATACCTGAAAAGTGGATTCTGCAAACTTTTATTCAGCACAGGGCACTGTAGAGCCTGGTGTCTTAGATCAAGGAGCTTAAGGTGTCAAGAATAGGGATTAAATTACATCCAAGGAAAGCAGTGGAATGAATCCTTTCTTATCTCTATCAACTGGATCTTTTGTGTTACAAAAATGCCAGTGATTGAGACCAACAGAGGCCCTTCTTCCCTTATTGCCGTCCTTGATTTGGATTTTACTGTGGTAGGATAAATACTAAGGGAGTTTCTTTGATAACCCCATTCTCACTCGATTCCTTAATTTCGAACCAGAGAACCTCCTTGCCATCTGTGCTCGCACAAGCAGAAATGAATTACCCTCTGTAGAAACAGGAGCAGATGTGTACATGAGGTGTGACTTCTGACAAGGTGCTGGCGTAAGAATGAGACAGAAACATTTTGGTGAGTTCTTTGGGCAAAGTTTTCTCTTCCTGAGCGTGATGTGATATATGGGAAGGGGAAGTAACAAGGGGGTGGGACCAAGGGTTGTGATGTTCCACAATTAATACCCGGAAGCTGCATGGAAGTGTGGGTACATAGAACGGTCCTTCTTGAGAATTCCTGATCACCAGTGATGAGGCTACATTTATCTAATAGGAAGTGACCCTCTTTTCTGCCCAGACTTTTCCCAGTTTCCCATCTGACTCATCCTAGTATAATCCCCTCTCTGAAGCTTGACAAATGGAGGATGGCATGAAGAGAAAGCTGTGTTGCTGACTCGGTGAGAGTATACACAGTTTCTTTGATAGCACCCACTGAGCTAGAAAATCAGTAGAAACCACCATTGCCATTATATTGGCTTTAACATACGCTATTTCTTTAATAAGATCTATAAAACATATCAACATGCACAAGTTAGTGTTACTTATCATCTGAGTAATAATACCTGTTTCATAGCAGGTGCTTTATAATTACTTTTTGGATGCATGAGTGGTGAAGTCCGTGATCATTACATTCTTGGGGTTTGTTACATTCTTGGCTGCTCTAAAAAGGGCATTGATTTTGTGCTGATGTCATCCCACTTTGGAACTCATTCCCTTTGGTAATGAATGGGGCATATTTAAAGGCCAGCTACCCCAGGGCAAAGAGAGGGACAAAGCCCCCTGGGCCGCCAGGAGTCAGCCTGTGTTCTTTTAGTTCTATGGTCTATCAGGTGAGCCAAAGGTGAGAAACAAGGCACCTTCTTACAAGCCATTCTCTACGGAGAAGTTAAAGTCAGACGTTAAGGATACGTCCGGTCATGTCCCTCACTGGATTAAACCACCCAGTTGTTTTCCGACTCACTTGAAATAAAACTAGTGTCCTTACCTTCTTCTGTAAACTATATGATCTGGCTGGTGCCTAGTTCTCCATTCTCATTTCTGACCCTTTCCTTTTCTCTGCATCAGGAACACTAGTCTTCCTCTGTTTCACGAGCCATACGCTTATTGTGTTACAGCTCTTGTACCTGCTGTTTTGTAAGCATGTTACTGGGGTGTTATTGGAAGGTTGTAAGCAAGAGAGGGCCATGATTTGTATGATGAACGGATGAATGAATTTGCAGTGACTAGAGGTGGCTGGGAGTAGTGGAAGCATAGCCCTTCCAGCCCTTGTGTTATGGTACCTTTTCGCTTAAAACACCCAAAAGTCACTATTTGTTAAATCAATCCCTTCAAAGGTGACTGAGCCTTTTTTTTTTAAATTTATTTTTGGCTGCATTTGGGTCTTCGTTGCTGAGCGTGGGCTTTCACTAGTTGCTGCGAGCGGGGGCTATTCTTCGTTGCGGTGCGCAGGTTTCTCATTTTGGTGGCTTCTCTTGTTGCGGGCCACGGGTTCTAGGTGCTCAGGCTTCAGTAGTTGTGGCACATGGGCTCAGTAGTTGTGGCTCGCGGGCTTAGTTGCTCTATGGCATGTGGGATCTTCTCGAACCTGTGTCCCCTGCATTGGCAGGTGGATTCTTAACCACTGCGCCACCAGGAAAGTCTGGTGCTTGAGTCTTATGTTCAGAGAAATCTTCCCGGGAACGTTGTGCTTTAAAAAGGTACCAATCAAGAGCTTTCTGGTGGCTGTTTCACTAGGCTTGGCTCCTTGTCATTTTGAATGCAACTTCAAAAACCATGACTCAGAAAACATGCCACTGGTGAGGCAGTCCTTGTCAGGGTCTGTTCTCCTCTCAACACCTGCGACGTATCGAGATGCCCCTCCGGGTAGATGCAGCAACATTGAAAAGTTTGACAGAGAGGAGGATTTGGCAGAGGTTTGAGGATTGTCAAGGAGTACGTGTTGAGGCGTCACGCTACTGATGTGCACTGAGGGCCATTCCCATCCAACAGCCCATCCAGTCTTACGAAGCACAGGATTTGACAGGAATAGTCCAAACAAGCTGTGCCTAAGGAAACAATGGAAGATTTCACCATTTGACTGGGGTTTTCAAGTTGCTACATCAGTGACTGTGGATCAGAAATGGCTGTCCACGACGACTGCAGAAGGCTTTGTATTGAATTGGTAACTCCTCAGCTGTCAGAGGTAGCTTGTTGTGGAGTCAGACCTGTTAACTAACTGTAAACCATGATTCCAGGTATTGGGAAGGGCTTTCTCTTCCTGACCCAGCAAAATACCTTGCCTGCCTGCTCAGAGGTTTAGAAAATTATTTTAAGAGAAGGCAGATTTATGATAGACTCATACAATGATATTCTGTACATTGAGATTGATCTGGATTTATATTTAATGGCATAAAAATGTACCCAAGATAAGTGAAAAGCAAAACATAAAGGACATATATATATGGTTTTATAAAAATTTTATAAAAATTATAGACGTGTCTATTTTTTCAGTTTATTAAGATAGAATTGACAGAAGACATTGTACATGTTTAAGGTATAAAATGTGATTTTGATATGTGTATATATTAAGGTCAGTTAACACATCCTTCACCTCACATGATTACCATTTTGTTGTTGTCATGGTGAGAACATGAAAGCTCTACTCGCCTAGCAGCTTTCAAGTATTCAATATTGTATTGTTAACTATAGTCACCATGCTGTACATTAGCTGCCAGGAACGTTTTCATTTTATAACTGAAAGTTTGTACCTTTTGACCAGCATCTCCCAATTTCCCCCATCCCCTAGTCCCTGGCATCCACCAGTGTACTCTCTGCTTCTATGAGTTTTATGTTAGAAGATTCTACGCATAAGTGAGATCATACAGTATTTGTTTTTCTCTGTGTGGCGTATTTCACTTAATGTAATGCCCTCAAGGTCTATTTATGTATTTTAGAAAGGATACAAAGGAAATAATCTTGACTATTATACACCCAAATGTTAGCAGAGGTCATTACTAGCTTGTAGGATTACCTCTATTTCTCTCCAAGGGGCAAGTTCTGGTGGACAGTAGTGCATAGGGATAGACATTTTTTAAGGTAGTGATTTTCAATTTCCAAATTTTATCAGTGGCGCCCTTTTTTCAAATCAAATAGTATGTGAAATGCCAATGTGTCAGACAGATAAGAGTGCTGCTGTCACTGAAACGGAGGAGGGACAGAGTAGATCTTTTTATTATCCCCCCAACCCACTCCAGTTCCACTGCACTTGTTTCCAGGCACCTGCTGGAAACAGTGGATTCTAGCGAACACGGTTTAGATACCACTGCCCTGGTGTGGACGGGAGCAAGCCCTAGAGTTGTGTCTTAGAACAAGTAACTTAAACCCAGCCATCTGTGTAATGCAAATTCAACCAGCCTGGGCTGCCTTCCCTCATGTGTGCTGTGGTCACAACAGTCAAGGTGTTAAATCAAAATATTAAACCAACACCAAAGAATGATGTATGGAATTAGTGTATATTTATGTTCCCTCCGTGCCATGAAACTTTAATGTCAGAGTGGACAGATTTGAAGAGGCTTACGATCACAGACCCAGCAGGATACTGTGCAGCTCTTATGGACAAGCACAAACCCTGTCGCTCAGAAAGAGCTGACGCATAATTCACTGGGGGTGGGAGAGGACCCTAGTTTGAGCTTTGGAGAATCTATGTGGAAAGATTTTTATTTTCAGAGCTTCCAGTATGGTGCCTGCTGAGTCATCTTCCAAGAGCTCAGAGGTCCCCAGGGATGTACTCGTAGGGACAGGGAATTCTGGTGGCCTCTACACTTGGAGAGCCACCCCCAGCTTTGAATAGATCAGTTATGTTTCCCTTTTATATACTGCTGTTCCATTAAATGATTAATTTGAAAGGAAATCTGCTGCAGAAAAGTACAACTTTGGAAACCACTGCTTATCATATCCATTGGTGTGCTAAAATTGGAAGTGTTTAGCCATTGGGTCAAGTGTTTATTTCTGTGAGCTCAAAATTAATAAACTTGAAACAGGAATATTTTTGTCGGGGAGAAGTAAAGGGAAAATTTTATGAATTAGCCTTTTGTCTTAGTTGTGATCATTTATTTGCTGCCTGTGAACTAAGATAAAATTGTCTACTTTTTTCTTTTTTTTTAATTAATATTTTAAAATTAATTGTAGAAAGCTTGAAAAATGTCAATATGCATGAAGACAAAAATTACCAATCTCACAGCCAGAGAAAACTACCATGAACTTTATGGTATATTTCCTTCTGGTCTCTTTTCTCTAGACTTAGGTATGTGATTGCGTATCTGGCATTGTAGTGTATGTGAAGTTTTATTTTCTGTTCCTTTTGATTTATGTTATATTGTGAACATTTTCCCTGTCATTAAAAGCTCCATTGTGTGCATGTACCATAATTTATTTTACTCCTATGTTCTTTTTGGACATTTAGGTCGTTTTAAGTTTTTTACCCTTGTAAGAAATGCAGGGTGCCTCTTTGTAAATGAATATTTAATAGCATCTCATATTTTCTGTCAGGTAGAGTCATACAAGTATGTTGTTGAGTAAAGGGTAGGAAGGAATATCTGTAAAGCACCTCACACGCAGTGTCCAACTTCATGCCAACATACCCACACATCTGCAGTGTGAGTGGTTAGTATTACTGCTCCTTCCTCAGCAGTGCATGTTAGTGTTACTTTTTTTTTGCAGTTTGATCCACTCATTTAAGAAATATTTATTAAGCACCTACTATGTTCCAGGTTCTGTTATAAAAAAAAAAAGGTGGGTATGGTAGGAATAAGACAGAGTTCTTGATCTCATCGAGTTTATATTCTAGGAGGGAGACTGACAATAAACAGATAAATAAATGTATAATTTATATTCATAATTTAATAGGTTAAGAGGAGTGTTGCAATAAACTGCTATTGGAGTGAACATTAGCAGATGGTATGGCAGGGACCTCTGGTTGAAATCTACCACCATTTATCCCTGAGGCCCCTTTCAGACTCCTGGGCAGGAGGTACTGTTCATTTGGGCCACTTTATTCTATTTTGTAGCTAAGTTTATTTGTTCACCAGTCTATTGTTTTCTTCTACATAATCCCTTTAGTATTTGCAGTCCTTTTTCATAGGCGCCCACATGAGGGAAGCATTTTAGTTCTTTTATCATTTCAATGATTGTAATAATTTATGTCCCACAAATGCTTTTTGTTTTCAGGAAAACAAAAAGGTGCTGTAGTGGAGGGGCGTGATTACTTGAGATTTTTGCATGCTTTTTTTTTTTTTTTTCTTTTTTTGTTGTTTCTTTCCAGTAGAGCTAAGGAACAGGAAAGGAGCAGTAGTACCTTCATGCCCTCTTTAGTGTTTGTCATCGTGGGGTTAGAAAAGAAAAACGAGATTTCTGAGAACGCTAGGGGCTTCACGTATTCAAAGTTTGTATTTAACGTGACAGATAGAATTAAAGAACTTCCCTCGAACTTGATGGTCAGTAATGACAGATACTGCTGCTGATGTTAGGGGTGTGTGGGTAGGTTCCGCAGGTGCTCCAGTGCAAGGAAGAGAGGCTGGTGCGCTCAGGAGCACACAGTGTCGGGCCCGGCTGCTGGGTGCAAATCACGGCTCCAACTTGAAGAGGTCTGTGACCTTGGGCAAGTTACTTCATCTCCCTGGGCCTCAGACTGTCCCCTCTATAGACTGTGAAGATTAAGTGAGTTAATATATGTAAAGTGTTTAGAACTATGCCTGGTCCATAAAAAGGCTCAATACGTTTTAGATATTATTATTATTATCATCATCATTATATTGTTTTGTCACTGTATCTCTGACAAGTGCTTTCAGACCCTTGGGGCAGATGAACTATGTATTAAGGTCACTTTCTTTAGCTGCAAAAGTGTTTGCAGCTAAAGACCTTCATCTGATTAATCGAATAGTTTTGCTCTCAAACTTCCCAGGAGATCTGATTTTTGTCTTCTCTTTGCTTTCTTAGAATCTTCTTCACTTAATGTCCCTTGACTTTAGGCTACAGCAGTCTTTCCGTTCCCTTTCCTAAGACAGGTAAGTGTTACTCAGACACTCATAACCTTTACTCTGCTCAGCTCTCCGGGCTCAATACCCATGTGGTGACCTCTATAAGGTGACAACTATGGCCTCACTCAGTAGGCAGTGAGATCTGCTGAGATGATCTCCTCTTCTGACTGGTGTATCTCACAGGGTAAGATAATGTTTCACGCACCCCACCAGCGTTAGTCTCCTTCCCCAGTTCTCCAGTTTCCAGTGGTTAGAAATGTTTTGAAACGTGCATTGTTATTTAAGTTAATGAACTTTGGACATTTTGGGGAAACTCTCCTTCATCACATGCTTATGAATCCTTTTTCTAGGTGTTTCTGTTTATTTCTCCTTCCTCTCCCCTCTCACACACATTCCATGCTGGAGAATTGTCCTTGGACACATGGGCAGGTTGAGTTGGCCTGTGGACTGGTGCTTTTTACCCTGGGTACACGTTGGAATTATCTTCAGAAATTTAGAAAATACTGTTGTTGGGTTTCCAGCTCCAAATATTGTGATTTAACTGGTCTGGGAGCAGTGGCTTTCAAGGTATAGTTTTCTGTGTTTTAACAAGACTTCCAGTGGATTCTGATGCATGCTAAAATTTAAGAACTACTAGCCTTGGGTGTGTGACCTGATCCTGGGGTCTTTTAACACTTCTCAAGATGGTTCTAATGTGTAGCCTGTGTTGAGAACCACTGCAGTGGTTTCCTCTGGATGGCATAATCGTAAGAGTTATGCCAGCTTTTAAAGATCAGTCAGGCTTTTGATGACAAGGGTTCTGTATAAATAGAAGTAACATTTTCATCCATTTGTGAGCTCCTACATGTGGACACACGGTAGGTTGAGTTACCAACTTGTCTCTAAATATAGCTCAGCTTTCGGTTTTCTAAGGCAGGACAGCTTTTGCTATTGATTCCTTGTGTCGTCGTCTGGAAAATTGTATATTATTGATAAAGCTTTGGCATGGGATATTGAGTTAGGCCTCTTCTTGCATTTCACTGAGTTCCTAATGAAGCCATTTTATATGAAAGACTTGACAGACGAGACTTGGAGTTAAATGTATTGATTTGCATATTGATTTTCTTTGACTCTTGAGGTTGCCACTGTATATCACCCCCGACCAGAATCTGCTCTGTTTTGATAAGAAAGATAATTCAGGCAGTTGGGTTTATTGCTGAGGCTGTTAAATTGCAAAAGAAAATAAAATTTGTCAACCATTTTCGGTTATGGCTGTTGGAAGAAAGGTTCAGATTAAAGTTAAAGTGAAGAGGCTGAATGTTGACAGGATGTATTTCTTTACCCTGGGTTCAACAGTTCTGTTCATCCCTGAAACATCCTCAGTTAATTCTGTAGTGGTGGGTCTCTATTGAACGTATTTAGACTCCCCTCGTAGGTTTGTTAAAACGAAGATCACTGGGCCCCAGCCCAGAGTTTCTGCTTGAGTAGGTGGAAGGTCGGACCTGGAAGTTTGCATCTAACAAGGTCCCAGGTGACACAGCTACTCCTGGTGGTGGGGGGAGGGAAGGGGGCACTTTTGAGAAACACCGTTCTAAAGCATTTTGTATTATATTTCATAGTACCTTATTCTATAGAGTATATTGAGGGAAAAATGTAAAAATTATCTTTACAAAGATTACCCAAGAATGCGTTTCATCATAGGGAGTAGAAATATACTAGAATAACTTCAAAATGTTTACTCTAAATACAAATTTCATAGTATCCTAATTCCATGTGTAGCTATGGGGCCCCATAGTGATACACAGAAAGCAGAGAATCTATCTGTCTCAGAGATTTGTGAAGCTTTTATGACTTCACCATGTCCACTCACATAATGGGAATATTCTCTCAAATGCCCAATTCAAAGGGTAAATATTTCTGGAAAATGATGTCAGTGACGCAATGGGTCCCCACGAAGAGTACCTTTTTCAGTCTCCTCCTATCATATCCCACATGGATTTATATTCCTTGGTGAATAGCTAAGTCTGTTTTCTGGTCCTTGGCATCTACAGCTAGAGCACCAGAAATTAAGTTGTAAACATTTCTGTTTTAACTGAATGCTTTCAACTGCTGGACGTCCAAGTATACCAGTACAAGCAAATACGTCACCTAACATGCAGCATTTGCCCATACAAAATCTAAGTTATACAACTCCTTTAAGACAGAAAAAAAGGGGATCCTTATACTCTACATCCTAAGTCCCAAGAGCCTACAAAACAATGCACTACCGAAAGGAAATACACAGTACCTCCAGAACCCCCAAGATCCTATTTTAGAGAAGGCAAATATCCTTCATAAATGTGCCTCTGATAAGCCTTAGTTAGGGAAATACAGAGCTTAGAGTGACGGTATCTAACAAAGGCAGATTTATATGTCCTGCTTGCTGGAGGACAATTCTCTATGGCTCTCTCTTGTGTCCGCATGTTTCTACAGGTCTATGTCTTGCACTTAAGTGTTCCAGATGAACATTTCAAGGATATTTGTACAGTGAACAGCTTTGGAAGAGAGAGATTCCCCCTCTTATTTTTAATTTCTTTTTATAGTATTTTAAAATTTTTATTTATTTATTTTTGGCTGCATTGGGTCTTCATTGCTGCACACGGGCTTTCTCTAGTTGCGTCAAGCAAGGGCTACTCTTCATTGTGGTGCGTGGGCTACTCATTGCTGTGGCTTCTCTTGTCACGGAGCACGGGCTCTAGGTACGCAGGCTCAGTAGTTGTGGTGCAGGGGCTTAGTTGCTCCGCGGCATGTGGGATCTTCCCGGACCAGGGATCGAACCCGTGTCCTCTGCATTGACAGGTGGATTCTTAACCACTGTGCCGCCAGGGAAGTCCCTAGATTCCCCCTCTTGAACAAAGGGCAGGTATGTGTATTGCCCACTATAAGAGACCTGGGTTCCCTAAGCTCAGCACTCTTGTCCTGAAGTGCAACCCACCGCTTAGGCAGCTGTCACCTGACCCTCTTCACATCACCCTGTTGGCAGTGGGGCTTCAGGAAACGGTGCAAAAATGCTGACCCTTTGGCTCTTGCCGCAAATAATAAATTGTCCTTTGTCCATGACCTTGGACCAGCATCCACGAAACTATGGCAGGCTAACTTCTCAACTTAGATGTGGGGAAAAATATCAGACCCTTCATGATTCTTGGCACTGCTTTCCCTCACCTGAGTACCCAGCACAGTTTGCTCCTTGATGACCTGCTCTCTTGGAGAGTATTTTCCTTCTGAGCGGTTATTTTTGTAATTGTACATTCTGTACATTCATCAGCATGAGTATTTGATGTATATTTATCTTTTCCACTAGACTTGCTGAAACCAGGGTTGTGTACTTAGTTGTAATTTATTTTGTTCACTTGTGAAACTTTAGTGTCCTGCAGAGAGCCTGGCACATGGTCAGAACTTAAAAAATTTCATTAATGAGGGAAGGAATTGAGCCTTCATTGGTTAGTTTTTGTTGCAAGTTGGATTTCCTGGGAAAAAGACTCTGAGAAAGAGAGAAACACGCAGGATATTTATTGGGATCAACTCCTGTGGAAGAGGGGAGAAGAAAGCAGGACTGGGTAGAAGGATTCATTCTCAAGAAATTCCTACCCACTCCTACAGGGCTCTCCCTTTAAAGTTGTCCTGAGTCGAGACAAGGGGCCAGGAACTTTCCAGCCCCTTATTGACCATCTATTGGCTGTGAGCTTCCCTGGGTAGGGGGTGTGACCATGGATGAGGCCATTTTCTTCCGTGGAGGCCATTTTCAAAGAGGGTTGACCGTCAAGGGCCGTTGTCTTCTTTTTTGTTTGTTTGTTTCCTTTTCCTTTTTTTTTTTTTTTTTTAAATTTTTATTGGGGGAATAGTTGATTTACAATGTTGTGGTAGTTTCAGGTATACAGCAAAGTGAACCTGTTATACATATATCCACTCTTTTTTAGATTCTTTTCCCATATAGGCCACTACAGAGTATTGAGTAGAGTTCCCTGTGCTATACAGTAGCTCAGTTGTTTCGTGGCCCATGGGATCCTCCCAGACCAGGGATCAAACCCGTGCCCCCCTGCGTTGGCAGGCAGACTGTTAACCACTGCACCACCAGGGAAGCCCCTCATTTGTGCAGTCTTTTTTTTTTTTTTTTTTTTTTGTGCAGTCTTTTATTTTAAGAAGCTCACCCTGTCTCCCATGGAATGTTAAATGACACATAATACTAAAATGCTTGGTGGATGTTGGTATAATAATCTGCTATTAAAAACAATGTTATTTGAGTTCCTAAAGACCACTCTCATGTGGAGGAGAGTTTTTGACATAAAGGGAGAAGAACTTGAGCATTCATTTCTTACTGCTCCTTCGCACAAGCTCTGTGTTCCGAATGCCTTGAAAGCCACAGAGAATACCTGGCTTTTTTCATGTGTTTAAACTCTTGCATGTGCCACCTCCTGGGACCAGAATGCCAGTGTCTCTATCTTGCTGCCTGCACTCTTTTCTCTCCACTTCTAAGAATGCTTTGGGACTCAGCTAAATGCTGCATCTTTTGCAAAATATTTTCTGAATTTCCCCCCTGACTCTCCCTTCAGGCTTGTTTGGGCTCTGGGTGTTTTGTAGAGACTTCCCCTTAGCAATTTTCACTGCGCTGTGATTTCTTTATGTCTCTGCCTATTATGGGACTGAGTGTTTTCTCGTGGGCAGAGGCTATATTTTATTCATGTATCCCCAGACCTAATCACAAGGCCTGGCACCAGTGCCACTCAGGAGCTGGCTTCTACTGATGCGTGAATGCCAATGGTTAAATTTTAAGGAAGATTTTGAGTGGGTTGTAAAATACAGCCATTACTAAACATTAAATTACATAAAACTGTAATTAAATACATTACACCAAAAGACAAAGAAAATAAATACTGCAAACTCGCCACTTCCTAGTCGTTTTTCTGCCTTGTGCTGTCACCCATGCTCTTCAAGTTACTGACATCTCTGTTGTCTGTAGCAGGGACCTAGTATATAGTGACGGGTACTGAGCATCTCTGTGAACTCCATGTTTAGTGACGTCACACTGATTGCTTGAAATTGGTCATGGTGGAGGAATTTACTATGGAAACTAGCAAATGCTACAAACCAGGGCTCCACCTCAACCAGAACTAGTTGTTGAACATTTCATAAGCACATCATTTTGTGCCTGGCACAATAGTGGTGCTTGATAAATGTCAGCTGAACTTAGGGCAAAGAGATTTTGGAAAACTTCATTTCGGGTGGGCATGAAATGGGCAGCTGTGGAAGCCCAGATAGCGATTGGATCGGGGACAGTTAAGGATTGCTCCTAGGGGGACGAGGTCATGGTCAGCCACTTTGATAACTGTTCCCACCCTACCTGCAATATATTCTTGCAATGAGAGTGATGCACGGGACCTGGCGTGTTTTCACACACGCTCTTCAGGGTTTGGCACTTGATATTTAGTCTCTTAGTTACTTCCCGAAGCTGGTGATACCTGCAATGGAATGTTCACTGAGGGAAAGAGAGATTGACTTTTATTCTATTTATTCTTGGCTGAAACCTCAAGACACACAGTCCCTGAGCGAACGCATGAAATTTTAATTGCAAATATAATTCATTTTGATTGCCATATGGCTATATCATGATGTATATTTACTCTTTCTAAACGACTGAGTGTGAAAGTCCTAAGATGGCAGATATGGTTAGTGGTGCTGTTGCTGAGGTCACTGGAGTTGGGGGCGTGCTGTCTTCTTCAAGGAGACATCAAGGGTTGCATCTGCAGGACCAAGTGAGCTGAGAAATAGGAGGAATTATTTGTGATTCTGCCCCAACTGTCAGGGTCTGAGGAGGAAGGGTTGGTGCATGAGGTTGAAGTGGCAGCTGTCTCTCTGCCTTATTTGAAGATATGGGGCTTCTCCATTCTCTCCTATACTGGACCAAAGGAGACATTTTAATGTATTTTTAACATGAAGGGAACTTTTAATTTCATTATTATAATGTAAGTTTATAGTTCTTCTAAAATAAAATAAAAAAGGCAATACAGCAAGAAATAAAGAAGACAGTAAAATAAATATATCACCTGATGCCCTATCACTTTGAGATAAGTCTTTAAACATTTTGGTATTTATCTTTCCAGACTTTGAATATATTCTTGGCCCTACCAGTCAAAAAGATTGGATTGAATTTTATTTTCCACAGTTGGCATTTAAAAACATTAAATTTCCTGCAGGTCCTACATACAGTAAATAGCATTTTAATATTATGTTTTTTGACATGTAGCCCCATGGAAGAGGGTCTGATGTGGTCTTTAACTCCACCGAATATATGGTTCATGATTTGAGAGACTTGCATAGTAGCGTGGAGCTATCACTACCTTTGTTTTCACTGGAAATTAGGGGAGGAGATTGAAGAGGTAGGGAAATGTGGAGCCCTTTGGGTCTTGCATGTTGCAGTTATTCTAGAGGGAAAGGAGACTGGAAATACATGATGGGGTTTTAGTTTTTGGCTCATTCATTCAACACACATCCACACTGACTCTGTGACAGGCTCTGGTGTCCCAGAAATGAATAAGATGCAGCCGCTGCTCACATCTTAGCAGTTGTCACAGAGTGTAAAAAAAAAAAAATTATAATAGGACATGATAATTCCAATTATGGGAGTTTTAAACAGAGATCTATGGGACCACAGAGGATGTAGTCATTAACTCTTTCTGGGAGGAACTAGGGGAATATTATTACTTAAATCCTTTTCTCTAACAAATGAAAATTCAACATAACCTTAAGCAAAAAACAAAACCAAACTGAAAAAACAAATCCAGGATCTTAAATATAGTCACAAAGAAGATACCTCTTATTCTCCTTGTCCTGACTACTTCTTCCCTGGTGAAAGTTTTATTCTTCTGGAAGCTCTCTCCATAAGATGGCAAAAATGGTCATCTACAGCTGAAGGATGACTTTTTATCAGATTCTTTATTCATGCCTCTATTCTAGTAGCGTGGAAGAGTCCTTGGGAGATGGTACTCTGGCCCAGCTGCTGTCACATGTCCATATTTGAATCAGGCCCTGTGTCTAGGGTGATGCCATTCTCATTGGCCAGGCTTAAGTCATGTGACTTCTCCCATAGCCTGCCTTGAACTGTATATGCTGTGAGTGGGGAAAGGGTGCATACTGAACCAGAAGGAATTGCTGCTGGCAAATGTCTGCTACAGGAAGGGCTCACCTGGGAGGTGACACTTGGCTTGCACTTGGCAGGATGAGTAGTCCTTTACCAGGTAAAAACTTTGAGTGTCAGGGGAGTGATGTAGGTAGCTTGAATTAGGGTATGGAAAACAGAAGGGGATTTGGGTGAGGCCAGAAAGAGAGGGGATATGAGTCCAAATTGTGAAAGGCCATTTAGACTACACCAAGAAATTGGGATTTATCCTTCTAGGTTAGTCCTTCTAAGTTAGCTTTGACTTTTAGGAAGACAGCTCTGGTGAGAGAATAGAAGATGGATGTGAATGGGAAGAACCTGGTTTTGTCAGAAAGGTAGGTTGTCTGACGTTGCCAGCTGCAGAGTGGCAGCCTGGGACACCTGGGCTGAGGATTGTGGAAGAAAAAATGCCAATGGATTAGCAACATCTGTCATCTGAGTGGGATGGAGGTGGTGACGTACATGCTATGTATTCAATGACACTGATCAAGCTATAGCCAATAAGGAATTTTCAAATACCCCCGCCCCCGCTGCTACCCTTTACTTTTCTTGGCAAGAAAGAGAAATTCTCAATGACTTGCATCTTCCTTACTATGTATTTATTTACTATCACCACAATTATCTAATTATTTATTGACAATAGACTAGAATAAATCATATTTTATTATGGCTTCCTTTATATATCAATGAAACAATTTCCTGCTATTTGATCCAATAATAATGTAATGTAATTTTTTTAGAAGTAGGAAATTTCTGGTGGGAAATGTCTTCCTGAGAGGGTTCTAGAAAACAAATACTCCATGGTATTCCCTGTGGTCACAGCCATCTCAGGCCCCCTGCTCTTTGGTCTTGGCTTATAAACTTTCATCTCATTTCTCTGAGCTTACGTTTTAAGGCTTAATAATAAACGGTGTTAGATTGAACTGCCTCTTTGTAGGTTTCCTATTCTTTGTATATGGGTGAATAGATTAATTTATAGTGCTATTAATCTGTCACCCTTCAGCAACCATAAATTCAATTTCCAACATTAACGTGTGACTCCTGAGGGAACAGGGTAGATCTCAGGCCACAAGTAATGTTATTAAAGTTGGAGATGAATGTGTGAATGACTGTGAGGAACAAAATTAACTCAAGGAATTTTAAAAATGACTGTTTTTAAATGGACAGCCCATGAGTACTCTCTTCACATTGATACATTTAAGAAAAGCAGTGCAACCAGATTCAAGATCGGACCCTTACCTAACTTTGGAACTTGGTCTCTTGACTTGAGCCCGCTTTTACTTTACAGTCCTGAGATCCTCAGTTATGTTGACAGTTGCTTTGAAGGTGGCATGCTGTTTCAAAATTATGTTTCCATTCATGCTGTTGCCTCTCTCTGGCATGGTTTTCTCACCCACTTTGCACACTTAGCGTTTTGCAAAGCCCAGTTCATTTGCCATTTCTGGGAAGCGTTCCTCAATGACCCTCTTTCTTCTTTCCTTCCTCTACCTTAAACGTTCTTCCATTATTTCTCTGATCCTGCTTGATTGTCATGTTTTATTTATTTAACTGTCTTCCCTACTTGACTGTCAGCTTACTGGGATATGCGTTATATTCTATTGTGGTATTCTGCTATGTAGTGGGAGATCAATAAATGCCTGCTGCATTGATTTGAAAGCCAATGTCCCAGGTGCCTCAGAAGACTCTTATAAATCTGAGTAAACAGTGAAAACACATTGAGATTAGCACCACCTTCCCAGCCTTCTGATGCCAGAGGCATGAAAGACCTCAATATGAAGAGGTTTTTAATTCGAGATGTTCCAGGGGAGTCCCTTTTCCTCTTAATTTATTTTTGGCTGATTGTAAAAAAAGCACAGTTGCTTCTGAAGTGGAATAGTAGATCAGGGGTGTGTTACTCACTTATGGAAACGTCTTTCTCTTCCTAAGTGCCTGGGAATATGGGCGCTCTTTGCTTCTCATTACGGTGGCAGCCCAGGGTCAGAGGCTATGATTTCTGATGCTCTTTGTGTAGCCTCCAGCGGATCACGTTCTGCTTGCTCTTCCTGGCAATGTTTTATTCATTGGAGTGTTGCCAAATGGAAATTATCTTTTGACTGTTAACAAGCTGTACTAACGTGAACCTCTGTACAAAAAAATAAGAGCCCAAACTAAGGTGCAGGGATTGAGTTATTTATTTCTCCTTTCCTGACTTCAAAATGGGACTGGGGCAAAACTTATGTTTAGGGACACTTCCCTGTAATCAGAGAGTGCTTCCCTGGTCACCCCGTATAAAGTAGCATCCCATCCCTCTCCATCCCTTTACTCTGCTTGATTTTTCTTCATAACTGTTATTACCACCTGGCATGTTTATTTGTTTATTGTCAGTCATCTTTTACCAGAATGTAAAAACAAACAAACAGACAACCATGAGAGCAAGGAATTTATTCACCGCTGTGTCTGAGCTCCTGGAACCATGCGTGGCACAGAGTAGGTGCTTCATAAATACATGCCAATTAAATGGAGGATTGTACTTATCACCACTATTCATAGAGCCCTTACCACGTGTGGGGCAATGTGGTGAATATTTGTGATACATTATTTCATGTCTTTCTCACACCATCCAACCAGTAGGGTATTGTGCCATTTCCACTTACCCTGGAGGAAGTGAAGCTTAGAGAGATCTAGTGAGTTACCTGAGGTTTCACTTCTTCCAGCTCTGTTGCTCCCCCTAGTTTCTGGCACAGACATTTCCCGTTTGTACCATTGCAAGAGTCTCCAGACTGGCCTTCCTTGCAGCCCCTTTTGCTCCTACAGTCTGTTCCTCATGCAGCAGCCACGGGGATCTTGTGACAGGAAATCAGTCGTGCTCCCCACCCCCCCACCCCCGTCCTGCTTAGCATCTTCCAACTGGCTTCCTGTTGCACTTGGAACAGAATCAGAATTCCTTACCATGGCCTGCGGACCCTAGAGGATCTGCCCCTGTTGTTTTCTCTGTCACCTCCCTTCACACTCCCACTTGCTCATAGGAAGCCAGACTGGCATTCTTCCCCTTCTCACAAATACCTACCTAGTTCTGGCCACCGGGCCTTTGCATATGTTCTTCCACCAGGTATTTAATGGATGGCTTCTCCTTCTCACTCACATCTCTGCCTAACTGTCCCTTCCCTTAGAGAGGCTATTTCTCTCTGATGCCCCTGTTCTCTCTCTCATGCTATTTTATTATCCTCAAGGCATGAACCCACTTTCTGAAATTATCCTGAGGTTATTTGTTTCTTTAAGTAAATCCCTTTCCGCTGGGGACTTTTTACTTGTGTCCTGCTATATCCTCACTCTCAAAATGATGTCTGAGTTTTGGTAGGTGCACATCAAATACTTGTGGAATGAATGAATGAACCCCTTGTAAATTATGGTTTACTTTGCCACAAGGAGTTTGTATTCATAATACGAACACAGAGGGCCATATCAGGAGAAGGAATTCCGACCTCATATGCCCACTGCAAGGTGTACACATCAGAAACAAAACAAGTTGGTAGCTGGATTTGGTCCTTGGCCAGTCAGCTGGAGTCTCCATTTTAAAAACACTTCTCCTTCTGATTTTATAATTAAGTATTTTGTTTTAGCCAGTCAGTACTTTTTGAGCGTGTGGGTTTCCTTTATATACACAGTTGTTCAGTGTCTATTAAATTAGGATTTTTGTGCTTAACAAATCAAATCAACACACGTGTGTAAAGAAGTTGGCTGGGATTTTTTTTTAAGTGGAATGATTCCTAATTCCTGTTTTGTTTCCTTCCTTCGCCTAAGGACTTCTACGTAATACAGTGTGGTTAATTAATGAGAGTGAAAGATAAATTGTTTGCTATTTTGTTACTTTCTCATTAGAATGTGAATGACAGCTGCAAAGTCCCAAAGTCCCTGTTTTCTTAGTATTATTTTTGGATCCCCTACACAGGTATTCTTGTAGAAGTATATTCAAATAGAATATTTGGAAGTACTACCTAGCGCTGCTTACAAGAGGCTGTAATGTACCTAATTATTTCTAACAATAAAATTATTTTAGGAGCATGTCTATTGAAAAGAAGACTACATTACCCATTATCCAGTGATAAATTAGAAGAGAGAACATATATCGTAGAAATGATAATGGTAAATTTGTTCTCTGGGGGGAATTTTGGAATATATTTATTTTCCTGCTTCATGGGTACCCAGTGTAGAAATTTTTAAAAGATTGGCTACAACCGAAGTTTGTAATGACAAATCCACATCTGGCAAGATTTATAGTAGATTAACCTATCTCTGAATCCAGATGATTTGAAAGTGAAATACGGTAGTTCTTGTTGGCACAAATTAATCTCAGTTGCAGGTCACAGTGGCAGTGCAAGAGTCTTTGGTACTGCAAATCAACACAGGCCTTAGGCCAGGCATCGGTTCTCTAGTAAACAACTCCCAACCCCTGTGCAAATAATTGATTCTAGCAAGAGACTTCTGAGGTCCAGTGTGACTTACTGACCTTGTATAGACTTGTCTCCCAGGTACTATTTTAAATTTAGTTCAGTCTGAGAATAACTGGGTTCGAATATCTAAGGGCTGTTGAGTAGCCTATATGAAATGGCATGGGATGTCAGACCTTTAGCCCAGCGACAGGCTGTATATCAGCCAGCCTTCTCTTACTGCCCCTTTTCTGCCTCAAGGTTTAGAGACTGGGACTGAAGAGATGAAATTAGACGGGCCTTTCACTCCCTGAGTTCTCTTGGCTGTAAAGTTAAGGGACAGTGACAGGTGAGATAAACCTTTTGGAGTGTATATCTCTCTTCCTGGCAAGTCTTCAGTTTTACGATATGTTCCTTTCAGCATCTTTCAATATGTTAGTAAACCATTTGGTACATTCTGGGCATCCAGACTTAGCGCCAAGGAACAGAAGGGTTGAGATCTATATATATGTATCTGTTTCTATATCTGTTTCTGTATCTATGTCTGTGTATCCATAGCTGTATTCTTATCTGTATCTATAAAACTGTATCTGTATCTCTGTATCTGTAGCTATATATTTTTGAATATCTAGTTCCTCATCCAAGAGTGCTGACTGATGAGCCACTCCTCCGTTGAGCCTTGGCTTGATTGTCAGTCCTTTGCCACCTGCATTAGCATCACCTTAGGAGCATGTGAACTGGGCAGATTCTGGAGCCCTGTCTCAGACTCGCTGAGTTGGAATCTCCACGGGAGAAGGCTTGGGAGTCTGCGCGCTGGGAGCAAGTGTACATGCTGGAGTTTATCTTCCTTCCACTGAGTTCTCTTCATCTCCTTCATTGGAGACTAGCCCACATCGGGATGAGGCTCTATTCCTCTTCACATTTTCAGTGAGTCATACAGGGCTAATGATGTTGTCGACTGAATGAATGCATGAGTGCGTTTCTAGTTCATTTGCTTCTATCACTGACCCTGGGATATGATATATTGAGATGATGCTTCTTTGGTTTTAAACAGCCATATAGCCTAGGGGAGGAGAGTAAAAGCAAGACTCTTTAGGAAAGACAGTTGAGATCTGAAAACATGACACATGAAATGGGCTGGCCATTTTTCCCTCTCAGTGCAGTTAGGTGAAATAACAGTGTCTGGCACATAGTAGATCTTTAATAAATATTTGCTGAATAAATAAATAACTGAATTGATAGAGGACTCCTGATATTGAGAGGTAGTTCACTGGGGTTAATGACGGGATGTTAAGGTTCTAGCACTTTCTTAGGGGACGTGGCACTAGGGCTGAATGTTTGTATCTTCCCCAAATTCTTATGTTAAAGACTTAAACTCCAATATAATGGTATTTGGAGATGGGGGTATTTGAGAGGTAATTAGGTTTAGATGAGGTCAGTGGGGAGGGGGTCCCATTATGGGATTAGTGCCTTTATAGAAGGAGATAGGAGAGAGAGATTCTGTCTCTCTGCTATTTGAGGATATGGCAAGAAGACATCTACTTGCAAACCAGAAAGAGAGCCCTCATAAGCAACCAAATCTGCCAGCACCTTGATCTTGGACATGAAGCCTCCAGAACCATGAGAAATACATTATCTGTTGCTTAAGCCACACAGTCTGTGATATTTTATTATAGTACCCTGAGGTGACACATGGTCATGTGTAAGGAAGGGCTTCTGGTCAGGGTGTGGGTCTATCTGCCTCCTCACTGAATCTTCTGAGCTTAGGATAATCCCTGTCTTATACCAGGGGCTACATAAATGTTTATTGAGTGATGGAATGCCCAAAGGACAACTGCAATTGGGAGGATTTCTAGATCAGAATAAAAACAAGGACAATCTCTAGGTCCATCCATGTCACTGCAAATGGCGTTATTTCATTCTTTTTTATGGCTGAGTAATATTCCATTGTATATATGTACCACATCTTCTTTATCCATTCATCCATCCATGGACATTTAGGTTGCTTCCATGTCCTGACTATTGTAAACAGTGCTGCAATGGACAGTGGGGTACATGTATCTTTTCTTTTTTTTAAAAACATCTTTATTGGAGTATAATCGCTTTACAATGGTGTGTTAGTTTCTGCTGTATAACAAAGTGAATCAGCTATATGTATACGTATATCCCCATATCCCCTCCCTCTTGCGTCTCCCTCCCACCCTCCCTATCCCACCCCTCTAGGTGGTCACAAAGCACCGAGCTGATCTCCCTGTGCTAGGCGGCTGCTTCCCACTAGCTATCTGTTTTACATTTGGTAGTGTATATATGTCCCTGCCACTCTCTCACTTCGTCCCAGCTTACCCTTCTCTTTCCCCGTGTCCTCAAGTCCATTCTCTATGTCTGCGTTTTTATTCCTGTCCTGCCCCAAGGTTCTTCAGAACTGTTTTTTTTTTTTTAGATTCCATATATATTTGTTAGCATACGGTATTTGTTTTTCTCTTTCTGACTTACTTCACTCCGTATGACAGACTCTAGGTCCACCCACCTCACTACAAATAACTCAATTTCATTTCTTTTTATGGCTGAGTAATATTCCCTTGTATATATGTGCCACATCTTCTTTATCCATTCATCTGTCGATGGATACTTAGGTTGCTTCCATGTCCTGGCTATTGTAAATAGAGCTGCAATGAACATTGTGGTACATGACTTTTTTTGAATTATGGTTTTCTCAGGGTATATGCCCAGTAGTGGGATTGCTGGGTTGTATGGTAGTTCTATTTTTAGTTTTTTAAGGAACCTCCATACTGTTCTCCATAGTGGCTGTATCAATTTACATTCCCACCAGCAGTGCAAGAGGGTTCCCTTTTCTCCACATGGGGTACCTGTATCTTTTCGAATTATGGTTTTCTCTGGATATATGCCCAGGAGT
The DNA here is from genome assembly GCF_949987535.1 of Balaenoptera acutorostrata. NCBI lineage: Eukaryota > Metazoa > Chordata > Mammalia > Artiodactyla > Balaenopteridae > Balaenoptera > Balaenoptera acutorostrata. The sequence goes on along the minus strand of NC_080073.1, from coordinate 11,183,972 downwards.
GGGATTGTTGGATCATATGGTAGCTCTATTTTTAGTTTTCTAAGGAACTTCCGTACTGTCACACTGACTGAAGTAAGTCAGACAGAAAAAGGCAAATATCATATGATATAGCTTATATGTGGAATCTAAAAAAATGGTATAAATGAACGTATTTACAAAACAGAAATAGAGGGCTTCCCTGGTGGCGCAGTGGTTGAGAATGTGCCTGCCAATGCAGGGGACGCGGGTTCGAGCCCTGGTCTGGGAGGATCCCACATGCCACAGAGCAACTAGGCCGTGAGCCACAATTACTGAGCCTGCGTGTCTGGAGCCTGTGCTCCGCAACAAGAGAGGCCGCGATAATGAGAGGCCCGCACACCGTGATGAAGAGTGGCCCCCGCTTGCCGCAACTAGAGAAAGCCCTCGCACAGAAACGAAGACCCAACACAGCCATAAATAGATAAATAAATAAATAAAACCCAAAAGTTAAAAAAAAAAAAAAAAGCAACCATCTCAATAGATGCTGAACTAGCATTTAAAACAAACAAACAAACAAAAAAAACCCCCAAAACAGAAATAGAGTCACAGATGTAGAAAACAAACTTACGGTTACCAAGGGGGAAAGGGAGGGGAGGGATAAACTGGGAGATTGGGATTATTGCCATGTACACACTACTATATATAAAATAGGTAACTAATAAGAACCTACTGAATAGCTCAGGGAACTCTACTCAATACCTTGTAATGACCTATACGGGAAAAGAATCTAAAAACAAGTGGATATATGTATATGTATAACTGATTCACTTTGCTGTACAGCAGAAACTAACACAGCATTGTAAATCAACTATACTCCAATAAAAATTAATTAAAAAAAATTTTTTTAAAGCAGTGAGAATAAAAATTCATAGTATTTAAAATTTAAAAAAAAAGAAAAAAGATAGGGACAACTGTGAGCAGCCAGGCCACCTCTGTCCCTCAAAGCCACTCTGCCTGCTCAGAGCTCTTTAACCAGCCCTAGTCCCAGCAGGATGTCCTCTGGGTTCCCCCAGGACACATGAAAGGAAACTTGTAAGTGAGAGGCAGGATGTGATGTGAACGAGAGAGAGGCCAGGTCAGGTGGGCTTTATAGCCACTCTAATAGGTGTGAGCTTTAGGGACCTGTGGCTTTTCTGTCACCTTGGCCCCGCTTGGTAACCTTCTTCCTGGGGACTCATTAGGGAGGGGCAGTGGCTGTCTTTGCCAGCACAGGGCCAGCCTTTCCAAGAAGCAGGTTAATTAAGGTGGGCTGGCCAGCCAGGGAGCGTGAACGAGGAAATCTTTCAAAGTAAAATGTTAGCAGATCTATTTGGGAGAGACACCATTGGGAAATTCTCAGGTCAGCGCAGTAAGCCAACCTTGGTCTCTTCAACTACAAAACGGGGAGGACCGTGTTGGCCACATTAGTCATGTGGGATTGTGATAATGTTGAAGCACTTTATTAACGTCCTGTACAAATGCTGGTTTATCCTGTTTACTTTCTGGCTGCATTTGGTTCAGTTCAAGCAGGGACCTATGGTAGGATTTTCTCTTGTCACAAAATATTCCTTGTAGTATGTGCTTTGATGTTCAGAAAAGTGAGCCTTCCTGGCCTGAATTTTGTCAAGTTTTTACGCTAATTGTGCTATGACACAATACTTAATAATTTCTTATATTTGTCTAGAATTTTTATGTGTATTATCTCTGAATATAAGGATTATCATTATTCCCATTTTATAGATTAAGAGACTGACATTTCAAAAATTTGAGGCTGTCTCCAGGTTAAATAGCAAGTAACCTTGCTGTTGACAAGCTCCACTATGTGTAAGACTGGGACTCAAATCGTAAAGCAATTTATGGCACTGGTTAAGCCCATGGACTTTGGAACACACTTCCTCGGTTCAAATCCCTGTTCTGCCACTTGGTTGACCAAGTTCCTCAACCCGTCTGAGCCTCTGTTTCCTTACTTGTGAAACAAGGATACTAATAGGACCCTTCTATCACCTGGGTTGAAGTGATGATTAAATGCATTAATTTATGCTCTGCTCTTAGAATATGCCGGTTCATGGCAAACACTGTCTCTACAAAGGGTAGCTATTGTTAAAACAGAGCTTTTCTTTCCACTGTGCCAGCTGTCTCTTTTTATGTGACTGAGCCTTAATCTCTTGAGTCAAGTTATTTCTTTTTCTCCAGCAAAGGTGATTTTATTTAAGACTCTATCTAAATGTAACAAAAGAAAGTTCATTCAAGGAAGGAATATGCACAGCTGTTACTTCCCTTCTGAAAGCACTCATTTTTTACCCAGAGGTAAAGGAGCATGGGACTCGAGAATACTGCAGTACTTTCTTTAGGATATTTGCTGAAGCTGGAAGCAATATTTCTTATAGTTTTGTGTGGTGAGGGATCAAACTATTTAAAGAAATTATTTGAAGGAACACTAAGTGGCTAGCCTATACAGGATGCCACTGTATCTTGGTCCAGATTGGCTAGGCACTATTATTGCAATAATAGTTTGATTATTGCAATGCCCCACCTGCCCAGGGGACTTGTGCGATGTTGGGCTTGTTTGACTTCAGGTGTTGCCGGGACTCCTGGCTGAGCTGCTGACACTTTTAGCTGTGATTCCAAAGCGGAGGCAGCTTCTCTTCCTTGTTTATCAGGGTGTTGAATGCAGGGGCTAATGATGTGATATGTAACCATACTGCAACTGTTAAACCATATGGCACTTGCTTGCTGTTATTTATGGCGAAAACATTTATGCTTTTAGTTCCCTGAAGCACTGAGCTACATCTGAAACAATGCTCCAAAGCCCTTTCAGAGGCAGTGAGTGCTAGCTTTGTGTCCTAATCCAATATTCTTAGGTCCAGTCTGTGAACAGTGTGGGGAAAATCAGCACCAGGGACAGAGTTTGAATGAAGATGCAGAATGTATTTGTGACCACACAGAGCAGGAAAGAAACTCAGTACTCACCTAGAAACAAAACATTGTCACCAGTTTTTCAAGAGACTGCAAGGGTATCAGCCAGAACTCTCGTGTTAAAAAGAGAGTGAAAATCATATTTTCTTGGCTTCTCTTTATGTAGATGGATTTAGCTTAAAAAAAAAAAACAAGCTTGAGAATTGAAAGTACCAGGTTAAAAAATATACAGCTGTGGGGCAAATGTTTATATTAGTAGTAAAATGAGAACTGCCATGTACACTTGCTCTGTGCTGGGCACAGCAGCTTTATGGGCATGTTATGCCCAGGTGTCAGTCCACGAGGGGCTTGGGAACATCCCTCTAAGTGAGATGATAGGAGAGTCTGTATTTACCAGACATCCTTCCACAGTGAGTGTTGTATATGCTGCATCATTTGGATCATAGACATATATTTATTCTGCCACATGCATCACTTACCCATGATGGGAGGTGATACCCCAAGGGTTTTGTTCAACTTCATAAGGCTGATACTAGAAATACTGAACAGATGGTGTGGCATGGACACAGACCCAACAGTTTAGCTGTCAGTGAATATCAGGATGATCCCTTTCATGCTTATTAGATAAATACCTTCCTTGGTTCTCTAGAGCAGTGATTCTCAACCAGAGGGGTGATTATTGCAATGCCCCACCTGCCCAGGGGACTTGTGGCGATGTCTGTCAACATTTTTGGTTGTTCCAACTGGTGGGGGAAATGCTACTGGCCTCGAGTGGCTATGGGAACATCACTGTATATTCTACAATGGACAGGACAGCAAGTGCCCTCCCCTGCAACAGAGATCCTGCACCACATGTCAAGAGTGCTGAGGCGGATAAACTCAGCTCTAGAGTGAGTCTGAGGCTGAAGTTGAATTCCTCGCAAGAGGGGGGATTGGCCAGCAGGGTCCTTCTCTCTATCCTTCTCTCAATGTAGCATCTCTTTTAAATAAATGTTAAAAAAATATTTAAAGAAATTATTTGAAGGAACACTAAGTGGCTAGCCTATACAGGATGCCACTGTATCTTGGTCCAGATTGGCTAGGCACTATGCTAAGTGCTTTAAATGTGTCATTTTATTAAATTTGTTAAATAACTCTACCAGACTGAAGGCACTATCACTATATTTCAGAAAGCAGGAGAGAAAAAATCTAAACCTCTACTTGCAAGTGAATTCCTCTCAGTATTATTTAGAATCAAATAACATGCGCAGTTAATCCCTTCCCACATGGTTGGTTTTCCAGAAGATGGAAATAGATCGTATACTGTACCTGGGAAGGGACTAAAAAACTGATATTTTCTTAGTGACATTACAAAGCCATAGATTTAAAAGGCTTGGCAAATAGCATTGTTTCTAGTCTGGTTATTGTGGAGAGAATGAGTTTGTTAACCCATGCACGGAGTGCTTCCTGCCATGCAGCTGCCCGTGGGATGATACATTGCTCTGTGCAAAGAACTATACATTTTCCATCGTGGTGTGTAGGGATACAATACCCAGGGAACATAAATCTGCACTTCAGGGCCTGATTTGTTAGCTGGGCTGGTATTTCCTTACCTATTCAGTTGATTTACTCAGGTTTGACTGTAGAGTCTGGTCTTGATCCTATGGGCCATTATTTTTGAAATTAACTTGGAGTATGCTCTGAGTACATTACACATATTAACTCATTCATGCATTATGAATATTTCCACTTTATGGACAAGGAAACTCAGGTGGAGGGAGATAATTGCCCAGTGTCAAGTCAGGGCTGAGTGCGGATTTGAACCTAGAATCTGTTCATTATGTTGTGCGCTCTCTCTGTGCCAGGATGAGGTGGGCTCGGATGGTTGAGCAAGGGCTTTGAAGTTGGCTAGAATCTAGAGTCCGCTGCTTCCTTGTCATCTATTCTAGCCTCTTTAATCTATAATCTCCTTATTTGTAAAATAGAAATTTAAAAAAATACCTCCGGTGTGGATATCAGTACAGTCAGTCCTCACTATTCATGGTACTTACAGTCTACAAAGTTGCTGCAAACGCTGAATTAGCGAATGCTGAACCTACAGCTCCCAGGGGAAATACTGGGTTAGGTTCCTATGAGCTTCTGGTCACAACATTGGTAACCAATAGTATGTAATCTCGTTTTATGTATGTTTCTGTTTAAAGCCACCTTATTTAGTGTATATCATTGACTCATTCACATTGAATTCATGGCCAACAGGGCCGTAACTCATGCCTGAACAAAGCTTATATAACACACCTGTGTTTTCTGTAAGGTGCATCCCAGCCTTCTTGCACTTGGGAACGCTAGACAGCACGTCAGCACTAGACTTGGGCCATTTTAAGCAGTGAAATCAGCAAGAAAATGTGAGAAATGTGGTACTCAATAGACTGTGAACAGGGAACTTGTTGACATATGAGAGCTGAAAGAAGGTAGAGTTTCACCTTGTTTAACCTCAGCTGGGAAAGTGTGCATCAGGCAACTCAAATTTTTCACCACTCTCTGCATGGGTGAATGACTACAGAAGTGCCATGAGTATTGATTCTAGAGTTGCAGATAAATTTTAGCGAGTAGGTGAATTCATGTATGTGAAATCTGCGAAGAATAAGGCTGGATTCTATATACCTCCAGGGTTGAGTAGGTATATATGAACTAAGGTATATATAGTACTTAGCATGTCACCACGGAGAATATTCAACAAGTGGTACCATTAGTGTTATTTTGAATAAAGGTTTGCCAAGAATCAGGTGCATTTTGGGTGTTCTGTGCTGCTCCCCTGTGCACTGGGAAAGTTCTGCCCAAAAGGAGACAATGTGGCTATAGAAAGCAGCCTTTAAGGAGGTTACACTGGATCTCCCTGCTCTCTTCACTTCAGGGTGTGAACTAGGCAGCCAGGGGGTGGAACGTATTGGATTTGGGGGGTATATGGTAGACTGAGCGAAGAGGGGAAGGGTGAGTTCAGCTTCCTGCCTCTCCCTGCCTCATAGGGTTCCTGCTTTTTATTCTGAAGTTCTAGTTAATGTTTCTCAAAATGTGATCCCCAAACCAGCACGCATTATCAAAATTGCCTAGGAAGTTGTTAGAAATAAAAATTCTCACTCAAACCTCCTGAGTCAGAAACTGTGTGTTTCAGCCCAGAATCTGTGTAGAACTGACCACCAGGTGGTTCTGAAGCCAGCTAAGGCTGCGAACCACTGTTCTGGTCTAAACCCACATTCCAGTTACCGAGTTCTTTTGATCACTATTTTGCAGACTACAAACCCCCGTGAGACAAACATTATGTACTTCTTTCATGTTGGTTAAAACTTGCCTGGATATTTCTGGGATTGTGTGGAACCTAATCCTTTTGTTAAAAAACAACTCCCTGTTTGGTTTATGATAATTTCTGAAACTTCTGTATTACATTTTAGCTTCTTATTTAATGGCTGCCGGTAGAGCTTCTTTGTTATTCTGAATTCATTTTAATGCAAATACCTACAGCCTCCAGAAAGATAAAGCCTGTGGATGGATTTGTCTTCCAAGTTCTAAGACAGATGGATTGTCAAGGTTTTCCTTTCATTTGTAAAAAGTTGAGGCCATTTCATGTTTCTTTTCTCCCTACCTGTTCTCTAATCAGAATTTCTTTATGGTTGTTATTTGATAACTCTGACTTTTCAGGCCGATGTGACTGTTTTGCAGATTTCCATTTTTGTCAAGCTGCTGGTTTATTCATTTATTTCAGTAATATTTATGAGACTGTGAGCTATGCGGGGCACTCAGCTAGGTGGTAGAGATCATTGCTGAGCATAACAGAGATGGTCCTTGTCCTCATGGTGTGGAAGACTCATCATAAAAGTAATTAGAGCTTTGGGAACTGCTGTGAAGGATGTACACAGCTCTGAGGGAGTTCATGATATAAATAGAGACTGGTCAGGAAATACATCCATATGTGTTTGACATTTGGATAGACTTTTTAAGAGATGAGTGAAAATTAACTAGGGAAAGGTAGGTATAGGTGGGGAGGGGAAGGTATGAATATGTGTGCAGGTCTTCAGGAAGGAATAAAATTGGGCAGGGATTCAGGAACTGAAGTAGAGAGTGGTGCAAGGTGAAGCTGGCCAGCAAGCAGATGAAGTTTGCATGGTTAACATACTGCAAACAAAAATGCCAGCTGATGGATCACACAAAGTACGTTAAGATGCTAATCTTATGTTCACAGAGATCATTGTATTAGGAGGGAGGGTGGGGTGCTACTCTCCCTGTGACCCTGTACAATTGATGACACAGAAATAATAGAGATGACATTGATCTTCATGATGTTGGTTGATCTTTTTAAAATATTTAGCCATGATTGAAGGTTTGTGACCACCACAGATAATCTGGGTGGAGCAATTACTTGTGTGAAGTCAGAAGTTAACGATATGGGGATATATGTATATGTATAGCTGACTCACTTTGTTATAAAGCAGAAACTAACACACCATTGCAAAGCAATTATACTCCAATAAAGATGTTAAAAAAAAAAGAAGTTAATGATAATTTTACTATATATATTTTTTAGTTTATCCGATCAGATCCAGGATAGGGAAGTTTTGAGAAGCTGAGGGTTGGGGAAATCTGGACCATATGATGCTATGGGGATGGTGACTCAGGACAGGACTCCAAGAGTGTAGTGATGAGGACAGGAAGGGATAAGGGATGCTGAAGATGTGCATTTTGCATCTTGTCTGTGGCTTGATTCTAGACAGTGTGGGTTTCCTCACTTTTTCCTCATGTCCTCAAAGTAATTATCAGATCCTAAAAATTCTGGAGCAGCGATTGTTTTAAATCCCAGACGACAAAAGGTCAAGCTTTAGGTGTAAGGAAAGGATGAGACTCGATCAGGTTCATAAGTATGGACACAGGCATTAGACTACACACTCTCCAGTCCTCCCTACTCCCAAGACATGAGCTCATCTAAATCTTTGATATTAGATCAGCATCTCTCTTTAGCATACTTCGGACTGGTTTGTACATAGGAGGAAGCAGACCTTGAAGGAATGGGATGTTAGCCTGCTAAATTTTGATGAGCAACCCTGACCGCTGTGAGGTTGGAGAAGGAGGGGCCTGAAGTTCTGTCATAGAGGGCTCCCCGGGGTGAGGGTGGGGAGACTCAGGGTCAGGGAGCACAGACAGCAAAGTTGGTTGACTTCTCAATGTTCCCTCCCCTCTGGTTCCTTTCCCTACGCTCTGTTTTTAAGGCAGCTCGTACCCCCTTGAGGCTTGGAAGTAATGATGGGCATAGATATATTGTGTTTTGAGATAATTTTGAGTTATGACATTGCTACTATTTTAAGATTCATTTTCATCTCTTTGAGGGAAAAATCATTATACTTTATAATTGGGAAGAATTTTTGGAGCACATCCAGTGTAAGCTTTCATCTGCCTTGAGACTACCTGTTACCAACGTCTTTGAGAAAGGCTTCCATTTGAAGTTATTTTGGAGAAGCTCTGCCTGGTAATAACGTCTTTTCTTAAGTTGAGCTGATACATGATGATATGAGGAATATTTGATCTTCAAAGAGTTAGCAGGCAGATCTACCTCATAGACACATTAGAATTTCAGTTATTTAAAGTCTGTAATCATGAATGGTTGATGTTCAATGCCGTTCCCTCCATAGGGTACCTTTTCTCTCAGTATCTGGTCCATCTCTCAAGGTCGAAACACAGTCTATCTATATTACACTTGAGGTGAGTGAATTCACTACTGAGAGCCTGCAGTGTTGATGAAGTAGCATTTCCAAATAACTGATTTTCATTTTTTCCTCCAGTACAAAATTTAAACAGTCATTGAATAAATGTTTAAATGGAACATAATTGTTAAAGCCTAGCAATTTTTTCTTTTTGCATTGTGCCAGTAGGAAAATTATCACAGTCATAACCTAGATTTGTATTCATTTAGTCAACTTTTAAAGGAAAATATTTTCAGTCAGTTTGGGTCATAAAAAAATATTTGAAACATCGTATTTAATTCTATGTTTTGTTTTACTCTCTAGGGTGAATTATTTAAAGAAATGTCTTGAGTTCCATTTATTCATCTTCCGTTGTTTACTAAATAGAGGAAATGACATGAATAAATTAAGCACGTTCTTAGGAGGTCAGTTCCACTGGACTCCTTGGATGATTTTGGGTGTGTGGTATTGCTCCTTTCTGAGTTAAGTAACAAAGCAAGGGGAGCAGATATGAGTAGGAAGCAGGATGGGGAGGAAGGTGAAGAGAGTAATTGTAATATTTTGGTTTTGAGGTGCTTATGGAATATTCAAGAATTTATACTCCATTGATGTTTGGATTTCTATCTGGTGTTCAGGAGAGAGATCTAGTTTGGTGATACTGATTGGGGAGATTTCATCATATGGATAATACTGAAAGAGGGGATGAAACTTTGAGAAAGACTGAGTCAATTGAGGAAAATTAAGGATAGGATCGAAGGCATGTATAACACTGGCTTTTGAAGGAAAGAAAAAGGAAAAGGCTACTTGGACAGGTGACTGAGAGACAGCATCTAGAGAAGTAGAAGCAAAACAGGAGAGTGTGTGAGCTTCTTACTTCATGCTCTGCTGGTTTCCCCCTTCCTCTCTGACTAGTCCTTCTCTGTCATGTATTTTCAATTGTTTGAGGAGACAGCTGTCAAGGAAAAGAGGACAGAGCAGTGTTCATTATGTTTAGCAACAAGGAACTCATTGGTAACCTTGGCAAGAGTATTTCCAGTGGAATCCTTTCTTTCTGTTTTTTTCAAATACTTTCTATCATGGAAATATTCACATATACACAAAAGTGATAGGATAGTATAATAAATGTCCCCACAAACCTACAATCTAGCCACAAAAATGACCATCATTTTTGCATTCTTGTGACTGCTATTATTTTATTTTTTTTAACATGAGTGTCTAGCATGGGGCCTGGCTCATTGGAAACAGTGAGTAAATGTGGAATAAGTAAATGAATATAAATGAGTTAAGTGTGTAGTGTACTCTTTAGGGATGCATAGATAAAACACAAGGTGCATTGCCACACGGAAGGAGTTTATTGTCTGGTTCATTGGAGCAGACATAAAGCCATAAGAGTTAGGTCCAAATTTACAAGGGGTGTGGTTTCCTGTGCCATTATAACTGATCCAGGGAACCTCTGCATATTCCATTCACTCCTTGTACTAATAATGAGTGTGGGACAATGGAACCAGCACAGCCTGAGCTGGATTTCACTTCTGACTCCACCCTTTCCCTGCTGTGAGATTTTGGGTTAATCATTTAACTTTTGTGAGCTTCAGTATGAAATGCAAAAAAAAAAAAAAATTCTTTTAATTCTGAGAATTAAATAAGTGGGTATAAAGCACGGGGCACAGAGTCTCAAATATGGGAAGTCCTCATGAAACAGTGGCTATTGTCAACGTCGTCATCGTCATCGTTATTATCATTGTCATTGTCATTTTCAGCATCAGCACCATCTTTCAGTCTACTCTCTGTCCTTCCGGTCCAGGCTGGCAGTTCCTTCCTCCCAAACATACTTTCTTTCATGTACATCCACATTACACACCTTGTACTCATGTTTCCTCAACACCTTTCCATTTTTATTCTTCCTGTCCTGGGATGCTGTTGGAATGAACACGTAAACTTAGGTCTAGTCTGCTTCAAGACTTTCCCAGCTGGATCTACCAAATGAGATATGGCTTTCAGTCCTGGCAGTCGAGGCTCTCATTAGCGCCCTCGCCCCCCCACCGCCTTGTTGCCAGTCTGATTTCTTACTGCCTTGGAACATTTCTCCAGGCTGTATTGGTCATAGTTCTGTGAATACACACTTTTTAGTGGGGCTTATGTAATCATCATCCTTCCACTTGAAATCATCTTTCTGCTCATTCATAGACTTTACCATAGAGACCCGACCCATCCTTCCAGACCTGTGAGAATATTACTACTTCCATGAATATTTGCCAACCTTCCTCAACTGGATATAGAAGCTCCCACCTCTGATCTGTCTGTGGTACCCTTTGCTGCTCTACTGCTTTTTGTCATATTTTCCTTTAGTATATGAAAGGCATATGTCCTTATCATCTTACATGAATGTTCTCAGGTTTAAATATTGCAAATGGTATGATGTATGAGAAAGTACTTAGAAAAACGTAAAGACTCACGCAAATGGAAGCTGTAACAACACCACAGAACATTTGTTCAGTACTAATCATGTGCCCCATCAATAAATGCTAGGCATATACCATCTCAATGAATATTTATAACAACATTATGAGATAGGTACAAGTACCACTTATTTTTTTTTTACAGGCAAGAAAATACAAATCTGGAAGTGTTAAGTGATTTGTCCAACCTCAAACAACTATTAAAGAACAAAAGTAGTGTTCAAACCTGGGCCTGTCAGGCTCTAGGTTCTAAGCGTTTAGGCAATCCAAATGATACTGGCTTTAAAAATCATAGTAAATACGAGTTTGCCTCAAATTACCTAAACGACCTTTCTGTTGAAAGAAATATGTATACTCCTATAATTCCAGTAAAATTAGGCTCCTTTTTTTGTCTAAAATATCTCTTCACACACTGTAATTATCTACTTTCCACTGTTAGTGAAGGCCCAGCTAAAGGAAGACACTTGTTGCTACTGAAATTGAAATGAACCTGTGTTAAAATTATGGCAAAGCTCCTACCCCAGGGCTGGAGATGAAACCATCTTATGGTACTTCATTTCAGAGGATTTTCAACTTGAATTTCCCAGTTGGAGTACAGAAGACAGCTGATCATTGCCCCAGGCCTTAAAAGCAAACCATTGTATTATATTTGCATTTGAGCTTGCATGCTTTTTAATGTACAGCTCATTTATAACTTGTTTTTTTAGAGGGTGAAGGGTACTAATTGGGGGCATTTAGCTGCCTCAGGAAGGGACAAAGAATAGTTCTCTCAATCTTGGTTAGTGCTAAGTACAGGGGTGAAAATTTCTACCCATTTATTTATTGACACTCAGAGATACTTCCTTAGACTAGGTTCTCAGAAGTATAATGACCAGATCAAAATCTGTGGACTTAAAATCGCCTTTCTTTTTATATCATATTCTAAAATTCTCCAAAATGGTCACAGTAGTCATGATTGTAGCTCACCAGTGTGTGTTCCTACTCTCTTTATAGCCCTCTCTGTGCTTTGTGTGGGGCATTATGATAAGTTCTAGCCAATGGGTTGTGAGCAGAAATGACACATATCATTTCTGGGATGAATGATTTAATGGCCAGTGGAAGACCCTCCAGGGTACTTTATACTCTGTATGGGGACTAGCAATGTTTCTCTGTCAAACTGGGCGCTGGATGAAAAACCACGTAGAACAGAGCCTGCAGCCAATTGACCCATGATGGGCGCAGAGTGTGGAGGGAAGAATAAAGGTGTTATGAGAAGCCCTGAAATTTAGGGCTAGGGATTGCAGCATAACCTAGTTTCTCTTGACCACTGTAATTGTATAATTTATAATGCCACTAGCACCATTTAAAAAATGCAATTTTGTAACTAGGTATTATGTTGGTGTCATTGAAGTATAATCTGCAGAGTTACTGTGTCTAGATTCTTCTCCAACCTTGCTTCCATCCGCTGGGTTCCCCCAAATGTCCAACACTGACGTTTACTTCTTAGGTGTTCATAAAGAAGTTTTTAAGACATTAAAAAAAAAAAGTTTATATGTATATATTTTTCTTTCTACACAGGAGATAGAATAGTCTACAAACCTCTCTGTACCTTGCTTTTTAACCTAGTTTATGTTTTGGAGATCTTATCAGTATGTCAAAAACTTTGTCAGACCTGTACAGCTGCATGGGACTGCCTTGTATAAATTACCCTAAATTAATCAGTTTATTGTTAGGCAGATTGTTCTTTTTTTTTTTTTTTAAATAAATTTATTTATTTATTTTTGGCTGTGTTGGGTCTTCGTTTCTGTGCGAGGGCTTTCTCTAGTTGTGGCAAGCAGGGGCCACTCTTCATCACGGTGCACGGGCCTCTCACTATCGCGGCCTCTCTTGTTGCAGAGCACAGGCTCCAGACGCGCAGGCTCAGTAATTGTGGTTCACGGGCCTAGTTGCTCCGCGGCATGTGGGATCTTCCCAGACCAGGGCTCGAACCCGTGTCCCCTGCATTGGCAGGCAGATTCTCAACCACTGTGCCACCAGGGAAGCCCAGGCAGATTGTTCTTGATCTTCAGCCATTGCAACAATGATGCAACAAATGCATTTTTCATGGGTGATTTCATACAGGTGCAAGTATATCTGTAGGATAAATTTCCAGAAGTGGAATTGTTGGCTCAAAAGAGGTACGCATTTGCAATTTAGACTGGTGTCATCTAATTGCCCTCCTTGTGCATGGTGTCACTTGATGCTTCTGCCAGCAGTGTATGAGAGTGCCTGCTTCCGTAGCCTCATCAACTTTTTAAAGCATTTAAAAGTTTTCTTCGAATCAGTTTGATATATTTCCTGTTGGGGTTAGTTGTGGGCATTCTATCGTTCATGTTGCTGTTACAAATGGAGTGCTTTCTTTCATTATATCTTCTAACAAATTGTTGTGTTTATACATAAAGGCAATTGGTTTCTAAATTTTACGTCCTCTTAGCTTACACAATTCTCTTACTGCTTGTAGCAGTTTGGATTTTCCAGGTGTGTAAACTGTATTGTTTGAAAATAGCAATAGTTTACGTTATTCTAATTTTGTTCTCTTGTTGGATTTCACTGGCTAGTACAGCATCAAATCAAGGAGGGGATGGGGGCATCTTTGTTCTGTTCTGCAATTATATTAGAATGCCACTAGTATTTCACTGTTCAGCATGATATCAGCTTTGGGGCTGAGGTACATTTTATCATATTAAGAATATATACATCTTTCCCTAGATTTTCTTTTATGAATTGTTGATTTTTATCAAGTATTCTTTTAGTGTGTTGCTGGGTTGTCTTTCTTAGTAGTTTATGTAGGATTTTTATAAAAATAGACTTCTGGGGTTTTTTTTTTTTAGAGAAGTTTTAGGTATAAAGCATAGTTAATTGGAAGGTACAGAGATTTCCCATATATTCCCTGACAACATATACTAATGACCTCCCCCATTATCCACATCCTCCATTAGAGTGGTACATTTATTACAATTGATGAACCTACCTTGACACATCATTATCACCCAAAGCCTATAGTTTACATTATAGTTCACTCTTGGTGTTGTACATTCTATGGGTTCGGACAAATGTATAATGACATATATCCATCATTATAATATCATATAGAGTAGTTTCAGTCTCCTAAAAATCCTCTGTGCTCTGCCTATTCATCCATCCCTTTCCCCTAACCCTTGGAAACCAGTGACCTTTTTTTACTGTCTCCATGGTTTTGCCTCTTCTAGAATGTCATATCATTGGAATCATACAGTACGTAGCCTTTTCATGTTGGTTTCTTTCATTAAGTAATATGCATTTAAGTTTCCTCTGTTTTTTCAAGGCCTGATGGCTTATTTCTTTTTAGAGCTGAATAATATTCCTTTGTCTGGGTGTACCACAGTTTATCTATTCATCTACTGAAAGACATCTTGGTTGCTTCCAAGTTTGGGAGACTGTGAATAAAGCTGCTATAAACATTTATGTGGAGGTTTTACGTGGACATGTTTTGAACTCCTCTGGGTAAATACCAAGGAGTGTGATTGCTCGATTGTGTGGTAAGTGTATGTTTAGTTTGTAAGAACTAAGAAACTGTCTTCCGAAGTAGCAAAATGTACCATTTTGCATTCCCACCAGCAGTGAATGAGAGTTTGTATTGCTCTGTCTCCTTGTCAGCATTTGGTGTTGTCAGTGTTCTGGAGTTTGGCCATTCTAATAGGTGTATGATGGTATCTCATTGTTGTTCTAATTTGTATTTTCCTGATTATATCTGAGGTGGAACATGTTCTCATATACTTATTTGCCATCTTTAAAAAAAACTTTTTTTTAAATCAATTTTTTATTGGAGTATAGTTGATTTACAATGTTGTGTTAGTTTCTACTGTACAGCAAAGTTAATCACTTATACATATATCCACTCTTTTTTAGATCCTTTTTCCATATAGGTCAATGCAGAGTATTGAGTTGAGTTCCCTGTGCTCTACAGGAGGTCCTTATTAGTTAACTATTTTATATATAGTAGAGTGTATATGTCAATCCCAATCTCCCAATTTATCCCTCCCCCCTTCCCCCTTGCTTTCTACATCTGTGACTCTATTTCTGTTTTGTAAATAAGTTCATTTGTACCATTAAAAAGAAAAACTTTTGAAAAGTAGACTATTTTTTAAGAACATTATTAGGTTCACAGCAAAATTGAGTGGAAGGTACAAATACTTCCCACGTACCCCCTGCCTTCAAACATGCAAAGCTTCCACCATTACCACCATCCCCCACCAGAGTGGAATATTTGTTACAGTTGATGAACCTACATTGATACATCATTATCACCCAGAGCCCATAGTTTACATTAGGGTTCAACTTTGGTATTCTACATTGTAGGGATTTTGAGAACGTATCCACTATTGACCTGCATCCACCATTATGGTATACTGAGTATGATAAAATGAAAGTATGATTAGAGTATGATTAAATTTTACCTATCAATAATGAGCATTTTCCTGTAATGTATAATATTCTATGCTATTTTTAATAACATCGTTCTTATGTATGTGCCAGTTATTTTAACTGTCCCATACTGTTCCAAATTTTCCTTATTACAGGCAACACTGTAGCAAATGCCTTGATCCAAAAATCTTTTTTGTATTTGTGATCCCTTAAGGCACTTTCTAACAGTGGTATTTCTGAATCATAAACAATTTTAATGACTTTGATAATTTTAATTTCTCTCCAGAGTGTGTACTCATTCCTTCACCAGAAGAGTGTAAGAGATGTGCATTTCTGGGAACCTTCCGTAACACTGGATGTTAGCATTTTAAAAAATTGAAGTATAATTGACTTAAAAAATTGTATTAATTTCAATTGTATAACATAGCAGTTTGATATTTTTATACACTAAAAAATGATTGCCACGGTAGGTCTAGTTACCATCTGTCACCATACAAAGTTATCACAATATTATTGAGTATCTTCTCTATCCTGTATATTACATCCCTACGACTTACTTTAAAACTGGAAGTTTGTACCTAATAATCTCCCTTACCTGTTTCACTCTTCCCCCCATTCCCCTCCTCTCTACCAACCAACAGTTTGTTCTTTGTATTATGAGTATGTTTCTGTTTTGTTATACTTGTTTGTTTTTAGATTTTACATATAAGTGAAATCATAGAATATTTCTTTCTCTGATATATCTCACTTAGCATAAAACCCTTTAGGTCCATCCATGTTGTCACAAATGGCAAGATTTTACTCTTTTTTATGGCTGAATAATATTCCATTGTTTATATATGTATATATGTGTGTGTGTGTATACATATACATATATACACAAACCACATCTTCTTTATTCACTCATCCATTGATAGGTCCGGGCAAGGCTGGCCACATGACCTGGAGGGGAGTGTCACAGGATTGGCGCTTGCCCACTGCTGGGTGAGGCCAGGTCCTAATGTGGTTGGCTGCAGGGCACAGGGGACTTGGGGATAGTGCCAGCCCACTGGTGGGTGGGAATGTGTCCTAGGCTGGCTGGGTGTGAGGACCAGGGGTCCTTGGACTGGTCCTGGCCCCCTGTTGGGTAGGTAAGCCCCCAGTGCTAATATGTTAGAGGGAGAATTCCAAAAAGGTGCTTGCCAGCCCCAGTGTCCTTGTGGTAGCACAAGCTACCAAAAATGGCTGCCAACTGTGACTTTGTCCCCAGGGGAGTTCCAGTTGCCTTCTCTGGGAGGGTGTCCAAGATCAGCAACTGGGCTGACCCAGGATCCTTTCAAATTACTGTGTGTGTGCTAGGACTCAGAGCGTGTGAGAGTTTGCACATGCCCTTCAAGAATGTAATCTCTTTCCTACAGCCATCAGGCTCTCTTGTACTTAAGTCCCGCTGGCCTTCAAAGCCAGTGGTTCTGAGGGCTCCTCTCCCTGGTGCAGGACCCCTGGGTTGGTGAGCCTGATGTGAGGCTCTGACCCCTTGCTCCTTGGGGAGAACTTCTGATGGTAATTATCCTCTGGTTTGTAGGGTTGACTATACCATGTCTCTGCCCCTTCTACCTGTCTATATTTTTAGTTGTGGAAAATCTTTTCTGCTAGCTTTCAGGTCATTCTCATAGATAGTTTCTATGTAAGTAGTTGAAATTCTGGTGTGCCCATGGGGGGAGGCATGCTCAGGGTATTTCTCTCTTGATTGACTTACTTGCCATCTTATGTAGGCTTTCTGTATTAAAAATAAAAAGATTAGTGTGTAGTTTGTGTCTGTACATTCATAATTGTTTTTGTAAAGAATTTGAAAGTTTCCCTTTAAAAAAAAATACAGTTAAAATTGATTTGGAAATGCTCATATTTTAAGGGTCTCTTAAAATTTTCCCACAAACTAATCTGGCCCTGGTGGGTTCTATTTTGGGAGGGGTGGATTGGGGAAAGGAAGCAAGGGTTTCAATTTGACACCTTTACCTATTTCTTTAAAAAGAATATTTTTTATTGTTTTGGGGAAAATTGATCTGCTTACATTTTTCAATCTCTTTTAGTTTTGGTAACTTACTTGCCTAGAAAATTTTCGGTTTCATCTAAGTTGTCAAGCTTACTTGGATGAAATTGAGCAAAGTCAACCTTTATAATTAAAAAATTCTCCCTGTGAGGTAATATTCTCTTTATTATTACTTATTTTGTTTTACGGCATCAGTATTTTTCCTATTAGGTTAGTTAGTGGTTTGTTTTATTTTTAAAGACTGATCTTTTGGGATGTTTTGGAATGCATTGATTAGTTCCACTGGTTTCTGTATACCGCATTCATGTGGCTTTTTATGTTTGTTGTGTCCTTCTGTTTTTCTTCACATATTAAGAGATTTAGTCATTTGTCTAATATCTCATTTTACATTCTTTATTTCTTAAAAATAAATGTATTTAAACCTTTGAATTTTCCTCTGTGTACTGCATTAGCTGTTGTCTATTATTTTTTTAAAGAAATAGAGCAACTTTAGTTTATACCTCCTCTTTGACAAAGAGTTGTTTAAGAGCAACTTACTTAATTTTTAAGTGAAAGGGATGTTATTAATCTTAAATATTCCTATATAGTCTCTAACTATATAGGAATTAATATTAATTCCTTAGAGAATTAATATTAATATTAATTAATATTAATATTAATTCCTATAGAGACTATTAATATTAATAGTCTCTATATTCTCTAACTTATATGGTCAATATTAATGTTTATTTTACTAGTACTTAAAAAGGAGGTATATTTTTTATTTTCAGGATTTAGCAGTAGATATTTATCAAATATACCTACTTAATTGTTTGATTAAATTGTTCTTCATTCTATCTTATAATTTTGACCACTTGATATGTCATTGACTGATGAAGGTTAATTGCATTCTCCTATTTCTAGTATATGTTTTGTCTATAGTTTTTTGTGTCACATGATTTCTACCTTATGAACGTTGCTGCAGTGTTTTATGGTTCACAGATATTATGATTGTTCTAATTTTATTACCAGTTATTCCTTTACATTATAAACTGCCCATGTTTATTGTATTTATACTTTTGGGTTATATTCTATTCTACCTTTTATTTCTAGGTATTTTATCCAGAAGCTTTGCTTTCTCTTTCTTGGCATTCATCTGGTATATTTTGCCCATCTTTTAATTTTTAACCTGGATCACTCTTTTCTGGGGAGTGGGCTGGTGATTGTTTCTTGTATTAAGATTATTTTCTTTAGTTCCTATCTAATTCCTGTCACCCAGCCCTATACTTCATTGGCAAAAATATATTTAAGGAAAGTCCCTATGGACTATTACTACTACTTCTCCTACTACTGTTGCAACCACTATTGTTATTTTATTAATAGTATTATTTGAGATCCCTGCTCTATAAAAGCATCTTTAGTTTTTTCCTCTTAATTTCCTATTTATTTTTCTGAAATCTCCTGTATTTGTTTCGTGAGGGGATGTATAACTGGGTTCTTCTCAAAAGGCTATTGAATAATAACAAAAAAGAAAAATGTTGGAGGTATTCTAAAGCAGTTGAAACAAGTAGAAAAACCAAAATGAAAGCCTTATGTCCGTGTTGGACTTGTTAAAGTGCTTCTCTTGGGGCGAATAATGTCAGAAATTTGATTTGTAAACAAAAGAAGATACTAAGACAGATGTTTTTCTGTCTTCCTGGTTCGTTCCACTTCTGCTTGAATATCATGTCACTTTGTGATTAATGTTTAGTCTGTGTTATTAGGCTTCTACAAACTTAACTCATTAGCACTCCTCAGCTGTAGCCAGCTTGGTGATGGTTGGTAAAATTGTCCTCTGTGGACATTAATTCATCTTTTGTAAGAAACTGAGATTCTACTGGGCTAAAAACGTAGCTAAGAACATTGAATCTGTTATTCAAGAGCCTGTAATCTCAAAAATTCAAAGATAGAGCTGTTATGGAAAAAAATGCACCAAGAATATTTTCCTTGGGTCAGATTATAGACACGCTCTTCTTAGATTTGTCTTGTAAAATGCTTCACAGAAACTCTGGGGAATCCACAACTTTTCTGCTCCTGTAACTTAAAAAGGTTTTCTGATTCTGCTGTGGCAAGAATGCTCTCAATGGCAAATGTTTATTCTTTGTGAGAATTCTATCAATTTAAATATTTGGGACTTCCCTGGTGGCACAGTGGTTAAGAATCCGCCTGCCAATGCAGGGGACATGGGTTTGAGCCTTGGTCCAGGAAGATCCCACATGCCGTGGAGCAGCTAAGCCCACGAGCCACAACTGCTGAGCCTGCGCTCTAGAGCCTGCAAGCCACAACTACTGAGCCCACGTGCCACAACTACTGAAGCCCGCGCACCTAGAGCCTGTGCTCCACAGCAAGAGAAGCCCCTGCAATGAGAAACCCACGCACCGCAACGAAGAGCAGCCCCTGCTCGCCGCAACTAGAGAAAGCCCGTGTGCAGCAATGAAGACCTAATGCAGCCAAAAATAAAAATAAATTAATTAGAAAAAAATTAGCAACTGAAATCAGTTTAAGGTTTAATAAATAAATAAATAAATAAATATTTGTATCCGTAATCACATTCTCACTTTGACATATTAATGTTAACAGTATGTTAATTTTTGATGTTTTCATCCTTTTTGTCATTAATTGTTCCTCCCTAATTTAATTAAGTATGTATTGTCATAAGACTAATTATATCATATCTCTGAGTGATTTGATCTGTGGAATGACTTTAAAATGCATTGCACTTGCTTCATTTTGCCTGAGGGAAATCATGATAGGAAAATATACATTACTATCGCAGCAAATATAAATTATACTAAGAGTTCTTGTAGTATCAGCTTAATTGTTTTGGTGGTGATTAATTTGTGAAAGGAGATTTCTTTTTAAAGACTTATTGAAGGAGTGGAACTTATAGACTATAAACCCTGAGTTAATAACTTGATAACTAAGCTATTTTGGATGTCTTACACTTTGATCCTCCCCCAGGGAATGCTGGGAGAGCTGTGCTTTGTACCATTATTTCCCAGTTTTCAGTTGGCTATCAATGAAAAATGGATCCATTATTTTTTTTTCCTTTGACTCTGACATTTTCACTCATATTTTAAAACACATACACAAATGCATAGAGACAGACACACACATACACATATATATATACATACACATGGGCACATACACAGTATTAGAGCAGATTAGAAATGCAGTGACCAGCTATGGAATCATCCAGACTTCAAGTCTACTTATGGCTGTGTGTCTTGGAAGTTGAACCATTCTGGGAAATTTGCTTGACTTGTCAGACTCTTAAATTCTCAGCTATAAATGGCAATTATAATATCAATCTTATAGAATTGCTCTGAGGATTAAATTAACTAATTTATGTAAGACACAATATGGTACTTGGTACAGAGGCTAAACTATGTAGTAGTTACAGTGGAATTGTTATCATTTATAACTTTTAATAGATCACATTTTGAAGCAAAATGGAAAAATTACCCTTAATTCTATTATTTTAATAAAAACAGTATCTATTTTTTCTTATTACTTACAGGTGTGTTTTCATGAACTTACATTTTAAAATTTATAAAGCATTTTATTTTCAAAAGTATTTGAGTTGGCTTATATGGTTGGTTATTGTTAATTGAAAGCAAAAGCAAGACACAGAATTAAGCTTTTTATCAAAAGCCTTATCCTTATCTTTTTTTTTTTTTAATTTATTTAACTTTTTATTTTTGGCTGCGTTGGGTCTTCATTGCTGCGCATGGACTTTAGCTGCGGCGAGCAGGGGCCACTCTTCGTTGCGGTGCGCGGGCCTCTCACTGCAGTGGCCTCTCTCGTTGTGGAGCACGGGCTCGAGGCACATGGGCTCAGGAGTTGTGGCATGTGGGCTCAGCAGTTGTGGCTCGTGGGCCTAGCTGCTCCACGGCATGTGG
This sequence comes from Balaenoptera acutorostrata, assembly GCF_949987535.1. NCBI lineage: Eukaryota > Metazoa > Chordata > Mammalia > Artiodactyla > Balaenopteridae > Balaenoptera > Balaenoptera acutorostrata. Next base: position 11,162,524 of record NC_080073.1, on the reverse strand, counting down.
GACCCTCCTGGACCGGGGCTTGAACCCGTGTCCCCTGCACTGGCAGGCAGATTCCCAACCACTGCACCACCAGGGAAGTCCCATTATCCTTATCTTGATGATGGTCATTTTTAATGACTGCATAATATTCCTTTGAAATTGATATTTCATAATTAATGATCCTCTATGGTTGGATATTTATCAAATCTTATTTTTATCAGAAAGGAAATATTGGAGAAGCATCTGCTTATTTTTCTTCTAATGAATCCTTTTCCTAGAGTAAGTATTCTTGCACCAGCTGCCTCGGCAAACTGCCTGCACTTTGCTGCCGGTCAGGGTTGGGTCTGATCCTCCACCTTGTGTGAGGACCGTGTCTCCACCAGTCTTGCCTGTCAGTCCTTGAAGGTCCATCTTGAATGGGCTTCATACAACCTCCCTAGATCTTAACTCAGAACGACCCCTTCCTCCTCTTGATCATGGATGTCTCTGCACCTACTTAACGGCAGCTGTTAGAGTTAAAATGAGAACTGTCCCTTTTCTTTGAGCAGAGTGAGAAGGCAGGAAGGTCACCTGTATCAACCAGGCTGTGGGAGGAAACAGAGGGCACACTTAGATTAGGATAGTTTGATGAGGGTTTATTTACAGATAAACCTAATTACAAAGGTTTAGGAAGAGCGTAAGGAAACCACAAGTGATACTGAGGGAACATTGGTCTAACAGTGGAGCTGTCTCCATCCCTGGCCTGGAGGAATGAGGGGACAGAGAGAGAGAGCCAGAACAGGAAAAGCAGAGTTGTATTAGCAGCAGCCTTGAGAGCTCCAGTGACCTGGGGGGAGGAATGCAGCCAACCTAGGGCAACCTCACAGGGAATGAACCAGGAGACTACATCCCTTTCCTTCTGGTCTCCTGCTGGGGTTCCCACTGGCCAAACCCAGCCAGAAACCAAAGGGCACTGAGTCCGCTGATGCAGTACAAATATGTCAGCCTCTCTCAGACAAAGCTCTGGGTTCAAGAGGGCAAGAGCTTCTGGAGGCACAAAGAGAAGACATCTGGCACAATGCTAGGCTCATCTTTGTTCTTAATTTTAATTTTAATTTTTTAAAATTAATTTTCTATTGGAGTACAGTTGATTTACAATGTTGTGTTAGTTTCTGCTGTACAGCAATGTGGATCAGCCATATATATACACATATCCACTTTCTTCTAGACTCCATTCCCATATAGGTCATTACAGAGCACCAAATAGAGTTCCCTGTGCTATACAGTACGTTCTTATTAGTTATCTTTTATATAGTAGTGTGTAGATCTTTTTAAACTTTTCTACACCCCACTCAAGCCTGGCATATTTTCAACACCAGTAAATACATAGTTAAGGTACTGTATATTTGTGCTTCTTATGCTTTTTGTTTCAGGATAAGTTAAACAATTGTGGAAGTTTTCTTTTTTTCTCCTTTGTTTTAAAAATAATGATTTATATTAACATCTTTCTCCCTTAAAGTGGTTAATGGAAAGACATGAGTAATGTATCAATGACCAACCAAACTGTTTCTTTCGATTTTGGATGTATGAAATACGTATATGTCTATACATCTCTGTCTCTCTTTATATATGTGTACCTGCATCCATCTATCTGTCTGTCTGTACACAGTGATTTGATCCATGGAGAAGTGGTTGATATCAAACAAAAGGAGAAGGATAATTAGTAGTCATATATATCAAGAAAACATTTAATACATGTTAAATTTAAAGAATGGTGCTAGTAGATGGCTCATTTGAAGGATTTTTACATTTATGTTAAAATACATTACATACACTGTGGATTTAGAAGATTAGAAGAATTGTAATGGTCTCCTCCGAAGGAGAGGGGCAAGCTCATTTGGATTCATGAATAATTTTTAGTGTCTTTGGTACCAGAGTTCCTCAAATTCTGCCAGTTACCTTAAATGCGTAAGCAGCTTCACCACCATAGCTTGTAATTTAAATGTTGGGAGACAGAGGAATAGCAGAACTGCTTTTTGTGGAAACCTCATGGGAATTGACTCCGAACACATTCAGGGTATCAGTAGTGTGAGGCGGTGGGGATCATACAGCTTTGCAGAGATACGGCAGCTCCGGCCTCAGTTCCTCAGCTCCACCCAGCAATGAGTGTTGGGAAATGTTTGACGTCACCTGATTCAGACCCTGCGCTGAGAACCGAATCCTTCATGCCATAGTGCAAGCAGATGAGAAGCCTTAAAAAAAAAAATTCCTAGGGCTTGGATTTCAAATCCTAATTAGTTAAACTTAGAAAATTTGTTCCAAGTACAGATTTTGGCACTTGTAATTGTGAGCTGACATTGAACTTGCTTTATTTTAGACTTTTAAAACAGATTAGACTCATGTTAAATTAGGTTTTTCTTCTTTCCCTATTTCCCTATTTCCCTATTGCTGTTAGAACATAAGTCTTGCAACAATTTAGCAACACTGCCTCTCTGGCTTCTGGGAAGAGGGTCCGTTCACTTACCCCAGTGACCAACAAAAGGTTGGTTTTCTTCAGCCTCCCCGTTTTCCACTGAAGAAAATTTAAGCTGCTTAAGTCTTTCCTACAAATTACCAGGTCATTTAAAAATAAAATGGGCTCATTTTAATCTAATTCCTAATGCACAACTGCCTGGGGAGTTATTTTCAGCTCCGTTTGTTGCAGTTTGCAATTACCTGCTCCTTTTAAAGAAAAGAAAAGTAACAGAACTATATTTTATGAGCATTACCACTGATCTTTCAGAGCAACTCATATTTAAGCTAAATAATGGGAGGAATGAAAGGCAGAATGGGTAATGATGCAGACTTGGGAAGGCCCAGCAAAAAATAGAAATGGGGAGGAGAAGTCGTCCAGGTGCTAATATTTTACCTTTCTTGGGTCAAGAAGCTCCCAGGTCTGCAAAAAACGACAATAAGTGTTAATATTTGAAAGGATTTGATGATTTTATGAGCCTGCTGATACGCTGAATCCATGACTCTAAAGCTGCCAGCAAAATTTTACTTGGACTGTTCCTGCTTTTGAGAGGATAGGATTTGTGTGCTTATTTTCTGAAATGAACAGTGTGATATAGCCACTGATTAAACCAGAGGGAATTGCTTTGACTCACAAGCCCCAGATTACGAATTCGGAATTGATTTCTTACTCTTCCAAGTTCTGTATATTAGAACAGTGTGGGAATTGCAGCAATCATTTTCCCAGCTCCCTTGGAAACCTCTGTCTCCAATACCCTGTGCGGCTTCCTTGGGGTCACTGGTTTCAAGGCACCTGCAAGGTGTTAAGTCAAAGATGATGGGAATTCAAAGGAAGAAAAGATGCTGTTACATGTGGGAAAGAGGAGGTAGGTTCTTCTGAGAAGCTTTCATGGCATACGGTGCATTTGACGGAAAGGCTGATCAAATTTAAGAAGGTAGAGATATGGGTGCATTGGACATTTGGGTCAGCAGTGGTAGCAGAGGCAGGGTGAATGGTATGTTTGGAGATTGTCAGGAAACTGTTTCAGACAAAGGGGCTGGTGAGTGACACATTGTGCCCCAGGTCACTTGGGCCAGATGGCAGAATGCTTGACCAAGGAGTTTGGATTTTCTGCTCTTGCCAGCAAGGAGCCATTAAAACCATTGGAAGAATAAAATACTGAATCAGTTAAGACAAGATTGGGAATCACTTTTATTCCTTCAAATCTTTCTGAACACATACCATCCTGTTGTTTCGCCACTTAGGCATTTTAATGGCAACTTTTCATTTCCCTCTCCCCCTACTTTAGTGTGAACAGAAGGAGTTGTACTTCTAAAATAATATTGACATATGAGCTAGCTTTCTATAAACATCAAAGAGGATAATTAGCAAATATATGTTTGACTCCAATTTAGGTTAAAAACACTCACGTATTTAAATGTACCAGTTAGGTGGCAAATAGCTAATAAAACATCTTACTCTATTTTGTACAGGGTCTCCTTAATCTCATATAATTCTCCCAGTATACCCGAGTTAATGATGATGACCATAATAATAATGATAGCCAACATTCCAAGCATAATCTACATGCTTTACGTATAGTATTTCCTTAATCCTCATGACTCCACGACGCAGTTGCTACTGTTAGTCCTGTTTTACAGATGAAGAGACAAGGTTCAGAGGAGCTTAATAATGCGATGGGGGCTGCACAGCTAGTGAGTGCAGAGCTGGGGTTTGACCCAGCATGGTGGTTCCAGGGTCCATGCTCCTAACTGCTTTTCCAGGCTGCGTCTCAGAGTGTGGTAGGGATTATGATCCAGACTTCGCAGACAAAGAAACTGAGACATGAGAAGTACAATGACTTGCATAAGGTCACCCAACACAGTAAAATACACGGTTGCCACTTGTAGTTCTGTCTTAACCCAATAGGATCTGGATGTGAGCGACCCTTGTGAATTGCAGCAAGGGGGAGTTTCTTACGTTTAATGACCAGCGCTCACATGGAAACTTGGCTAAAGCTAGACTAAGTAGGTGTTTGGCAGGATGAGTGGGTGGGTAGAGAGTTGAATGTATGAAAATTTGGGCACATACCAAGCTGGACAGTCTCCTTTTATGATAACAGTAACAAGAGAAAGACTTCTCAGATCCCACCCAGGCCTGGAGTAGATATCCTCTTTGGGGCTCTTATCATTCCCCAGGTGAAGTTCTATCATGGATTTTTTTTTTTAAAGAGACAAATTGCATTCTCTGTTTCTTTTTGCAAATCTATTGCAAATTGCAAATCTATTTCTCTGTCTCTTCCATTCCTTTTCCGTAGTTTCTTAAGCTTAGCAGTGTTGGCATTTGGGGCCAGATACTTCTTTGTCGGGTGCAGGGCTCTGCTCTGTAATCCAGGAAGCTTAGCAGCATCCCTGCCTCTCCTACTTGCTGCCGATTGCATCACCCCAGTCTTAACAATCACAGATGTCTCCATACATTGCCAGATTGACCCTGGAAAGCAAATCATCCCCAGTTGAGACCTACCTTTTCTCCTTGAGGCAGTGCTGTAGACTACATATCAGAGAATTTTATCTTGAGTAGACTGTGCATACGCCCTCCCTCTGCTCTGTGTCTGTTTCTCTGTCTCACACACACACACACACACACACACACACACACACACACACACACACTGGAATACTTCTCAGCCATAAAAAAGAATGAAATAATGCCATTTGCAGCAACATGGATGGACCTAGAGATTGTCATACTAAGTGAAGTAAGTCAGACCAAGAAAGGCAAATATCATGATATCGCTTATATGTGGAATCTAAATAAATGAAGTGGATGAACTTATTTACAAAACAGAAGTAGACTCACAGACATAGAAAACAAACTTATGGTTACCAAAGGGGAAAGGCGAAAGGAGGGATAAATTAGAAGTTTGGGATTAACAGATGCACACTTGTGTATATAAAATAGATAAGCAACAAGGACCTACTGTATAACACAAGGAGCTATATTCAGTATCTTGTAATAACCTATAATGGAAGAGAAACTGAAAAATAAACATATATATGTATAATATGTATAACTGAATCACTTTGATGTACACCTGAAACTAACACAACACTGTAAATCAACTGTACTTCAATCAAAAAAAGTTCACATTTAAGTGATCACATGTAAATATTCACATAGTCTCATATGAACTCCAGACAAATGTGTGAGACTATAGTAGATATCCTGATTTTATAGATGAGACAAACGAGAATAAATGAGGGATAAATGTTTTAAATCCACAGCTAGGAAGTGCCAGAGCTGGGGCTTAAACTGAGATGTCTTGGAATTATTTTTATTTTTAACTACTACACAGCACTCCCAAATTAAATCAGAGGAGCTGACATATGTGATGGAAAATGACTGAAACAGATTTCCATCATCCAGAGAAGACAAGTGAAAAAATCTACCTGAATGATACAAGTGAGACTGGGATTTTGAAAAGTCAGATTTATCTACTGGTGTCTCCAATTTATTTGAAACCCTCTGGGAAAAGAGCACAAAGAAGAAGCTTATTCCATATTACATTTATTCTTAAAATTAAATGAGGAGAAAGGACAGGGGAACTTGCTGTCATTTTTACCACTTTAGAAGGATTGCTTTTAATTCCATTTGGTTGAGTGGATGAGTTAAAACTCCAGGTAGGCGGCAAGCTGGGCGACTTCCAGATCAGAGTCAGTTTGGGTCATAAGAAGTCCCAACAGCCATGGCTGTTGATGTTTCTTCTTCCTTCCTGCTCTATAGAGGTAAGCCCCTCTATAGGAAAAATACCTGACAGGGTATTGTGTATGGATTGTAAATTTCCCGTCTTTTCTACAGAACTTTGCAACCGTAAAAATTTTTGAGGACAATTTGCCAGCTTTGTTTTGTAATGGAAAAAAAAAGGCATGCACGCTGAATTGTCTGCTCTATCTGAAATAGACATACCAGGATGGTAGGTAGGCAGTTTCCTTGGCAACAGTATCCACCTGAAAGTCTGGTCCTACAGTCATTTTAATAGTCATGCACAAAGCTGTTAGGAGACCTAGAGATGCAGTGTATTTAAGCCCAGAATCAAATTGGAAACATGATTGCCTTTCCTCCAAAATAGAGGTTGAAAATCCAAAAGAATTCATAGCATTTACTCATTAATATTTCTAACACCTTCTCATCTATTTCCCATTCTATTTCACAAAACCATGGTGTCACACTAGAGTGTGAATTCATAAATAGCAAAGATTTCTATGGCAGACACATACTTTCCAATATTTTAAAACCTGTGGGTTTTATTCACAAACGTTGAGCACTCTCATTTTTTTCTAGCAAAATGCATGCAGCTTGGCGTGGGAGAGTTAAAGCATCACTGAATGCGGCAGCAAAATATCATCTCCCTTTAATATTCAAGTCAGTATAAGCTGAGTCTCATCGTTCTGAACTGTTCATACCAAGGATTAAAGTTCGAAACCATAATGAGCCCCCATCATCTTTTTTCTTCCAAATCTGGTGAATATCATGGTAATTTGGGCTGCCATTTTGATATATCTAGTCCTTAAAAATGTTGGGGCTGAATCTGTATTGGAGGAATGCCTTACACATTTGCAGGCAACTTTATTGGCCATGCCATGGCCAGGTCATGGTAGTAAGTTTCAATTCGTCTGACTTACCATATTAATGTCCTTGTGTACCGTGGCTAAAGATGGTATCCAAGGCCATATGCAGAACTATTTTATTCACCTACCTTGTCAAGTCTGAGAAGGATATTCTGTATCCATGAAGGCTACCTTTGGGAGAGGGGAAGTTGGCTTTCAAGTATTTTGTGGAAAGGCTGTATTAAATGTCATTTGGGAAGACCCAGGCCACGTGCTCTAGACATTGAGGATCTAACCACAATCCTTCCTCTGTTGCTTCCTTGGTAACTGAAAAACCTAGGGCTAAAGGGAACCAGAATTCGAACAGGCAGTGTTCCTCCTCTGCCTTGTGTCTTTGATTCTGGAAAGCGATGTGGACACCAGTCTCAGGCCCTGTCTGCACATGTCTGTACCAAATGCCATTTGATTGAGTAGATGAATGAGTAAACACCCCACATAGGAGGCAGGCTTGGCCCTTATCAGGTCACAGTCTATTGGGATCTCTTAGAAGACACCAGCTCTTGTGGTTCAGTGTTTTCTTTCTCCTTTCTTCCCACTTTACAGATACAAGCTACTCTCCAGAATTCCAAGAAAATGCCTGTCAGGGGAGGTAAAATGTCCTGTTTGGGTTGTAAAGACTCCATGTTCTCTATAGGACTTTCCCCGGATGTGATTTGGGGGGGCAACTTTTGTCTGGGTAATGACACAGTCCTTAGATCTGATCCAAAACTCTCAGGGAGGGAATGGATGAAAATCTAACTGTTCAAGGCATGGTTTTTGACATTACGAAGTAATAAAAAAAACACAATCCTTATTCTCAGTGTGCTGGTTATCAGGAGGTGGTCATAGGGCCATTCCGAGAACCGGGGAACAGTGCCAGCCAATGGTGAGCTTGATGAATATCAGTTGTAAGGAGCCAGGAGCACGTACAGGGCCTAGTGGGAAATAGGGCCGGTAGGGTAGGTTGGGGCTGAGTTTCTAAAGGCCTTGAATGAAAGATAAGCAGCCAGGCATTCATTGATTTCTCTGGGAAGTGGGAAACTCAGGTGGGTTTGATATGAGGAAGTTACAATTTCCAGGTGGCGTTTTAGGAAGATACGTGAGTCAGAGGGACTGCCTCATTTTGTGCCCGCCTTGCATAGAGTGTGGCACTTGGTAGGAATGTGAAGATTAGGTGAATATATGAATAAATGAATGAAAATGTACTGTAGATAAAACGGAGTGGGGAGATTGATTGGGTAGCTCTTCTAACAGTCCAGGAATGAGAAGGGGGACCTGGGTTGGTGTGGAAGAAACCTGAATGGAATTGCCTGGGACACACATGAGAAACAGGGATTGGTGATAGGACATGAAGTGAAGGAGAGGAAGGAACAAAGAAATGAAGGAAGGAAGGAAAGAAAAATCTAAGGTTGAAAACCAGATTAGCAGGCCATATTGTTCTATTTGACAGAAATGGGGACTTTGGGGGCTTCCCTGGTGGCGCAGTGGTTGAGAATCTGCCTGCCAATGCAGGGGACAAGGGTTCGAGCCTTGGTCTGGGAAGATCCCACATGCCGCGGAGCGACTAGGCCCGTGAGCCACAACTACTGAGCCTGCGCGTCTGGAGCCTGTGCTCCACAACAAGAGAGGCCGCGACAGTGAGAGGCCCGCGCACCGCGATGAAGAGTGGCCCCCGCTCGCCGCAACTAGAGAAAGCCCTTGCACAGAAACGAAGACCCAACACAGCCAAAAATAAATAAATAAGTAAATAAATAATAAAAATAAAGGAATTCCTTTAAAAAAAAAAAGAAATGGGGACTTCTGGAAGAAGACTGTATTTGGGCTCAGATTTGTGGTGTTTTAGTCATTGACTCTGTAGACAGGTTGGCATAAAAGGATGGGTGGTCAGCAGCGAGGTTGTCTGAAAACTGGGTGCCATGAAGAGCGGCGTTGGTTGAAGCCAGGAGGTTGTAGTCTATCCTGTGGACTTAAACTGATGGTTCTTGTGGCAGCACTCAGTCCTGGTAGCAACAAGATGAAGGTGGAAAAGTAATAAGTCTCGTGGTGGTCCAAATACGTATCGACTGGAGAGAACATGCATCAAAGCCCCTTTCCTTCCATGGGCTGCGTAGGTATTTTTTTTTTCAGGGCAGATTTGGGGTGGCAGGAATTTGGAATCCTATACATCTGAATTTAAATCCCAATGCTGCCATTTTCTGTGTTTTCTGGGAAGCAGTATAGCTTAGTGGTTACATGCATGGACTCCAGAACTGGAACATCTGTGTACAAATCCTGGCTCTAGCACTTTCTGGCTGTGTGACTTTGGACAAGTTACTTAAACTCTCTGTGTCTCCCTTTTATCATCCATTCAATTGGGAAAAGAGTAGAACCCACCACATGGGGTAGTTTGAAGGATCCGTTGAGTTAATGTAAGTAAAATACTAGAGTTTTGTAAGTTCTACTCAGTAATACTATTCATCTCTATTTTGGAGAATCAGTAGTTTAAAGGGTGTTTAATATTTAGGGGGCTGAGTATCCTGAACCGTAAAGTTGGAGTTGATGAACCTAAAACAAATCCATTTCCTTCCTTTTCAAGAGTGATAGACGTTGCATTCTAAGTAGGCTCTGGCCTTTGCTTTATACGATTCCTTGGGGTTCTTCATGGCTTATCATACTTCACCATTTAATAATCCATT